>NC_041231.1:101163668-101211103 GCF_002837175.3 Physeter macrocephalus
CACGGGCTTAGTTGCTCCTCGGCATGTGGGACCTTCCCGGACCAGGGCTCGAACCCGTGTCCCCTGCATCGGCAGGCGGATTCTTAACCACTGCGCCACCAGCGAAGCCCAAATGTGCTATTTTTTCATAGCTGCATTAAAAGGTTAAGAGAAAGGGATGAAATTAGGTTTAATTACTTTATTTAAACCAATATATCAAAAATAGCATTATATTTTGGCATTTAATCCACAAAATGATTAATGAGATATTTTACTTTTTTCATACCGAGTCTTTGAAATCTGGTGTGTGCTGTGCACTTACAGCACGTCTCATTTGGACTGGCTGCATTTCAAGCGCTTGACAGCTGCACGTGACGGGTGACTACCATATGCAACAGCACAGTGTCCTCCAAATTCTTGGAGGGCAGGGGATTTCAGCTCAGTTCCCTTTGTAGAACACCTACTTTCATGTCCCCCATAATGACATGTTTCACAATTTCTCTATCCGGATACTAGACATCACGGTACTCGGCCTCTACTCACTTCATAGGGATGTAAAGGCTATTAATGAGATAATGTCTGAGTTCAGTAGGAGGTTCTATCTGTCTAAATTCAAGGTGCTATGCTCTTTTATGTGTCTGCGGGGAAGTCCCATTAGCACCCATTGGAACGATGCATGTGACTGTAATGGAAAAACAAACGTTTCTCATCAGGCAAGGAATAATACTAGGTTACTAGCAGGGGCTGGTTTTCCCGTTGTAGGCGGGGACTTTCTGCTGAGAAGGGGTAGAGTTATGAAGTCTTGTCGTGCTACCTCGTGGTGAAGGCCATGGTGGATGGCAGGCTGTAGGGGAGGGGAGGTGGAGAAAGGTAGACCCTGGGGGTTAAAGGCTATTGTTTTCAGAGCTGACCTGTGACCAATGTCCTTCCTTGGGGCAGGGGACTAAAGGAGGGACAGATAGAATGTTGCTCTTTTAGGGTCCAGAATGGCTAGTTCAGGTTTTCTTGGTTGACTGAGTTTAGACAAGTTCCTGTTAACCGAGCTATGGACAGAATTTCCAGGGACAGCAAACTTTGTTATTTTCTTTCCTGTACCTACTCTGCAAAAAGGACAGGTTACCCCACAATAGCCTGGAACTCATGTCTGTTGCCTTCTTGTTCAAATTGTCTAGAGAGCCAATACTCTTGAACCCTTTAAAACAGTGCTGTGCGCCGTGGGCGGGTATAGCCTGCATTTTGAGGCCAGACTATATATTTATGTAAATGAATTTAGCCACTTCTCACACCCTTTGCTCCCAACCAACGTTTGAAAGTTAACACACACACACACACACACACACACACACACACATTCTTTTTAGCCTCAGAGTACAAGTAGATTGTTTGTGGCAGGTCGGAGAAGAAAGATTTAGGGAAATCTAATAGTGTATGATTACTCCTCCTAACAGCTACTTTTAATTTGGCACCTACTCTGTGCCAGACACTTTATATATACCGTTTCTCCTCCATACAACTACCCTTAAAAGAGGGTGTTATTATTTCTATTTTATGGATGAAGACACTGAACTCCAGGAATTTAGCTTACTTGTTCAGGGTGGTAAGAAAAAATAATCTAAAACTTGGAAATAAGCAGTAGGATGACTGCCTGCCTGTGTTTTCAGTATTATCGGAAGCACGAACAGGCTCACCCAAAGATTGTGTTACTCTTTAGGGAAAGGTACGTTAGATTGAATATTTCTTAAGATTAGAGCCCAGACTCTGTGAAATTACAGAGTCCAATTTGTTAACTTGTAGATTGTTAAATTACAACTTATTTAAAAAATATTTTATTGGAGTAGGGTTGATTTACAATGTTGTGTTAGTTTCAGGTGTACAGCAAAGTGAATCTGTTATACATATACCTATATCCACTCTTTACAACTTATTTTTGTCCAGTAAATATGTAAGTGAATTCTTCCTATTATAAAAGATAATCCCAGCGGTTGTAGCTCTATTTACCAGTAGGACACTACCCAGTTTTGTATCTAATTTAACTAACTTTCTGCAGCTTTTCTTTCCTGAAGGGGTAAATAAATGTCTATTTTCAAATGCTCTTAGAACTACCTTTACCATCTTATTCCTTCGTTAGTGAGTCAACTCAGTCTTTGATGTGTGCTCACTGTCTGTTTGTACGAGAGTTGATGTAGAACGTATGGAAGACCTAAGATTTTACCCTAATTGCAAGCTAACAAGTTAGCCTGCCGCAAGGATGCTGACAGAAGACACAAGATTCCTGGGTCAGAAACAAAGGACTTTGTGATTATGGTACAGCAGGCAGCGTGCATCTGTGTATCTGTGCCTGTTGCCCTTGCCCCCAGTCCTATAAAAGTGACATGTATTATACTAAGGGCACCCATACCTTTTATAATGTCCGGTAAGTCTGTCTTCCCTTTTCTCCAGAGGGAGACATTATCTCTATTTTCCAAGGCCGTTTGCTATGGAAATGTCCTTGCAAAGACAGTTAGGAACAAAAGACAGTTAGTGCCTTGCTTATAAGATGTGCAGAAACTCAAGAGGTCCCTGGAGAATTGTCTCCCAACAGTCAGATTTTTAAATTTTGAAAATTATACTTTGACTAAGGTTTCATGGCCAGTTAATGGCTGAGTCTGGATTCTTCCTGGCTGCAAAGCCTGGGCTATTTCCACTTAGCGTGAAAATCTCTAAGTCCTACCACACGCGACCAACTAAAGAACTCCCACTACTGTGAGCCTTTTGGGTCTCTTCCATCCTAGAGTGGGAGTGGTCTTGGTTTGAAAATGATGCATCAAAGCATGGATGCAAAGAGATGGAACTGAATTTTATTACCAAAGCCTACATGTCTTGAGATGCCTAAAACACTTACTCTGATGAAATTTTAGTAGGACTCTGAAACCATAAAAACTTTAACGAGTCAAAACACGAGTCTGTGAGAAATGTAAGAGCAGGGACCATGTTTTATCCATCTTTTTATCCTTGGAAACTAGCTCAGTGTCTGATATCTAGTAGGTGCTCAATAAAATTTTTGTTGAATTAATGAATTATAGGAAGGAGAAACACTCCTATCCTTTCTTACCCAATTTCTTTTGGTTCTTTCGTCTTCAAGCAAACAGAGGAGGTTATCTGTTGAACTCATTTATGCCTTTTGATTTCGCTGCTTGTTCCAATATCTTATTCCATATGCTTATCTCCTTTAGTGTGAAAAGACTTGGCCCACGCTTCCTTTTTTATTTCTCGTTTCCTGAGTTTTCAGTCCCGTCTCTGCTTGCTCATTCTCCACCCCCTCCCCCCGCACACGCACGCAGGAGCGTGAAGTGGCAACGTGCTGATGGGCACGACCACGGAAGGGTGGCCGTTGTTTCTGGACGGTTCTTCCAGCTGCTGTCCCCGGGCTGCAGAAGCTGACTGTTTATGCTGCCGCCCGGGCCTCCACTCCCGAGACACTCTGTCGTTCTCTGTCTGACCAAATGCCCTCTCTCTCCTCAGCTGAGTGCAGCCCATATGGTGGGAGGGGGAAATGGGAACAGACCCACTGAGCTTTCACAGGGGCCTAGAGAAAGCGGACAAAAGGCCAAGCTTTGAAGGGCACTGAGAGTCGATCTCCTGCCCCAAAGGAAAGCCAGGGATTAGAGATCTACGCTCAGCTAATAGGGGATGAGGAAGACTTTTCTTTTTTCGTTTTCTTTTTAAAATAAGTTTATTTATTTACTTTGGCTGCGTTGGGTCTTCGTTGCTGTGCGCCAGCTTTCTCTAGTTGTGGCGAGCGGAGGCTACTCTTCATTGAGGTGTGCGGGCTTCTCATTGCGGTGGCTTCTCTTGTTGTGGAGCACGGGCTCTAGGCGCGCGGGCTCGGTAGTTGTGGCTCGTGGGCTGAATAGTTGTGGCTCACAGGCTTAGAGCACAGGCTCAGTAGCTGTGGCGCACAGGCCTAGTTGCTCAGCGGCATGTGGGATCCTCCCAGACCAGGGCTCAGACCTGTATCCCCTGCATGGACAGGTGGATCTTAACCACCGTGCCTCCAGGGAAGTCCCGAGGATGACTTTTGAAGTCACCTTTCACATTGAGAAGCAAATGATGAATTATTGACGGAAGAACTGAGCTTTAGAGGGGGATGTCTATTTTTGTGTCCATTTCTGAAGCTAAACAAATGTTGAACTACGTACACTTTCGGATTTGACATTAGCACGCCTCAAGGGTCAGGCATAAGTGTCCTCCTCGCGGTGGTTTAAGGTGGTTTAAGTCTAAGGCAAATGCTCTTAAGCTTCAGAGACCCAGCCTACCTGAGAGCCACAGTCCCCTCTCCCCATTTCCTGCTGAGGCCACATATAAAGCACCATAGCCTAGGGACTTCCCTGGCGGCCCAGTGGGTAGGACTTGGTGCTTCCACTGCTGAGAGACCGGGTTCAATCCCGGGTCGAGGAACTAAGCTCCCGCAAGCCTCATGGCATGGCCACAAAAAGTAAAATAAAATAAAGCACCATAGCCTAAGTTTCTGTCGGTCTCTTTTTTCTATTGAGCTTAGGAAATGGTCCTTCTCTGGCTTGTCCAGGGGTGGGAAATGACTTGCATAGGCCAGGGGTGTTGGGAGGCTCACTCTCTTTTAGCTCCATTCTCTCTGGGCTTCCCGAGAGAGGGAGGTCCAGTGATAGGATTTTGGCAGGATTGTTCCAGTGAGAGCCGTGCAGCAGTGCAACAGGCTGCCTGTCGAGTCTGGAATTGTCTGAGCTGCAGAACGGTTCCCACTTGATATGGCAGATTGGAACAGGTGATTTCTAAGGTCTTTTCTAAAAGTAAGGCTAAGGTTTTCCTACATCTAGCTCTCTGACAGGAAGGCAGTAGGGTGCATTGATCAAAAGCAGAGGCTGAAGCCAGGCTGCCTGGATTTGAATTCTGTTACTTACAACTTGTGCTGTGTCACCTTAGGCAAAACTCTGTGCCTCAGTTTTCTCATCTGTAAAATAGGTATGGTCATAGTAGTATCTATTTCATCGGGGCTATGCTGCCTCATCTCACGAGGTTATTATAAGAAGTAAGTGGGTTAATACATGCAGAGTGTGTAGACCAGGGTTTGTGATTGGTAAGTGTTAGCTATTATTAGTAACTGTTCAACAGCCCCACCGAAACCTCCAATACTATGAGTTCCCTTTTTTTTTAAATTTTTAAAATTTATTTATTATTTTATTATTATTTTTTAACATCTTTATTGGAGTATAATTGCTTTACAATGGTGTGTCAGTTTCTGCTTTACAACAAAGTGAATCAGTTATATATATACACATGTTCCCATATCTCTTCCCTCTTGCGTCTCCCTCCCTCCCACCCTCCCTATCCCACCCCTCTAGGTGGACACAAAGCACCGAGCTGATCTCCCTGTGCTGTGCAGCTGCTTCCCACTAGCTGTTTTTTTTAAATTTTATTTATTTATTTTTATTTTTATTTTTATTTTTAACATCTTTATTGGAGTATAACTGTTTTACAATAGTGTGTTAGTTTCTCCTTTACAACAAAGTGAATCAGTTATACATATACATATGTTCCCGTATCTCTTCCCTCTTGCGTCTCCCTCCCACTCACCCTCCCTATCCCACCCCTCTAGGTGGTCACAAAGCACCCAGCTGATCTCCCTGTGCTATGCAGCTGCTTCCCACTAGCTATCTGTTTTACGTTTTGAGTTCCCTTCTTTCTCCTGATAACTTGTGGGGCACTTTCAGCCTCTTCTCTCGGTAATCACATCCCAAATTGATGGGAACTAGGTGGGGCAGAGGGTAGAGGGGGAGGAAGCAAAGATCAGTGTGATAGCAGGAAGGTGTGAAAGAAAGAATACCTTGTTGTCATGAAAGAGGATGCCTTTTCCCTTCTTGCTCTGTGTGCTTTCCTTGGACGATTTCATCCATTTCCATGGCTTTGACCAACACCTATGTCTCTGGATGTGACTTCTCCCTGTTATCTACACCTGAGGTCCATGGTACCTGCAATGTGATGTGTCCCAAACGAAGTGCATCGTTCCTCCTTCAAACAGCTTGTCTTCCTCCTGCCTCCTCTTCCACTTTGGATAATGCTGTCAACACCTAGGCAGTCTATTTGACCAGTACCCTCAGTGTCATCTTTATTCATTCTCCTCTCTCAGCTTCCAATCTGATGAGTCACAGGAGATTTTACTGGAAGATAATTCACAGCACACTCTTGTTGATTCCTCTTAGACATGTTTCTCAAATCTGACTTTCTATTCCCACTCCCGTCGACATTCTCCAGTAAGCGCCTCACCTTTCTTTTTTAAAAAAAATTTATTTATTTATGGCTGCATTGGGTCTTCGTTGCTGCGCGTGGGCTTTCTCTAGTTGGGGTGAGCGGGGGCTACTCTTCGTTGCGTTGCGCGGGCTTCTCATTGCGGTGGCTTCTCTTGTTGCAGAGCACAGGCTCTAGGCGCGCGGGCTCAGTAGTTGTGGCACGTGGGCTCAGTAGTTGTGGTGCACGGGCTTAGTTGCTCCACGACATGTGGGACCTTCCCGGACCAGGGCTCGAACCCGTGTCCCCCGCATTGGCAGGTGGATTCTTAACCATTGTGCCACCAGGGAAGCCCGCTCCTCACCTTTCGCCTCAATTATTTTACCCATCCATGGGACTTCCCTGGTGGTCCAGTGGTTAAGACTCCACGCTCCCAATGCCAGGGGCCCGGGTTTGAGCCCTGGTTGGGGAACTAGATCCCTCATGCCTCGTGGCATGGCAGGGGAAAACAACCCCAAAAAACGATTAAACCCATCCAGCCAAGTCCATTCTCCAATCTGTTGTCAACGTAATTTGTTTAAAACTGAAGTCCTTAAAACCTCCATGGGTTCTTTGATGCTCTCCAAAGTCAGGTCCAAACTCCCTACATCCTTAAGATGACCCACAGAGTTATGACACTCCCCCAACCCAAGTCTTGCCCTGACAGGCTTCTGCCGCCTTGCTGGTGGGAGGTCTGGAACAGGTGCCCACGCTCCAGGCAAGTTGTATTTCCAACCCTTTCCCTCGCCACCACCCCTCACGATACAAGTCTTTTAATTTCTGCCCAAGTCTCTTTTCTCTCAACTCTCTTCCTGACAGATTCGTATTCCCTCTTCAAAACTTAACTCAAGAATCTTGCCTTCTGTGAAGCTTCTTCCCAGTGTCCCAGGCTGCTTCTTTACCCTTGAGCTCCAGCTGGAGCTTCTCCAGGGCTTTGGAGATGCTCAGTCCAGTTTCCTGACAGTGTGAGCGTGCACAGGCAGAACCAGGGTGATAGAGCAAATGTATAGGCGTTATGGCTGAGCCTTGAGTGAAAGCTCTGTGCGTATGTTTTGCACAAAGATGTTGCTATTGGAAGATGATTTCTCCCACTCAGGCCGATTTCTAAATGACAGTTTTCATTTGATCAGCATTAGCTCTAGGTAGATAGATGTAGGCCACACAGATCAGTGCCACCTCTTCTGAAAACTGTAAATGTTTGGTTCTACTATGTCTAAGTGAAATTTTTATCAATAATGAGGACTTTGATGATCACTGTAATGGTACCTCAGATTTCTCTTTGGTAAAGTAAATGAGTCAATGAAAAGATTTAGAGAAAATCTATCCTAAGTGTGGTCTTTTGGGGGACACCTAAAGAGCTGGTCATTTTCCACTTGCTCACAGATGCACTGGAAGATCAACAGGAGGGAATGGTGTCAGTAACAATGCCAGGCTGGCCGTGGTTACTTGTGAGATGGTGGGTACAGACAACAGGTACTGTGGGAGGCTAGAGACAGGTGAGGTCAATTCAGGCCCAAGCAGAGGGAGGACAGGTTGGACTCACTGGAGGGGCAGCAGTTGTTAAAAATTATAAAAACTAAATAATAATAGCTAGAGAAATTTATGAATGAAAATTAAAAAACCCTCACAATGGGTAGGAACTGGAACTTTTGAACCGGAGCAAAGAAGGGGAGAAAAAATCAGGAGAGGGTAAAGTTTGATCAATGGTCTAAAGCAAGAACAAACATGTTTTCTGCAGAGAACCGTGAAAAGCGCAGCCTGTATAAGGGGTTGGTGAGGGCGTTGGCAAGGAGGATCTTTGCAGGAAAGGGACAGAGAAGGTTGAGGGTCAGACCGAGAAATGGGGACACTATTGAGTTTTTTCAGTTTGGGGATGACAGCTTTGAGCCAGGAACTGAAGTGTGTCCATGTACAGCAATCCATTCTTTCCCCAAGTTTTCCATGAAAGAGGCGTTAGGGGCAATATTGTTCCCTACCTGCTGTGCACAGGCTCTCACGAAAGGAGGGAACTTCATTTACATTTGAAGTTTATTTTACAGGTAATAGGGGATTGGGTGTCCTGACCTCCAGGAGTTCTCATTCTCAACCGCTCCAGGCTGGTCAAGGCAATTCCATTAGCATATCTGTTCTCCATGACAGATATTTTTAGCAGCAGATAGCCTGAATCCATTCAAAGAATGCACCTGTTAGATGGGAATCTAGATCTGGCAACCACACAGTTTAATTTCAAAAGAGCCAGGTCAGGTTGTATGCTGAACTATGGGACACGACAGGAAATCTATTGATTTTAAGCTCGTGACAGCTGCTTTGCAAAGCTGGTAACGCGAAGGTGTTTCTATTCATCTGGATATTTCAGTTTGATGGATTCATGGAAATAATCTGATACTAAAGAACATTCTTTCCCCCCTCCCCTCCTCCCTCTCTGTCTTCCTTCTTTCCTTACTTTAGCAATAGTTTTTAAATGCCTCATCTTGGATCTGGCCTCATGGGGGTAAAGGAACCAGGTACAGTCTCCTTCCTCTATTAAACATATATTCCAGAAAGGAAGACAGATAAATAACAAGCAAACAAATTAAAAAATAGTTTGGTTGCATAAGGCGATGCGTGCTGGGAAGAAGAGAAGGAAGGGCTGGAGGGTGACTGTGGATGGGCGAGAAGATCACACGAAGCAGTAACATCCCAGCAGAAGCCTGAATTGAGGGTGGGCGTCCAAGCAAATATCTAGGTGAAGTGCTTTGCAGAAGGAGGAGTTGGAAAAGAACAAGGTTTGGTCAAGGAGCAGCAAGAAGGTCAGTGAGTCTGGAGAGGAGTGATCAAGGAGGAGGAGGGTGGTATGAGGGGAAGTAGCCAGGAGCTACGACACTAGGGACTTGCCGGCTACAACATGGACACTGGCTCTTATTCTAAGTGCAGTGGGAAACCACCGGTGTTGAGCGGGGGAGTGAGGTGATCTGATCTACGGTTTAAAAAGCTTATGCTGGCTGCTCTGTGGAGAATATTCTTGTTGAGAAGAAAGAGGGGTGTAGAAGAGCAGCTGCTGGGCTACTGTAAGTACGCGTGAAAGCTGATGGGGGCCTGAGTGTGGAGGTGGCAGTGGAAGTGGTAGAAGGCGCTAAAGCTCAGTACATGTTCTAAGAGATTGACAAAGGACTTGATAATGGATTGGATGAGAAGCAGGAGGAAAAGAGGGGAGTCAAGGATGACTCCTGGGTTTGTGGTCTGAACAACTGGGTGATTTGTGGGGTCATTTTCTGAGATGGGGAAATTAGGGGAGGGGGTGGTTTAGGTTGGGAAATTAAGAACTCTCTTTTGATAATTTTAAGTGAGGACATTGAGCATTAGATAGATACATTTACAGTAGTCCGAAATTTAGGTGAAAGATCAGAGCTGGAGAAACACTTTGGGAGTTACCAGTGTGACTCACCGGTAGATGAGGCATTTAAAGTCATGGGTCAAGAAGAGGTCACCTGGGGAGGGGTGTGTTCACCTCGAGGCTGGGACTGAGCTCAGGGGTACTCCAATACTTAATGGACAGCATGAGAATGGGAAGCCAGCGAGGAAGACTGAGAGGAACAGCCAGTGAAAGAGGAGAAAACCCAGACGTTATGTCCTGAAGACCATAATGTTTTAAGAAGGAATGGGTGGTCGACTGTGTTGATGCCTGTCGAGACGTCCAGTAAAATTAGGGCAGAAAATTGACCACTAGGTTTGACATGGTGACCTTAACAAGAGCAGCGACAGTTGAATGGTGGGGAGAAACGAGACGTCCAGTAAAATTAGGGAAGAAAATTGACCACTAGATTTGACATGGTGACCTTAACAAGAGCAGCGACAGTTGAATGGTGGGGAGAAAATTCTGAATGAAATGGGTTAAAGAGAGAATGGGAGGTAAAGAAGGGGAGACACAAAGTAGAGAGATTCTTTCAAGTTTTGCTATAAAAGGAAGGCGAATACGGGAATGTGGAGGGAAAGGTGGATTTTTAAAGGAAAAGAACTATTAAGACGTTTTTGTATATGGATGGAAGTGGTGTAGAAGAAAGGGAAAAGGATAAATTAGAAGAAAGAGGAGATAATAGGAGTTACTATGCCCTTAAGTAGGCAGGAAGTTATGAGCTCAAGAGAACAAGGGAACAATTGACCTTCGAAGGAAGGAAATAGGGAAAAGAGAGTTAGGGTCACAGGTATATTGGTATAATTGGGTGCGGGAAAGCAAGTTTAATCTCTTCTTACAGTTTCTATTTTCTCTAAGAGATAAAGCAGTGACAAATAGAGTGAGTTGGGAGGGGGCATCTTTTAAAATTTTGGGAAGAGAGGAAGAGGGGTGAAATAGTCATTCTGGAGGATGAGAAACTGAATTGACTGGATTCTAGTGTCATTAGGAAGTATTGAAAAGGCGCTTGAGAGTTTTGTTCATAAATTTAAAATAAAATCTAAATTAAAGATGAAACCTGTTAGTACCCTTGTGTGCTTTCCTCTGGTCACGTTCTGCTGGAGGGCAGATGCTAAGCAGATGGGGGCTTGGGTTTAGCCGGATTTTGGAGTTTTGCCAAGTGAGTTCTAGAAGGGAGGGAGGGAGAAAAGGGGTTGAGGCTGTGCGTGAAGGGGAGAATATTCAGATAGATGTGGACTTTGAGCAAGGTAAGGAGGAAAATGAGCACCTTATGGGGCTGAGGAAAATGAAGACAATTTGGTGGAGTAACTAGACTTGGACCAATGTGGGTCTACGAACTCTTATTTCCTGTCCATCTCTTCCTTTGTTCATGCCTCCATGTGAAAAGATCTCTGAGTTTCTAAGACCCAGGTCATTTCCTCCATGAAATCATCCATATAACTCTGCTCTTCATTGATGTCCCCTTTCCTGGACTCCTGTTACATCTTACTATGTATATTTTATTTAAATGTATTTATGAATAACTACCAAGGACTTATAACCAAGTCCTTGTTATAAGTACTGGGAATGTAACCATGAACAAATGCAGATGTGTACCTCGGCCCTCATGGATGCACGGTCTATTATAGAGACACATGGTACATGTTACAGATAAATTGTATTGCACAAGACTTAGAAATCCTGAAGAAGTTCAGATGGGATGAATATTTCTTTACAAGTAGATGATAAGCCTCCAAGAAGCAGGAGTTTGTGCCACACCAACAGCAGGGGCTCGGTAAACACTGTGTCCTTGGAGAACTGATGTTCCCTTCACATTGAAGATGTTCCTTTCAAAGGTCTGCAGGAAAAACAGTGAGTAGAAAGAAGGCAGTAGGCAAAGTCTTTTGGAGGCCATGAGTTTATATCCATCAGGTTTGGGAAAGCCTGGAATAGTTCTCAAATGATGATGTCAAGAAAGCTTGGTTGCTTCCTTGACATAATAATCCATTGTGTTTGTCCCATGGTTCGTCTGGATCATAAGTTCCTGGCAACCCATAATCTATGTCCTGCATGTCCCTTTCCACATTTAAATGAATTATCTTGAAAGGCTAAGGTGTACGTGTGACAATCAGATCTAAGCAGGAGGAAATACATGGATCTCAAAATTGTGGTTACCCTGAATTGTTGGAAGACTCAGTACTTAAATGGATAGTTACCAACTAGTGACCACACGTTCAAATCAAACACAGCTTTCTCTTCACCAGATGTGCACATTTATCAGGAACTTTCTGCTAATTATTCAAAGAATTCCTAGAACAGCACACATGTGCCCTCTTCAAAGAAAGCCCATGTACGTAATACACATTTATAATCATTTACAGATAAACCAGCCAGATGGAATCATTGTTCTACATAATGTTACATAATTCTGTCAATGATTAAGACACATTTCAGGACATAATTCAATATAGAAAGTTTAAATATAAGCCTAGCGTTTTAGTTATGAGAGGTTATGAACCAGAGGGATACAGTAGACTCCAAGTGAAGGGACTCAGAAACCTTTTATCCCTTTGCACCAGGTACGACTAGTTGGTAATAGCTGGTGCTCTTTCTTGTTCAAACGAAGCATGCATGTCTGCAATTGGGTTTTGGAGGTGAACAGCTAGTTCAGATGTTGTTAGCTCATCCTGTATGCCAGGATGTGGAAAGGTCAGCTTACATCATGTGATTTGGGAGATTCTAAAGCCTGATTCTGCTGCCCTACATCTCAGTTTGGTGTGTAAATATTTAAAAAATGATACATGCATCTTTTCTGTGACTAGTGTCCGTTATATGCAGTTGTGCTTACTGCCTTGTTTTAGAGGTTGGGGTTTCCTGGAAGAAACTATCCGGGTGTCTCAACGAGACCGATTGGTTTGTAGGTGAAACACACATTTGAGGGAAATGGGGTGAAAGTATGTTACCCACTTTCTTTAGGACCCAGGGGTCTAATTTGAAATATGGCATTAATAATACTTGTTTAATTCTTTTTCTGGTGAGCCATCCAACGAGATGTTGAAAGTGATTTGAAAATATAAACTATTGCACATATAGACATGTTAATATTAGTAATAACACTAATAAATTATAAAATACCTACCTCTGGAGTACATTTTGTGGGCTAAATCTCCTTCTGCCAAGGTTACCCTACTACTTGGAAAGGCATCTGGCTGCTGTCTCTTTTCTACATGGAGAACCATTGATCACTATGGAATGATGGCAGTCTAGCTTACTATTTTCTTGCCTCATAAAATTTCTTGAGTGAAAATATGTCCCAATATGAAAAGGAGGGAAAAAATAATAAAATGCTCTGTGCTTGTCTTTATTTTGCTTTTGATATTGGCCATTATTTCTTTTCCCACTTTGATCTGCTTTCTTGAAATCGTTCTGGGGATATTTTGGGTGTAGAAGTTTTCTAAGCTGGTAAGTAACGGCTATTTCATTATTGGATTTTTTCTTTTTTTTTGCTTGTGGAATATACTTCTGTTAGAGGTATAGTCTATGAAAGTGAATAATAATTCCACTTATTGTGTATCTATCATTGACTATGGAGCATATGAAAGAAAAGAAGGAATTTTAAGCTTATGTTATGTGATTCAAGAGTGGAACTAAGATCAGTACAGGCAAGCTATGGGCGACTAGATTTCAATTCATAAGAAAAAAGAACTTTCTAGCAGTCAGAATACAGAAAATAGAATAGTGCTTTCGTAGCAGAATCTTTGTACAAAGCCTTCTTCTCAGCTGGAAATCTGTGAACTTACGTTTCTAGCACTGGCTGACGTTTCAAAGGAGCTAATTCAGAACAGAGCCTGAAGTGGCCTTGCTGGACCCCCATACCGAAAAGGTGGGCAGTGCTTGGTGTGGCTGCCATTGACTGGACAATTTGCCTAAGTCTAGGGGCCACTCTGGGATGTTGTGGGGTGAGTGAGTAGTAGGTACTTAGAATGGTGAGACATGAGGGGGCTGGCCACAGTCACTGCTACGGGATGCATATTTTCTAGAACCAGAAAGTGGTAGTGTTGCGAAATCACGAACATTACCTATATACACAAGGAATCCCCTAGCTCTTCTCTAAAAGGCAAGGCCTTGAGTAAAACCAATAGATCCATTGGGAGCGAGTGTGTACATCAGGAGGTGCTAGGCAGCCTTGCTTGGAGGGAAGAGACCAGCCAAGAATGAAGTACATCTGGATCAAAACCATGATGACCATAAATACTAAATCAAGGGAGAGTATTCTTGGTGGCCTTATTATCGCTCTTTGCTAGACTCTCTTTTCTTTCCCCACTATTGCTAGCTAGTGGCACAGAGAGGCGGGTAAGGAAAAGCAAATATTTACTGAAAGTCTGTTATGTGTTAGGCACTTGACACATCCTAACTCACTTTGTTCTTATGATCATCTTTGGTGGGTCGATTATTATTATACTCATTTAGCAGATGAGAAAACTGAGCCTCAGGGAGACTAGTTGGGATCCAAATCAGTCATTTCATGACGCTGTGCTGGATAAGAAAAGGAGGAAGATAGATGATGGCAGATATAATGCCATACCTATTGGGACATCATACATGGGTTAAGTATTATTCATTTTATTAATTATATTGTCATAGTGGTATAAAGTTGTTGTAATTGTAATCCCATGCTTTGACATTCAGAATTCCTGGCAAAGAATGCCTTTTTCTAAACTGAATTTTCAATTACTCCATCTTGGTAATCTCTTTACGTTCACTTCTCTGGTTAAATCCTGGGTATACTTTATCATCCTTGAACTTTTAACTCCCATTTTTAGCTCTTCATGTCCACCTGTGCCTGTTATCAGATGTCTCATCATGAAGAAGGCTAGGTCAGAGTTTATCAAGCATCTCTTATTCATCTTTAGAGCTCCACCCAATTCCACTCTTATCTCTATCTGGATTCTCATTTTGAGCTACACCCTTCTCAACACTCCTCCCTCCCCCCGCCCCCCCCCCCCGACCTTTTTTCCCCCACCAATCCTCATTTCTGACCTCTACTTTATCCCCTCTTCCATTCATTGTTATAACATCACTTTCCGTTTGGTGACTTTAGCTTAAACATCAAAAAAGCTAGTGCATGTCAAGTTATAGCTTTTTAAAGTCCCTAAAAACATAGAACATGCAGATTTAAATGAAAGATGGTGGATTTATGACACCGTCTACTTTAATTTCCCTGACCCCGTCTCAGTATTACCTGGGTGATTTTTGTTTTTTTTTTTTGGCCGCACCGTGAGGCATGCAGAACTTCCCCAACCAGGGACTGAACCCGAGCCCCTGCAGAAGAAGCCTGGAGTCTTAACCACTGGGCTGCCAGGGAAGCCCCCATCTGGGTGATTCTTTACATCTCTACAGGTTTTTAATGTAATTTGGATCTTTGTACACATTTTCTGGCCACCTCTCTTTTTCACCTAGCATGCGGGTAACGTAATATTTTACAATGTAGTTTTTAGTACTTGCATAGTTTTTCCTGTATATATTTAGCATTTTAAAATTTAACCCACCTGTTATTATTGTACATTGAGGTTGCTTCACAGTTTTGCTTACTATAAATTATGCTGTGAACATCTTTGTGGCTAAGTCATAGTGCATTTCTCTGGTTACTTTCTTACGGCAAATTCATAGAAGGGGAATTTCTGGGTCAATTTATATACATATATTTACGGTTCTTGAAAAACATTGCCTAAGTTACTTTTTGGAAAGGTTATCTGTTTATCATTGAAGAGGAAGTATTGGAAAGCTTCCTGTAAATAATATAAGAAGAAGGGTATCATTGCTCCTAGCTCATACTAATTACTCATGTGATAGTCAGTAAACCAAAAAACCTTTGTCACTCTCAGCTGATTCATATGTAAAATTAAGGCGATGGATTAGAGCTCTAAGATATCCTTCCATTTGCCGTTCTGTTATGCTGATTTCACATAGTGGGGATAATTGCATTCCTGAATCTTCTCTGGGGTTCACAAAAGGGAATTTAGAGAGACACCCTTAAAAGAGAGAAGTGGCTGAAACAAAAGACACGAATTTTCTTGAAATCTTGTCTTAGGAGAAAGAAGAGAGTTACCACTGTCTTCACTTTCACTTTGGCCTCCAAAAATTCTTCATGGCACTAAATGTTTAACAAAATTGCCTTAAATCTTGTCCTCATATAAGCGAGTAATGTCCGTCATGGTTATTATTATCATGTTCATTGATGGGTTATCATCATTCCCATTCCACAGATGAAGAAACAGAGGATGCAGAAAGCTGGCAACACGCTTGGCCTTAGAGGATGAATCAGAGATTAGGGAGGTAAGCGCTAGCCTTTCCCGCATGAGACTAGTCCTCATCAAAGAGAAGGCTCTGCCTCAGGATACGGTTTTGGGTCTATCTAAGGAGGTTATGGGAACTAGTAGATTAAATTCTTTCAAAACACTCTCCTCCAAAAGGACCCTGGGGTCATCCGTCACAGGCACTCTTTCCCGGATCTTATGTGGAGTCTCTGACTCTTTTTCTTACCTCTGGCAATGGGCATTCGGGTCATCAGGGTATCCCTGCAAAAGGATGAAACCTGGTAAATGTACTGATGATCTCAGACGTAGCTGATAAAAATTAAGTTGAAAAGAATGATGAAACAGCATCATCAAGGGTGGCAATCAACGCAGGTCGGCTTACTTAAACTTTTTATTGAGCAACAGATATGTGTAGGTTCCATGAGGGCACCACCCAGAACAGTAATTGGCTCATAGTTAAAAGTCTGATGTGTGTTTCTTGAAAGCCAGGCTCCGGAGGTACAAAGATAAATAAGCCATGAGGTCTTCCCTCAAGCAACTCACAGGCCAGCCGAGGAGACAGAAAGAAAGCAAGCACAGCAGCAAAATCATAAATTGAAATTTACATAAACACTCAAGTAGCACAGAGGAAGGAGTAATTAACTTGAAAGTTGTACTAGAATAAAACTTCAAAGTCCACAGTGTCTGATGGATTACAGGTGTAAGCCCCTTTCAGAGTGACGGACTCCTGAACTTTTCTCTGATGTGAACTCGTATGTATCAAAGCCTATATGGTTTCGTTATAAAACAGAATGTATGTACATTAAAATCACATTTGATAACTCGAACCATTAAATTACCTAATAGCTTCCGCCCCCCTCCCTTCTTAGCAAAGTAAAAAAAAATTCTTAACTGAATAGTCACATTGGATTGAAGAGTCATTTGTTTCCAACAAATTGACACCTCATTATTTTGCACTGGGAGTGGATGTGCAACTCCTTCTGATTACTCAGAGCTTGTTATACGGAACAATGAAGAGGAGGCTGCATGAGAATGAGAGGACAGTTCTAGACTGGAGAAAATGCAGAAATACTGCAGAGATGGAGTCTGTCTCAGTAAATGGAGGAAGAGGGTGGGACGTCTTATTGGAATATGTGGCTGAATGGACTTGAAAATTATGTAAAAGGAGCTTTGAGATTTTGTGTATTATTTGTATTGAGTTACTTTTCCAGTTTCTAGATTCTGTGATAGTGAATTTCAGTGTATCAGATTTCTGTGTAACGAGGTGTGTATGTGAGAGCTACATACACAGAACGACTTCCTATTTCCTAAATGATTTGTGACATGTAGGAGGACTCTGTGGGAGATTAATACTAGAAAACCCTCTTATCTGTGTAGAAGAAAAACATTTTATAATGTTAGATATCGTAATGTTTTTCTTGTAGAAAATAGTTGAAGAAATCGAAGGTTGAGAGCAACAGATGTTCTCTACATTAAAACGTCAAGAGCTGTACTGAGGAAATTCATCCACCAACAGAATCCAGATCGTGGAGAAGGTGGTAGGCAAGATTTCCATTTCAGAAGAACTCTGTAATATAGCTGATGTTTATCCAGCTTAAGAACGTTTCAGTTATTTGAATATTTTCTGATTCTTTTACAGTGCCAGGTATAGAGGAATTAACTTATTGAAGGCTGGAATATTCTTCGAATAAACACTTTTACTATGAAACTACTATTCTGAAAGATGTCGAAAACTGAGTGGGAAAGGAATTAGGTCTACATTTAGGTATAAATGTACGAATTTGAGGGAAAAAGAAAAACCGTGAACACTGCTCTGTGTCTTAGCTTAGAAACATTTCTCTTTTTTGTAGAAGGAAGGGGTCTTGAAGACCAACACAACCCAATATGGTCCATAAAAAGGCCTCTGTCCCAAAGGCCATGAAGCTGGTGAGAAGTATCCTCCTAAATTCACCCCAGATTGAAATGGGGCACAAAAGAGGAAGCGGGCTACTCACCTGGAATCACAAACAAGGCAATTATTGAAGCACGAAAGAGGCTGAGTGCTCCAGAACTTTCCCACACTAACTTTAGAAGGAAGAAGTTCCCTCATCCTGCTTCCTTGGCACCAGTCAGACTGGCTGGTTTTTCTACACTCTGTTCAGGAAAATATGCAGTTGATGGAATTTGGCTTTTAATGTTTCCGGGCAATTCTCTGGGAAAGAACTGTTGTTCAGTTGCCGCATATTTCCTTTTCTTTTCAGAAATAGAGATATGTACAAGAAGACCGGGGCCGTGGAAGTGTCCAGCTCTTCGCTGGTCTTTTTGAGCACTTCCAGAATCTCCAGGCGAGGAGCCCTCTCCTTTCTATGTTGAATCAGATATCGCAACGTGGACCTGAGGATGTCTGTTAGCTGCCGAATGAGAAGGGGGTCCATGTTCTGAACATGTTTAACTGCTCTGGGTTGTGAATTGGTTGGATTAAAACTTCACAACAAAAATAAGACCTGGGGACTTCCCTGGTGGCGCAGTGGTTAAGAATCTGCCTGTCAATGCAGGGGACACGGGTTCGAGCCCTGGTCCGGGAAGATCCCACATGCTGCGGAGCAACTAAGCCCGTGCGCCACAACTACTGAGCCTGCGCTCTAGAGCCCAAGAGCCGCAACTACTGAGCCTGTGTGCCACAACTACTGAAGCCCGTGCACCTAGAGCCCATGCTCCACAACAAGAGAAACCACCGCAATGAGAAGCCTAGGCACTGCAACGAAGAGTAGCCCCCTCTCGCTGCAACTGGAGAAAGCCCGCGAGCAGCAACAAAGACCCAACGCAGCCAAAAAAAAAAAAAAAAAAAAAAAGACCTGGATATGGCTGATAAAGAGGCTTCCTGTAATTTCTCAAGCAATAAGTATTTAATGAGTGTTTCCAAGGTGTTGATCATTTTCAGAAACCCATGCACCAAAGATATGCAGGCAGGAGTTGCATCTGTCTGCATTTACTGGTGTGTCCCCGGAATCTGGCACAGTGATTGGCACATAAACGCGAGTTAAGTGAACAAATGAGTGAATGAATGATTGAGTGGACTTACTTGGGTGTCCCCTCAGGCTTTGTAGCCCCAGAACCAGGTGTACTGCCTGTCATACATTAGGCAGGCAATCAAGAGGGGTTTTGGTAAATGAATTAATGAATCCAAGAGAGTGTTCAGTAACTTACCTAAGTATTCTGTTTGATTATTTGCAACCCTTAAAAATTATCCAGTAGGATTACTATCTTTGGTCAATTAAAAAAATTATTCTTTGAAAAGTAACGATTGTCACACGCTTTCTGTAGTGCACGTCTGCAGAAGTTCCACTGGTGGTGGAAACATCGTATATCCTATGTGTTTGCTTGGCACACTTGTGAAGGTGGCATGGTTTTCACAGATGGATCCAGAAAGAAGCATCCATGAAACAGTTAGGCTAGAAGAGAAATTAGTGTGTTAGGGTTTTAAGGTCACCAGTTAACCAGATCATCTGCAAGCTCACATGTTGCCCCCTCTGAGCAGGGTTCTCCTTCGTACAGCTTATTTCTGTTCTGATGAAAAAACTGGGGGAAAACAGAGAGAGCTGAAGACAGGAAGCAGAGACCCTACTGCAGCCCTACAGCTAATGTGAAGAAGGCTAAAAGTACTTCCTCTTGGTGATCTCATATAATATTCATAGAAACCTATGAGGTAGGTATTATTATTATCCCCACTTTATGGGCAACTGAAACCCAGAGAGGTTAAGTAAATTGCCCAAGATCAAACAGCTAACAGGTGGCCGAACAGTGATCCCAACTCAGGAAGTCTGACTCTGTATTCTTAACCACACTTAGCCATCATGTTGTGTTATGTTAACTTATGGGTCCCCTATACTTGGCAAATCTTCACTGATAGAACTTGGAATAAGGCAAGGGTTTGCTTTAGTAGGATGCTTTATGGACTTTTTACAAAATAGGGTGTCTTTGCCTATAAGATGAACCCCATTGAATAGTATCTTGGAGACCATACAATGGCTCTCTGGTTTAAAAATATCCCCGATGCCTACTTATGAATTATTTTAACAGTATCCTGAAGAATATGGTCCTGGCCTGAGAGAGTAAAACCAACTGTTGCGGTGGTCTCACACAGGGGGACTTGTCCCCTCACTTGCCGCCGTTTAAGGATGCGATTAGCTGGGAAGAGTCAAGTGGGTTACTTCGGAGTGTGCCAGGTGGATGGTAATTTGGGAGGTCTTGGCTTCTACTGAGCTTTCTTTTTGAGAAAAAAGAAAGCTTCTACTGCTTTCTTTTTTCACCCTACGTGCCTTGAGAATGCCATTTAATTGGTACACTCCAGTAATGAAAGAAAACATAGGACAGATGTTAGACACCACAGAAATAGATGTGTGTTTGAATGAAACGCTCCACCTTATATAACTGTATGACTCTTGTTTCAGCTTCAGTTTTTATTCTGTGCTTGAAATGTAGGATAAGATTGCGCCCGTTTCAGCTTTTACAGTTACTTCTTTGGCCATGTTTGGTTTGGCGGTTAAGAAAAAAGTCAACAGAAGGACTACATTTCAATGGCACAACACCTAATCCTCAGGCAAATGATTTGTCCACGCTTAATATAAAGTACTTAGGATGTATTGTTTGATGTCAACACTAGTTCTAATAAAATGGTGCCTGAGGTACAGTTCTTTAAAGTCTAATGCCTTATTTGTGTTGGCCTGTACGTGTTGGATATAAAGCCATTATGATAAAATATATCCTCTTTAGCCTGATAAAAAACGAAAATCAGAGTACAGGACTCATACCGAGAAAGAAAAGGTGCTATAAAACACAAAGACCCTTATGATATATGAAGTCGGCATTCGGGGCAAGCCAGTCAGCCCCTCTTCAGACGGAAACTGTCCAGCTGTCTTGGAGGAGCGTCCGTTTAATCCTGTGAGGCACTTTATTTGAATCTAACATTGTGCCGAATCCAACTACATTTAGCTGCTGTGTGTGTGAAGTTCTTACAACTGGGAGGGGGCAGCTGCATCAAAGTAGTAGATTTCAAGCACAAAGGAAGGTTAAAGGAAGCACATACAATTCAGCCTACCCTGGATAGCAATCTCTGCTCTCAAATATCCACTTGTTATAACCTTTTTCTCCAGGACCCCGTGCTGCTTAGAAGCCTGCAAGGTTAATAATAGCAGGCAAAAAAATGCTAGGCATTTCAAGACGCAACATTCATCTTGCCGTTCCACTAATGCGGGGATGACAGAAAGTCACTTTCAACCTCCTTTCCTGCTGCTTATATTACCTGCGTGTTGTAAGACACTCCTCCAGGTATTGGAGAATGATCACTGTTCATATGGTATTATAGGAACGATAGGCATATTTGCCATTATCCTCATCTGATTTAATGCTGATCAATCAGCAAAAACTCCACCTCAATACACTTCTCTTAGTCTCTGAAGAGCAGACGCTCAGTAATAGCTCCATTCACAGTTCATCCGGTGACTCACTTCCCCAACACGGGTGATTGAGAGCCTTCTCTGTAATTGTAGCTTTAGCCAAAGGATGAAAAATCACAGGGCCTGAACTAAAGAGGCTTGAGTTTTCAGGTTCCTGCCTTCTCCTGACTCATCTGTAACTTTTCCAGGGTTACAAGAGGTGAAGGTTTAAATGAGATGCAGACTTTTGGTTTGGGTTGCCGTCCTCATTTCCATCTTTTCCAGAAAGAGTCATTCTAAGTGCAAGTCTTTGAAGGTTGTTTTGGCCTTAGATGTTTATTTTGATGTTTGTCTTTACAAATATATCAAGTACTTAAATCCACCTTTCCATTGACTAAAAATCTGGAAGTAAAACTGAAAACAGGAGCAACGAAAGGGAGGGAGGAGGGAGAAGGGAAAAATGGCGCCTTTCTTTCCTTCAGCTTAACGTGATCAGCACTCTTAGATACCTGCGCTTATCCTTGCTGAAAGCCCCAGAGACAAAGGTGACCATGGCACACAGAGTGACTTCTGTGCCAGGGTGGGTCCCCGGGCATTGTGAAGAGGGCAGTCAAGTCTGTGAGAGGGCCTCTCAGGGCTCCCACTCAGCTGTCCTGGTCCATCAGCCTGGAGGAAGGAGGCCCAAGTTCTAGTCGATTGATGGAAACTCGGGAAAGAAGGGCTGCCACATCCTGGAACTCTTCTTTTAGTGTCAGGTCCAGATTTAGAATCTAGAACCCAGTACTCAGGTGAGGCCAGTAGGTGTGTGCTCAGGTATTCAGATCAGACCAGGAACTGCGCTGGAGTCTTTCCAGGGTGTTTTTCTAATCAGGAGAACTGAGATTTCCTGAAAAGAAAGTCCTTTCCTGGTCAGATTCTCACCCAGGGGTATGAAGACGGAAGCAGATCCCGTGTGAGAGGTATAATTGGGATTGGAGTTAGAAGGAAAATAAGGAAATCTTTTAGTGATCAGAAAAGAGGCATTTCTTTGCTCTTACAAAAACTTGTCTTCTAGGGAGGGTGGGAGGGAGGGAGACACAAGAGGGAAGAGATATGGGAACATATGTATATGTATAACTGATTCACTTTGTTGTAAAGCAGAAACTAACACACCATTGTAAAACAGTTATACTCCAATAAAGATGTTAAAAAAAAATTTAGTTTTGCTCATGATAATTCCATGGCAAAAAAAACCCAAAAAAACAAAAAAAAAACTTGTCTTCAATCAAATCTTAAATGCTTTCCTATTCTTCCTTCCTTTTCAATTTTTGGTCCGATGTACAATAGTGAACCTAGGGAGATTCTCATCCATCACCTTCTGCCCCATAAGTGGATGCTCATTTTTACCCTAGCCTTCGAATCTTGTTTAAATAGCTTCCAAGATTTCATGCAAATTCTTTTGTTGATTTGGAATTTTGTTATTTCATATACACCACCTGAGTTAAATGAAGGAAGGGATGGATTTGGTTTAGGATTTGGTTGACTTACACAGAGATTTCTTTTTTTCATTATGAATGTTATTTTTAAAGTGAAGCTATTCTCAAAAAAAACCCGTGAGACTATTCTCTTTGATTTTGGGAAATTCCTTCAGAGGGGTATGAAGGGGATTTGCTCTTTTATCCAGCTACCTGAGAGAGTGCCTACTATTAGCATCAAGACCCCTATTATATGAACATTAGAGAAAAAGCCACTTGTGTAGCTATTCGTTATTAGGAAAAAAAAAGGAAGGCTCATGTTGAGAATTCAGAATTCTTTCCTGGGGAAGGAGAAATTGGTTATCTAGGCTACGATAAACAAGTGAAAAAAAGCAATTAGAAAACGGATATGATACCTAACTGTACTTAGAATTTGGTTATTGATATATAATGTTCTAGCTGTTGATATTTAAAATTTCTAACTTACTTTTAGTCTACGAGAATGTAATTTTTGGTTCTAGAGTTTTCAAATAGGTTCAAAATTCCCTTTCTGAGTGACTATATATTCTGAGGGCCATGTGTAATCAGTAGCTCTCTGCCATCAGTACCGAAAGAGATGTTAGGTAAATTAGAAAATATTCTTAGCACGGTGTTGTGTTCTAGTCAGCAGAAATGGTACCTCAGTTTCACCCCTAACTCATTTTTCTTAAACCCACTGCTTTGAGTTTCAGATCTGTTGGTCTTGGGGACACTTGATTACGTAGAGTTGAGTGCTTGAAATGCAGAGGAAACAAATCTCAGCTGTTCTTCCGCAAGTTCCACTATTTATTTTTCCTTCATTTTCTCAACTCCTCAATATCTCTAAAACCTGTGTACTTGCCTCTGTCCCATGGTCACTGCTTTAGTCTAGGCTGCCGTCATTTCTCACCTGGGCTTCTGCAGGGGTTGCTTAATTATTCCCCCATTTTCCATCTTGCCGCTCTTGTTCTTCACAAAGGCAACCAGAGTGCCTTGGAGACAATAAATCCAAGTCTTTAATGCACCTGTTTGAAACCCCTCTTTAACGTTTCCCAATGTCCTTAGGACAAAATTTAAAAATCTTTCCTATGGTGTACAAGGCACCACTATGATGGTCTTGGTGACTCCAGCCTCTGGGAAGGTGTTCCATTCACTCTCCGGTCCCAGCTACGGACATCCTTCCATGTCCTTGAGAAAGGAGCACAGCTTATTCATTCCCACCTGCTTGGAGCAATTCTAGCCTAGTCATCGTGCATGACTCAGCTTAAAGGGAACTTCTGCACACAAGTCTTCCGAACACCCCCTACCCCAGACCACGAGAGCTCCTCCAGTTGCAGGTTTCCACGATACCCCGTGACCATTCTTTTGTGATACCCATCAGACTTGTGATAGCTTGTGTAGGTTTATCTGCCCAGCAGAACAGCAAGCTCGGTGTGGGTTGCTGATGAATGAGGGTTGGGGCCATGCCTCTTCTGTCCATCTCCAGCGCCCATTATGTGCTGCTTCATGGCACGCGCTCGATAAAGGTTTATGAATTAGGGACTTCCCTGGTGGCGCAGTGGTTAAGAATCCGCCTGCCAATGCAGGGCCCACGGGTTCGAGCCCTGGCCCGGGAAGATCCCACATGCCGCGGAGCAACTAAGCCCGTGCGCCACAACTATTGAGCCTGCGCTCTAGAGTCCGCGAGCCACAACTATTGAGCCCACGTGCCACAACTACTGAAGCCCACGTGCCTAGAGCCCGTGCTCCGCAACAAGAGAAGCCACCGCCATGAGAAGCCCACGCACCGCAATGCAGAGTAGTCCCTGATCGCCGTAACTAGAGAAGGCTCACGCGCAGCAACAAAGACCCAACGCAGCCAAAAATAAATAAATAAATTTAAAAAAATTTATGAGGTAATATGATCTTCAAAGACCTAGTGACCTTGGGGTTTTTGGAAATTTGGCATCCTTTGTGTTAAAGAAGACCCAGTCTTTCCTGTCTGAAAAATGAATTAACCTCACTGAGATCCAAGGATGGTCTGGAACTCACCTTCCCCAGTGTTTTTCATAGTAGAGAATGAGAGACCAATTAGATCAAACAAGCAGCTGTCCTTTGGTGCCTACCCCACCCCCCCCATATATGCAAATAGGTTTCAGAAAGGGAAAAAACTAAAAGGCAAAACCCAAATACAGGTTTCTTTGGCCTTTCTTAATTAGGAGTTAATAACAGCATTCTTTATCTTCATTGTTATTATGATTCAAAGTGAACTAAGCATCAGGGTTGTTTGGGCCATGAGCATATAGAGAGTACAGGGCTGGCCTGGGAGAATTAATTCTCTAAGGAGTCAACAGAGCAAATCAGCAGTGAGGGGGTGTGTAGGTGAGTGGAACCCTGAAAAGGTAGCTTGAGAAAATGTAGAAAGTGATGTTTAGACAGCATCATCCTTGACAATGACTGTGGCCTTTCCGTCTGATGGTAAATCTATTCCGTCCAGAGGGACTTCTCTCCTGGAGCTGCCCGTGGGGATGGGTACTGGAGCTGAGGGCAAACACGATGAGTCCTCTTCTCTCCGTGCTCAGCAGCGATATGAGGCAATCTGGCAGGCACACAGGTAACTGCAATGCTGTGTGATGTGTGCTAGGATCCAGGCAGCGCAAGCTTTTATGGGAGTGCAGAAAAGACGCATCTAACGATCTGGCGGGCACAGGTGGCGGGCGGGTCAGGGCAAGTGGCCAGAGAGGACTTCCCAGAGGAGGCGCTATCTAGTCAGACCTAAAGGACAAGTGGGGTTTGGAGAGGTGTACAGGTGGGAGCGTGATGGCCTTGCCAACAGCATCTTACACAAGGAAATGTCGCACATCTGTTGCTGCCTGGAACATATCTGTTGAACAATATATCAACAACATTCATGAATACCAGCAAAATGAATCAATATCTAACCTCAGCAGCTGGTTGTTGTCTAACATCTCCAAAGCACCTGATGGAGTCTTGAAGGTTGCGTAGGGCTGCTGAACCCCGTGCTTTTCTCCTGTTACCGTGCTGACCCCAAGCCACTGCAGGCAGAGTGTGATCAAAGGAGATCTTGAAATTCTTCACGTGCAGTGCAGGTTACACAGGACAGCCTGGGCCTTTCTCCCCGCCGATAGGCCCTCTGATCGTCTGCAGAAGGTGCGCTTGCTGTCTTGACTCTGGCCAGCGGTGGCACTGGCCTCCTTCCTAGCAATCCTAGACGTTATTTGCACCAGACACCTTTCCAAACGGTCACCTGCTGAAACACCCTCAGGTGTCTTTCAATAAGATCAGCTGCATATTAAACAAGTATTTCCTGCTGCCCTGTCATTACATGAACTGGGTTGGATAAGACACAGAAAAACTGTGGTGTTTTTTTTCCCTCTGGGTGATATCCTTTTGTTGTTGTCACCTCCATAAAAGGGCGCTCTTGAAAGGACTGAAGAATATGAAAAATGGTCTCTAGATCTCTCTTTCGGAGATGCTACAGTCTTGAGCAATATGATAAAAGAAGCAGAGGAGGAAGGCAGAGAGAGGGGGAGAAAGATGCCAGAGCGGCCGTGCTCTGAATTTAGAAACCTTGCTTTGCTATCTGGATCTGATTTGGCCCGAGAATGCAAGCATCAGATAAAAATAACAAGTCACCCAGTAGAGGACAGATCTCTGGCTTCTCCCCTGCCTGGGGCTGCACATGCCCAGTGCGAGCTTCTTTGGTGGAGAAGTGCTGAGCTGCGTTCCCCAGCAGAAGGCCGGAGTGAGAAAGGGCCTGTGTTTGATGTATGAGCTCCGGCTTGGCATCGTGAGTCACCCCAGAACTAGCTGCAGGCAAAACAAAAATCTTTTGTGATTAATTAGAAAAAGTGGACAATTATGAATTGACTGCGCACAGCCAGGGTATGGTAATATAAATAGTAATGACTCTGGCAGAGCCTGATGAAAGCTCCATGTTTGTGTGAGATCACTGGAGAAAGGCAAATTTTTAACATGGAATCTGCTTAAATCGGACAATTTCTGATCTTTGACAATTTGAGGGTCTTGATGGAGATGCCAGCTGACACCTTTGAAAGGGATTCTAGCTGACTTTTCTTCGACACCCCTCCAAACACTGGTCTCTGAGCCAAACTGATTGTTCTTTCTTCCTTCCTTTTTCTTTAAATTGACCCTAAACTTATCCCTTTCAGCAGCTCTGTGAAACTGCTCACGTCCTGCGCTAAGCTCCCTGCCAGCACGTAGAGTTGTTGGCCGGTCTGCCTGCCCTTCTGGGGCACTTGCTCCCAGCCTTACCCTCTCTGAGGATTTGAACACAGATATCATTTTTATTCTGAGGCACTTGTTGGTTTAACCTGCAAGGGGAAAAGGAACCAACGTGAATGAACTGTGTTTATCAGGGAAAGGAGAGATCAAAATATTATAGTGAGTTGTTGGATTAATGAGTTATGCTGAGGGACAGAAACTGGAAGGGTCTTCATCCCACAGAGTTGAGGGAGATTTTTAAATCTCCTTGGGTGTGAACACTATATTTTTTTGCATGATGTAATCTGCCTCTACTTCCCCCTAAGCGCACACCCCCTCCCCCCCCCAAAATAAACCCACACAGAATGAGCACATCTCACATGGTGGAGCCAGGGAAGATTCCTTTTCAAGGAAGTTCACAACGAAAAATAATTAAACCCTGACAGTGTCCGCAAACATCAAAATGCAAATTTCCGCCAGCGCTCATTTTTTTTTTTCTTTTTTTTTTTTCAGTGCTCATTTTTTAACCACCCGGGTAAGCAAGTTTCCCTTTGTCCTGGGGCAACGTGGTGCAGACAGCGATGGCCACAGACCAAAGAGGGACACAAGGAAATGCCATCTCTCAAGGATCCCCTAGCACCTATCACACTTGGATAAAACATCTTCCAGACCTCTGAGATTTGGTATCTGCCAGGCGATTCACCCGTCTTAACGTGCATTGTGCGTGGCCAAGTGCCTTTTCTGGCCCTCTGTTTGTGTTCCTCAGCGTTCGCACGGCTTTCTATTATTATTCAAGCGGTGCTGCCTCAGTGGTAAACCCATTGACCATTCAATCAGTGCAATAGCTGCTGCGGATAATTAAAAGTTCCCCACCTCTTGCCCCAAGGCCAGGCTAGAGCCAGTCAGAGAGGAGCCAGGTCCTGGCTGCTGAGGGACCAATCGATCAGCTGATTAACCCTTCTTACTGATTGGTTAGAGCTGATTGCATCTCCAGTAAAGAAATCTCCTCTGGCCCCGGGGCACAAAAGGCAGCCATACATTTAGGGTGGCTGTGAGAGCCTCAGCCCTCACTGTCTACACACAAAGTGGAGGGAGGGGAAGAGGAGGGCTCCTGCTACAACATTTTCAAGATTTTATCTCCTCACCACTGTTTTCCCTGGACTACCTCAGATTTTATTTCTAGAGAGAAAAGCTCTGCTGCAGCTTCAGGAATGATGGACAAGATTCCCGGCATAGCAGTTGTTACTCTTTAGCTCGCCAGTGAAACGGGGGATTCTTTTCAACCACAAGGTCCCCAAGTGTCCCCTTGCAGAACGAATGAGGTCGCAAAATACTGGAGACACAGCCTTCATAAATGGGTCTTAGAAGATTGCTGTTTGACCAGTCAGCTCTGATGGGGTTTGTATTTGCTGGCTAGTAAATATCTATCTTCGGGTACGGATAAACAATCTGTTTTCAACTGTGCTTCCATTTTGGCACTGTAGGTAAAATATACTGTATGGGAACAAAGGCATTAAAAGAATGACTGCCCTGCGATGTCTTTGAAGGGAGTAGCTGAGATGCTATCAGACGGGACCATAATAGGCGGCTGATTTATGCGGATTTGGTAGGACAGCCCAGCAAGGAGACTCTCCTGTGAAAGCGTTGGCCCTGCAGGCCCCGGGCTTATCATCCTATCTGCGGCAGAGGGGACAAAAGCTGAATTTTGCAAAGCAGACTTTGCCAATATTATCTTCACCTCAATCTTCAGTGGGGCCAAACTCCCACTGACGTCAAAAGCAGGTGGCCTGTGAGGAACGTTCGGGTTCAGGCCACATGGCAAATGCTCTAGTGGAAAACGCAGCTGTCCGGTTGGGAAACACATACTTTCCAGAATTCTCATGATTTGCCTTATTTGGAGATACTTACCCATGGAACTGCAAGAACAGAAAATCGGGGGACATTTCCAGGAACGAAAACATTATTCATCTTACAGGGAAATTGATGTAACAGAGAGTGGTCTTGGGTTCTGCTAAGAGGGGGGGCTGATTACAGAAGAGGTGGCTTTGTTCCAAGGGCCCCCCTCAGAGCGGGGTTTAGGGACAGAGTCCTTTGTGAGTTGTCGAGGCACTGTGGATACCTCTCCTTCTCCACAGAGGCTGAGGGTAAGCGGGTGGGAAGCAAAACTAGAAAGAGTTTTGAGGTCCTTAAAGGAGGGAAAAGTACTGTAGGAACACCAAGAATGACAGTTATATATTCACTCTCAGAAGAACCAAAATGATCTATAATTACATGACCCTGGATATGTTTATTAATATCTCAGTGGCCTTTTTGTCTTTAAGTGAGCTTTTTAGATCACGCACACACACACACACACACACACACACACACGCGGAGATTTTTAAAATAGACTTGTAGCTGTTCAATTTATTAATTTTTTTTTTTTCTGAAATCAAAGCAGAGTTTGTAAAACTTCTTTGTAAACCACAGCTGTATGCCATCTGAGGAAAAGAAAACACTACCCAACCTAGAAGGCCTGAGATAATAGCAAAGGTCCTGTTAACACAATCATTATTTAGTAAGAACATAATTACATGACACTGCTAAATATAATATGGAAAATAATACAAATATATATTTTTGGTCTGCTGGAAGCGATCACGCACACACACACACACACACACACACACGCGGAGATTTTTAAAATAGACTTGTAGCTGTTCAATTTATTAATTTTTTTTTTTTTCTGAAATCAAAGCAGAGTTTGTAAAACTTCTTTGTAAACCACAGCTGTATGCCATCTGAGGAAAAGAAAACACTACCCAACCTA
Organism: Physeter macrocephalus; assembly: GCF_002837175.3. NCBI lineage: Eukaryota > Metazoa > Chordata > Mammalia > Artiodactyla > Physeteridae > Physeter > Physeter macrocephalus. Next base: position 101,193,533 of record NC_041231.1, read on the forward strand.
GAAGGCCTGAGATAATAGCAAAGGTCCTGTTAACACAATCATTATTTAGTAAGAACATAATTACATGACACTGCTAAATATAATATGGAAAATAATACAAATATATATTTTTGGTCTGCTGGAAGCTTACAGTCTGATTTGTATCATAAATGTTACTTATTAAAATGCCTGTGAGGCTGCCTGGAATTTAAAATGTTTTGAATAAAGTGTTTCTACTTGAAACTACTTTTTTTTTTTAACCTCTTTATTGGAGTGTAATTGCTTTACAATGGTGTGTTAGTTTCTGCTGTATAACAAAGTGAATCAACTATACATACACATATATCCCCATATCCCCTCCCTCTTGCGTCTCCCTCCCACCCTCCCTATCCCACCCCTCTAGGTGGTCACAAAGACCGAGCTGATCTCCCCGTGCTATGCGGCTGCTTCCCACTAGCTATGAAACTATTTTTTTTTTTTTTTTCGTGGTACGCGGGCGCCTCTCACTGTTGTGGCCCCTCCCGTTGCGGAGCACAGGATCCAGACGCGCAGGCCCAGCGGCCATGGCTCAGGGGCCCAGCCGCTCCGCGGCACGTGGGATCTTCCCGGACCGGGGCACGAACCCGTGTCCCCTGCATCGGCAGGCGGACTCTCAACCACTGCGCCACCAGGGAAGCCCGAAACTATTTTTTGACATAAGATTTCTGTGCACAGAGAGGAAAGGTACAAAACAGGTCTTAGAAGAGAAATGAGTAAGGCTGTACCTGTTAATTTTTTGTGGCTGGAGAAAATTGACTATATTTGGGAAACCGGGTCATTTAGGATAGGTAGAGTGTAACTCAAAATCCATTGACATACTTTTATGGTTTTGAGATTATCGTTCAGAAATTCTCTCATTGAAGTGTTCATTGTACATTTGGTTTTGGTTTTGTATTTTCTGGCCGCTCCACGCAGCAGCATGTGGGTTCTTAGTTCCCCGACCAGGGATCGAACCCACGCCCCTTGTAGTGGAGGCGCGGAGTCTTAACCACTGGACCACCAGGGAAGTCCCATTGTGCATTCGTTTTGCACTATTGAATAATTTCTCTTTTATCATAAAGGGAATATAATATAATGTGCTATAAAGACAAAATGGAAAATTTTATTTAAATCAGGACAGGCTATACTGATGTGGAGGCTAGTAGGTGCTCTCCTAGCTTGAGGAAAGTAAACATAACATGCAGAGTGTCTGAACTGGAAGCCACATCCCCAAACAGTGTCAACAGTGAGAGAAAACTAAGCATCAAACTGAAAACAGGTAGGATTCCTGGGAGGGAAGCGCCGTAATTTGAAACTCAGATTAGCCATTTTCTCTGTGGTCAAACAGAGACCACGAGTACACCTACTCACTCATCAAACCGCTTCGCAGAGTCATCTCTTTATCAGGAAACATTCATTTTCTAAAGAAAGCTGATAAAAACCATTGACTATATTTGGTGTCTTAAATGAATGCAAATGATTTTCTTTTAGCGATTCTGCTTATAAAACATTTCTGAGTATGCTTAGAAATGCCCCCAAAGTTAGTAAACTAGATATGGAGATTGGAGGAATTTTTCAAACACATAAAACAGATAAGAGTTCAGTGTGTCTTACTTCACTCTTTCTTTTTTTTTCCTTTTGATAATTCTTTAAAGCACCCGAGAGATCATGCAACCATCAGCACAACCTAACATCAAAGTTCACTTCATACAGAAATCCGCGAAACCAAAGAAGCTTCCTTGCTCACCATACCAGTGCTAACTTTATGCTTACAACAATTAATTCAGCATAAAAGAAATATAAGCAGTCACCGGATCTGTCTGTGTTGGTTAGGAAATAGTATACACCGACGTCCAACAAAATTGTTCAAATATTTTTTTCAAAGTTCCAGGTACGGGACATTATTTAAAAAGAAAAAGTGTACCCTGTGTACACATGTTCTCTTAAACAGGCCCGAATGCCATGTTTGGCTTTTGCTGTCGCAGTCTGCTTAGGAATCCCTAATGAGTAAACCACAGTGTTTAACAGTAAAATATGGTTATGGTCCTTAAATGCAGGCTACATTTAACAACCGTATATTGATTTTTTCTTGTAATTTTATTTCCATGAGCGTTTCTGGTTTCTTAATTAGTAGCTTTTTAGAGGGAAATTTAACATTCTCTCTATCAGAGGGTTTGGCTTCTGTGATACAGCTTCTCAGGGGAGAGAAAGTTCTAGACTTGCAGTCTACGTTGGGTGGTAGGGGGTCAGCATCCCGTGCACGCATGTACAGATGCACACAGACACGCAGCCCTCCCTCCCCGGCCCTGCCAACACAATTAAGACAAAATAGCGTTGGTGAACCCGGTGACAAAACTCAACAATTTCCAATTGCACGATCACCCTGTAACGGGAAGAACTATTTACCCCATGTTCCTTATTAAACTGAAGTATTTTATGTAATGAGCGTGACTCATGCAAGGTGTTCTCATAAATCATCGGCTGGTTTACAAACTCAATAACTAGGCTTCCTGCTATAACTAGGCTGTGCACACCTTAAATTATTAACACGCCAGGGCCTTAAGGCACATCTTTGATGATGATGATATAAACACTGTGGAGACAAGGTGCTCTCTCAGCAAAAGATTATTGACTCTAATTACCATTTACCACAGGAAAAAGAAAAGACAATAAAATATGAGGGAGAATTGAAATCTAAGATTTAATTTTATGAGGATCTTTAAACCACCCCCACCAACTATTTTTCCCCCTTTCTCTTTTCTTCTTGTTGGTGGCCTTATCGCACTGCGGGTATATAATGATAGCCCATGGTTGGCTAACCTTAAAAGGAGGACTGAGAAGAGGAAAGGAGGGAGAGGATGGAAACAGGAGGGACTCCGCAGCTGATATTACGTACATTCTTTGAAATGCGATGGAACAAAGCCAGGGGGAAGAGAAAATGATAATACGCCGGGGAAAAAAAAAACCCCACTTCAATTGTTTTCACAAATAAACGTAATAAAAAGGTTAAGCGACTAATATGTCCGTCTCCAGTCATTTTGGGGTAGTAAACTAGAACTTCAGGCCAGCTTTTTAAAAGCTTCCGGTCAGCTTTTTTTCCCCTCTAATGGCATACAGCTCTTACCATGTGCTTGGGTTTTACCGTATCCTCATTATAGAGTTGTTGGAAGGAGGCAAAGAGGTTACAGTGAAAGAGGTTTCATGATAAGACAGCTTAGTAAAAAAACGAAAATCCAGCAAAATGACACATGGTTCATGGTCGGGTATTTGGAAAGTGGACATGTTGCTGGAGAAGAATAAGGGAAGGCTTATTAAGATATAAATGTTGATAAGAGCCTGATGTTTGATTGTGTCCTTGAGTTTTCTATATCTTTCCGGATTTTTTGGTCCAGTTGCCCTATCAGTTGTTGAGAGAAGGGTGCTGAAGTATTTACTTGCAATTTTGGATGTGTCTGTTTCTTAAGAGAGGCTCAATGTAGCTTCCTGCTGTCAAGGGCTTTTGTTCTGTCTTACCCTGTGGTTCTGCATATTTCTCATTTCAAAGACTATCAGCTCAGTCATTGTCTCTGTGGGCTAAATTGTCGGCAGTGCAGGCTCTCCCTTCACAGAATCCCACGTTGTCATCTAACATTTATTTATGGAATCATAGGATGTCGGAGTTGGAATGACTTGGAGTGCCTTCATCTTACAGATGTGAAAATGTCAGCCTGGAAAGGGGAAGTGATTTGGCCAATAGCACCTGTCCCAGGGCTTTGGAGGTCTAATGAAGGTGGGACCCTCACCAGCTCCTTACTGGGCCATAAGGTGGTGTCCTTTGGAACTTAGAATCATAGAAAAGTGGCCAGTGACTAGGAAATATACTATCGGCCTCATACATATCATAAAATAGGTGATACTGACGACCATATCTGTCATGGGGATATTTAAGGCAGGTCTCCTAATTCAATAAAATTGTTCAACTATGACCAGAACATGGAGGAAAAGTCTGTGTTAGATGTTTATACAGTCTTTTCCTTTTTATGCGAAAAGCTTTCCTAGAATTTTTAGGATCTAAGATGTTTGGTGTTGGCTAGATTCCGGGGCACAAGAATTTGCTCCCAAGCATGATTTTCTCTAGTATTTCTTGGAGGTCAACCACCCATCTTATCCCTCCTCAAGGTATTCTTAGATTCCTAAGGCACAGCAGATGTGGAAGCAATTACAGGCGCTAAGAACCTTCTTCAAGGGGCCTTCTGGTGCACCTGTGCTTGTTTCCCCATCTGGTAAAGATGTGTGAGGTTTGGCTGTCTTAACCACGCTCTGCACCTGGATCGGGACCCACCACAGAGCAGCGCTCAGGGGGAAAGTCCATCGTGCCCTCCTTCTTTGAAGAGCAAAAAGTGAATCTACGTGTAAAACGAAAGACATTCGATGCCTTTCGATATTTTGGGGGGAAATAACCATATGGTTCTCTCTCTGGTCATTTTGTCCCTGTCCGAGCAGGATCACTCACTGGAGACTGGAAACCAAAGACTGGGGCACTGCTGGTCGCCAGCCCTGCTCTGGATGTGTCCCAGGAGCTGGGGTGTCCTCATCAAATTCTGATTGGTGTTAATTGTCTTTGTGATCGTCTTACTGGGGCTTCCAAAGAACTTTATTGTACAGTCTTATTTTTTCCTTGTCTGAGGAAATGTCATGTAATTTTGCCCTACTCCATTAAATAATGGCTGTACTTCACCCTTCCAGTTGTATTCTTCCTCAGAGGTAACCACAGATAAATATTGAGAGAAATAATTCTTATGTGTGATATATAGATATAGCCTTTTAAAAAACCTTGGATTCTTTTTGGATGACCAAGACATTGTTATTTTGTGGGAGACCGTGAAATATATAAATACTAGGGAAGAAGACCTAAAATTATGCATGTGTGTGTGTGTGTGTGTGTGTATGTGTGTGTGTGTGTGTACTTATAAACGTTGGTGTGCAATTTTCATTGTTAAACGTGAAATTTACACATCAAAACCATTTCATGCCCTTTGCCTTGGGCTGATTATAATGCAAAGAGTCACAATTGAAGCCTCTTCTCGGGGGTGCTTTTGAAAAGGGCCTGGCCCTGGGTGGGCGGACAAGGCTCTTCCCAGTCTGAGCGTCTGGGTTCTTTGCTGAGAGGTTGCCTGGGGCAGAAGCCCTGCTGATGGGCCTCACTGGCCTTGCTCCCAGGGGTCGACCCAGGGCTTAGTAGCTTCCACTCAACAATCTAATCTGGGAAGAGGAACTAACAGAAGAATGTGTGTGTGTGTGTGTGTTTGCACGCAGGGTGAGCTTCAGGGTCCAGGAAACCCTCCTCTGGAACTTCAGAACCTCGTCTCCACGCTTCAGTTCAGGACTAGAGATGGAGCCTAGACGGCCCCTTCTGAAGATGCCAGAATTCTGTGCATTCAAGTGTTATTTCATTCCTTGTGTGACTCCTTTTCTTTTAAACTATGCTACATTTTTCCCCCCAAACTATGCATGCTTAGACATGTTCTATGCATATATATGCAGATAATCCTTCAAAGAAAACAGAATTGTGATCATGCTCTACATTCTGGCTTTCCTTTTTTAAACTTTTTTGGCATGGAACGTTTCAAACATATACGAAGGAAGACAAACCACGTGTAATCGACCTCCACGTACCCATCGCCCAGCTTGAACGACTAGCAACAGATGACCAACTTTATTTTGTGTATACCTAACTCACTGCCCCTCTCACCCTATTATTTTGAGGCAAATCCCGGACATCGTATCGTTTCATGGTACGTATTTCCACTGCTTTCTGTTTTTAAAAATTGTGGTAAAATATACATAACAAAATTTACCATTTAAATCATTTTTTAAGTGTACACTTCTGTGGCATTAAGTGCATTCACATTGTTGTATAACCATCACATCAAACATCTCCAGAAGTTTTTCCTTTTCTCAAACTTAAACTCTGTGCTCATCAAACACTAACTGCCCACGCCCCTGCCTCCTGCCCCTGGCGGAGGGGACATCTACCTTCTGTCTCTGTGAATTTACTCTTCTGGGTACCTCACATGAGTGGAATCATACAGTATTTGTCCTTTGTGACTGGCTTATTTCCCTTAGCATAATGCAGTCAAGGTTCCTCCACGCTGTAGCGTGTGTCAGATTTTCTGTCTCTTCTAAGGCCGTGCATTCTGTTTCCTGACCTGTTTGTTCATTCAGTAGAAAAGCAGTGAGGATATTTTTAACGCTCTCATTTAAACGTCTCCTCCTTATTAGGTATTATTGTTTGCTTTTGACTTGTTTATTTGGAAGGATATTAAATGACTGATTCCAGAAGAGAACATCTTTTCTCCTGCTCAAGCCATGGGTCACAGCGGGCTGAAGGTTAGTGAGTGGTGTGCCTTCAGTAGCTTAAAAGCACAAGCATGGGATACTTAGCTTAAACATGTTCATGTGTGGAATGTGGCACCTGTATGTTGCGTATACGTTGACTCCCCTGTGTGCTATGCTAAATGCATCCTAAGATCAGACAGTCTTATAATACTTAATGGTGTGTTTTCTGTGGATGTAAAAGATGGACAACCTGAGGATTAAGTCGCATGAGACAGTCACATGACAGACAGTCACATGACAGTCACATGACAGACAGTCACATGAGATTAAGTCACATGAGACAGACGGTGAGGTCATACTCCTCATCTAAAGCACGTTTCTCCCAAGAACCCCAAGTCCTTTCGGAGTTAGCTAATTAGTCTTCAAAATACCTTAGAAAGACTGTGAAGCACAAACTGCTTTCCCCACTTGACAAGCAAAAATGTATATATTTGCAAAATCAACTGACACTTGAAAAATACCAAGCAAAGCACGGCAGGACCCTTCTTTTGTCCTTGCCATTGCCCCATCTGCCGTGTTAAGGCCTGTTCAAACTCTGAGTCACGGTCTCTTTTAGAGGCTGCGGAGTGCTCAGATGTCTCTCCAAGCCTGTTCCTTCAGTCAGCCGGGTCGTGTTCCTCCTCCCCCTGGTGGTGTGGTGCGCCGTCTGCTGGCCCACCACCTTGCTGGTGGGAAGATGCTTCTGGGGAGGTGGTGATTAGCACAGGAGGGGGCAGCTCTCTGAACCTTCACTCACCCTTGCTCTAGTTTCCTTGCTGCTCCCAGTAGGAACCAGCCTCGAGCTTGATCCTTTCACATAGTTTCTGTTCCGGGGGCTGTAGCCCTGTTGGTGTCCTTTCGGTCCCAAGCTCTGACCACATCGTCTTTAGCGTCTTCTCCCTTCCTTTCGGGGGAACAAAGAGAGGAGCACTGATAGGAGGTGCAGGAGAGCCTCAAGAGCTGCAGCTGCTTTTGCATGCAAGTAGCGCGCGGGCGCACAAATGGGAACGTACGCTAACAGTTCCTTCTCCTTTCTGCCGGCCTCTGTCCTGCCCGCCTCCCCTTCCTCCATAAAAGCTTCCTGTCTGACCCACTCATCCATCATTTAGTCATCTGCTGGCTTGGTTGTCATTTGTAGTTGCCTTTTGTGGTTCTTTTAATCTGTATTGTTTTCTAACCTCTCGTGATTCACTCTTGCTTTCTCAGCCTGAGGGTCACTTCCTCTGGAATTGGGACATGGCCACGAATTTCTTCGTGGTGTAACTTAGCACAGGCTGGGCATTCAGAACGTCTGTACTAAATGAACAATGGCTGTTCATCGGAGGACACGTGGAGGGACAGCGGCCTCAGCTCAATCGCATGAGGTCACACAGACAGAGGTGGCAGTCAGACGGGAAAGCGTGGCTTTGCCTTGCCTGCTTAGCACTCACTGGGTGGTAACTGTTCCGGAAGAAGGCGAGTCTGAGCTGGCATGCAGAGTGCAGGACATGCGATGGTGCTCCATGCTTTTCTGGGGGGTTACCACGAGACGAAAAAGCCATAAGAGTTGGCCATGTCCTCCGAAGTCACTTATCTGGAACGCTCAGCTGTTGACCAGATGAAAATCTGGTGTTTCGGTTTGGTTGTCTGTATTCAACTTTAGCAGAGCAACAACGTCTCACTCACAGTGCCTTTCTAGATGCTTAACACTTACCTTTGGACTGCTAACAGCCTTACTAGAAAGGGCCTGAGGAGGGCTTCCCTGGTGGCGCAGGGGTTGGGAGTCCGCCTGCCGACGCAGGGGACGCGGGTTCGCGCCCCGGTCCGGGAGGATCCCACGTGCCGCGGAGCGGCTGGGCCCGTGAGCCGTGGCCGCTGAGCCTGCGCGTCCGGAGCCTGCGCTCCGCAACGGGAGAGGCCACAACAGTGAGAGGCCCGCGTATCGCAAAAGAAAAAACCAAAAAAACCCCTCATCTTATTACTTTATCAACCCTCACAAATCAGTCCAAGGATAACGCAGCAGTGAGAGGCCCGCGTACCGCAAAAACAAACGAAAAAAGGGCTTGAGGACACTGGCAGTCTTGGTTTGAAAAGAAGCTGCATGGCGTAGGGAGCTCAGGTATTATTTAAGATAGTTGACAAACTACCAATCTTATTTGTTAAATGTCTCTCACTGAAGCACGCCAAGTAGTCCATAAACTAGACGTGATGACTGGATTTTTTTTAAAAAACATCACCAGAGAAGCTTAATCTGAAAGCAGCAGTACATAAAACATTTCTGTAATGAAGAATTCACCACAGCTCAAAATATAATGCTTTTGTAACTCTGGACCTCTTGGGGAAAAAATAAAATGAGTCATTAAGTCCGTGAAAGACAACATATGCATTCCGCTTTAAATGTGTTCACCACACAGGTTCTTTTTCTTCTATGATATGACTCTTTCCCTTTACCAGAAGAACATAGTTATTCTGCACGAGAGATGATTAAATTGGGTATAAGAGTCATCAGTCCATGCCTGTTTCCATCTCTTTCTACACCAAAAATGATACTTGTCTCATTGCAATATAGTTTACGTGCCTGTACAGTCTGTTACATGTGAAAGTGTAGACTGCAGAGCTGCAGAGGCGAAATATGCTTCTCGAACTTCAGGCTGATTATTGGCCTATAAAATCAAAGAAGGGCAAGAATACCAACTCCCACCTTCCCTCCACTAGGTTACTTTTATGGGGATTAACTACATTATTCAATGTATTTTTTAAGAATTAAATTAATTATAATGCATTTGGATTCCCTGAGCATTCTCACAATTAATTTGTGCTATTGAGTTATCAAATATCCCTTTCTTAAGGGATTAGCTCATTTCTGATGTTTTGCACTGGTATCCCGAGAAGTAATTTTGGACGAAAAAATTGGATCCTTTTCCAAGGATTTGTTCTTAATCTCTAAAGGAATTCTTGGAACACTGGAATGAAACAGTACAACAGTGGCTAATCCTTAAGTAAGAATTTCTGATCACCCAATAACACAAATTAGTAAAAACAGCAGGCCAAGGAAAGGGTCTCCTTGCCTCATCTGCTTTTTTCATACTAAGCTCCAAGACAGGGCCTATTTGAAATCCATCATTCCTGGTTCATTATAAAGCTATTTAATCCAATTTTTAAAAATTATCTATTTTAATAACTTGTTTCAGGTGATCAGATATCCCAGAGAATACCTTGAATTTTTAAAATATCTCAGTTCGAGTTTTAAAAATTCTTTCCATGATATCACTTAACTTCCTTTCCAAAATCAAATCTGATCATCTTTGACCCATTATGCAAGTGGCATGAGGAAAGAGCTTTTATTTAAGATAAATGGTGAGACTGTTGATCTTTTTAAAATGCTGGGTCCATGTATAAAGGACTAAAATAAAGTACAATGCTAGATAACTTCTTTCACATATTTATTTACTTAAGGTAATCTAGTCAAGGCCTCACTTTCCTGTTATAGTTAGAAGGTCGTACATTAGAGCTGTGATGTGATTAGCAGGAAACAGGTCACAACCGAGAAGACGTTATGAAATTACTTTCAAGAGCACAAGAAATTTAGAGAGATGCTTATACCGTTTTAGTCAGGAGAATCAGAAGACGCAAAGACAATGTTTCGGGTCAGTTTCAAGAAAACTGGGTTTATATTTTGAAAATCACAATATGTACTAATTGAAACTGAATGTAAATTACTAGAAAATTAAACTAACTTTAAATGTATCAGTAAAACGTTGCCCTGCACCTGGCAATTTTGCATTTATAAAAGAGATTTTTAAAAAAAGCGATATATATTTTTATGGTAAAAACGTACCTGGACCTTTATTTGTTTCTTTTCTTTTCTTTTTGTCTGCACCCTGCAGCATGCAAGATCTTAGTTCCCCCACCAGGGATGGAACCCGGGCCCCCTGCCGTGGAAGCGTGGAGTCCTAACCACTGGACCCGCCACATACCTGGGTTTTTAAAAGGAAGAATCTTTTCTTGATATCTTGAAAGATCATCTAAGAGCATGAACTAGAGAAAAAAGAAAAAGAAACCTTCTCTTTTCACACGTTTTTCCCGGGTAGTATTTGAAAAGGACATCATTTAACATCTAATTCAATCTGCATTATTTATCAGCACCATTTCACAATATTTAGGTAAACAGGTTTTTTTCACGTGGGCCCGCAAAAAACTGCAGCTACCCATCATGTTTTGGTTGTGTGTTTTATTCTCCATTTTTCAATACTCTCCTTTCTCATCCAGCAGATCAGAGCAGTAACTTCTTGGGAGAACAAAAGTGTAGCCAAATCATGACTACTTCTTTCATGAACTGATTTCCCTATGAAAGTTACAGTAAAAGAAATTCAAAATCCTACTAATTTTACCTGACACATACCTGAGCTATGAGGTAAAAAATTATGCACACTTACTTTCAGGATTCTTAAAATGTTCCTCAGCTCTTCTTCTTTGTGGACGGCCTGTTTGGGGGGTAGACTGCATCTCATATTATGGGCCCTTCCTCCCAATGCATTTATTTTTTTTTTTATTTTTTTTTTTCTTGGTGGTACGCGGGCCTCTCTCTGCTGTGGCCTCTCCCGTTGCGGAGCACAGGCTCCGGACGCGCAGGCTCAGCGGCCACGGCTCACGGGCCCAGCCGCTCCGCGGCACGCGGGATCCTCCCGGACCGGGGCGCGAACCCGTGTCCCCCGCATCGGCAGGCGAATTCTCAACCACTGCGCCACCAGGGAAGCCCCCTCCCAATGCATTTAATAGCTCACTTCCTTCTCCACCTTGCTTTCCCCAGTTCAATTTCTTCTGTCTTTGATTAGGGTGAAACAGTCCAGAAAAGCTGTTAGCTGGTCGCCACTGAGGGACTTTCAGATAAACCAGTGGCTGAAAGAATGCATGCGTTAATTTTGCCTCCTGTGAACTATAAAATTAGTGAGGTCCAAGCAGCTGGTCATAGTTAAGATGTGGGCTCTGGAGTGAGAGCATCTGAGTTTGAATCTGGACCCTGCCATTTATTGGCTGTGTGACCACCGGCTTGCTCTGTGTCTCAGTTCACTCACCAACAAAATGAGCATAGTAATCTTGCTTCATAGGATTGTTAAGAATAGTAAATCCGCTAATATATGTAAAGCTCTAAGTAAGGCTCAAATTTCAGCACACAGCCAGAGCAATTTATTTACTCAACACGTATGTATTAAGGGCCTACTAAGCGCTGGGCACCATCGGGGAGTGACAGAGACAGAGAGTCCTGCCTTTGTGTTGCTGTCATTCCAGGGGGAGGAAATAGACCATGAACTCTGAGCTTAGTAAGAAGTATGTTAGCGGATGATAAGAGTGATGGGAAAAAATGTAGAGCAGAGTAAGGGGAATGAAGAGGGCCAAAGAGTGTGGGTGTGGGCAGGGATTTTAAAATAGGAAGTTCTTACAGAAGGGGTGAGGCTTGGGCAAAGACACGACAGATGAGGGGTCTAACCATGTGTATATCTGGGAAGAGAGGGTTCCAGGCAGGGGTAGTGGCCAGCGCAAAGGCCCTAACATCTGGCGTTTGGGGAACAGCACGTCGCTTAGTCACCTCTCGTGTCAATCCACATCGTGGTCCCATATCCCACAATTAGGGCTGAGTGGGCAGGGAGGAGAGCTGTAGGAGATGAAGTCAAAGCGGCACTGAAGGCAGATTTTATAGGGCCTTGTAAACCACTGTAAGAACTTTGACAGTCCCCCGGTAGGGTCTGCACAGAAGCATTCCAGGATCTAACTTAGATTTATAAGAGTCCTCTGGCTTCAGGGTTGAGACTAGACTAAGTGTTATCACAGCTCATTGTCGCAGCCTCCGAGCCTAGTAAAATGGCTCTCCGGCCATAGGGTAGGCGTAATACTCGATGAACTGGGTAGTTTATTTAGTATATGTTGTTTCTCCGGTCCACGTAGTGCTATTATTTTTGCCTTTTCACATCTAGGTTTTCTCGCCTTATTTGCATTTTCTCCCTTGTGCTTTCTGGGTTCTTCTAGGTGGCAAGGAAAAGAGTTATTCTCAGTTACCTCGAGTCAGAGAATGAAAATTTGACTGTCTTCAGTCAAAGCAGTTGACATAAACATGCAAATCACTTGGAGACAGTAGAGAGGGGTAGGGCTGTGGGAACAGGGGGATGCAGGCCCTACTTAAAAGCAGGCACATAGAAAGCTTTAAAAAGTCCTATGTAGGGTAAACTGAAACACATCTGTGGCTGGACAGGGTTAAGGTACACGTTCCCGATGGCTGTTTAATGGCAGTTTACCATAAGGATGCCCCGGGGGGAAAAAAACGCAGGACATAAGATATAGTCTCCACTCTGCATACCATGCATCACAGAAGGCTAGACTGTCTTCTACCGGCCCTTTGTGCTATTTAGAAAAGGCACCTGGCTTGGTGTGCAGAGGGTAAGCTGTGTTTCCGTTCCCGCTTGTCCCCTTAGCCAGAGGCTCTTGTGCAGTGCCCAACCCGCACATCCCATCTTTTGGGACAAGACAAAGCTCTAACAAAACCATAAAGTTTGTTTCCCTCTTGGCAGCAGGCATGTGTTCCTTCTGGCTTGGGTGCTCTTCCGCTCTGATGACTCAGCTGTTTTCTCCTGCTCTGCTTTTTTTTCTCTCGTGTCATCTTAGACTTAGTAATTCTATCTCTCTGTCCTTATTTATTATTATTATTTTAAAATTTTATTTATTTTTGGCTGTGTTGGGTCTTCGTTGCTGCGCGTGGGCTTTCTCTAGCTGCGGCGAGCGGGGGCTACTCTCTGTCGTGGTGCACGGACTTCTCATTGCAGTGGCTTCTCTTGTCGCGGAGCACGGGCTCTAGGCGCACGGCCTTCAGTGGTTTCAGCACGCGGGCTCGGTAGTTGCGGTACGCGGGCTCAGTAGCTGTGGCTTGCAGGCTCTAGAGCACAGGCTTAGCAGTTGTGGCGCACGGGCTTAGTTGCTCCGCGGCATGTGGGATCTTCCTGGCCCAGGGCTTGAACCCGTGTCTCCTGCATTGGCAGGCGGATTCTTAGCCACTGCTCCATGAGGGTAGTCCCTGTCTCTCTTTCTTTAATTCAAACTCCCTGGAAGAGAATTTGGTGGGTTTGGCCAGTTACCTGTTGGTAGAGAGTGGGTCCAGGGCAGCTTGTTAGCTCTTACGAGTCAAGAGCCCATTCCTACACCAATCACCCCTGTCCAGGGCACAAATGTCACAAACCGTGGGAGAGAATATGCCCGGTGAATACCTTCATGTGTAATGTAATCTTCAAGAACAATTTTTTGCTCTGGATTACATCTTAGGTAATGTGGCTTAATTTATAGGAAAATACCTAATAATGTTATATTAGAATTTTCTCTTTGGATACCCTGGGAAAGAAACGGAAATGCATAATAATTTAGTATAAATAGTGCTGGTGTTTACCGGAGGGAGGTCATTTAAGTATACAGTTTAATAGTCAATAAATGCAACCAAGGGATGAAATCCTCATATCATGCCTTGTATCAATTTACTTAGTCGCCTTATGCTATGTCAGTCCCGTATCCCAGTCAATAGTCTTGCCATCTTATTTACTTTCTAAATATGTATGTCCTTGCCTTTCTATTCTTGCTATCATTCACATGCTTCTATCATTTGTGGTTATAATTACCATCACAACTTTCTCACTGGTATCTCAGTTTGCACCGTCCCCTTTCTTTAAACGGACTCTGCATCACCGCGGGAAGGACCTTTCCAGAATACAAATCTGATCGCTGGTCACACGACTCTGACTGCAAGTCCTCAGTGACTCCGCTGCCTTAGAGAGGACATCTAAGCCCTATGATGTGTTCTACAAGGAGCTCTTCGTGATTTAATCCCTTCTTGACATTCAAGAGCTACTCCTGCTGCACTCCTGAATCTTGGTTACGATTCTTAGACCTCTAAGCCTTTTGATATAATGGCCAGCCCTTTCTCCTTTTCTTCACTTGGCCAACTCCCACTAGACATAATGGCTGCAGTCTTCTCCAGCTACAGTCTTTCGGGGGCTTTTAAGCTCCTGTGCTTCCCTGCATTAAGACACAATGTGACCGTGTGGTAATTCTTGGTTTCCACGCTTGCCTCGCTGGCTTTATTGTGGGCCTCTCGAAGACGGCGACTCAGGGTACCTATCTCTATAAACCCAGGGCCTCTCCTCATGTCTGACTCATAACGGCTGCTCAAAACTAATTTAAGATGGAGTTCAATGGAGTGGACCTTGTCCCTAAAAGTTCCTCTCCAACGGACACTGTACTTTTCTGAGTCAACTTTACTCCCCATCCCATTCCACCCTCAAACGTCTATTTTAAGAAAAAGAGGATGAAATTACTTCTCCTCTCCTTCCTGTATTTTACCCTACCAACTGTATTCCCCAGAGCTTTCCTTAATGTTGCTTCCAGTACGTGATCTGAGGATTGAGGACCACTGAGATCTAAGGAAGTCTAAACACTTGGATGCCTTCTTCTTTGGAGTGTTGCAGTCTCTTGAGTGTGATAGATCTCATATCTTAGACATCGAACTTGCCTTAGCCTTTTGGAGAGGCTGGCTCAGAAAGGAGCTCATGTTTGTGAAGTGCAGTCTAATTTACCTGAGAGTTAAGGAAGCCATGATGACTTTCAGGTCAGGGAGGAGAGTCACTAGTTGTGGCCTGGAAGCAGGGGTCTCCCCCAGGTGCCTGTTATGCTTTGATCATGCTCCCAGGTATAGCCGATCACCAGGTTGGAAGAGAATTCTTTCTTTCTCCTTTCAACTGTGTTCTTCCATTATATCTCACACGCTAACAAGACCCACTTCTTCACATGGTTGATTATCCAAACCCTCCCTGAGGTCCTATTTCCTTTCTCTCCCTCCGACAGGCAAATCCTCTCTTATACTCACACTTTAAAGTGTCTACAAGGTTTTCTCTATAATTCAGTTCAATGGCCACCTACCGTAAGGAACTGATGAGCTGCTTGGGCTGATTGGGAGTGTTTCTCTCTCTCTTCCATACCTCCTAAGAAAGTATTATACCAATGGATCACCAATTTAAGATGCTCATTTGTTATTTCACTTTAAGCAGGCTCTGCATTATAATCTAACGGCGCCATGGAACCCCTATTCTGGTTGACAAACGCTGTGGTGCAAACGATTTAATTTACTAGCTCAAGCATCAGTCTACACATTATTGTTCTGATCAGTCACTGCGTACTAAAATCACTCATCCTTAATGTAATGATTTGGTATCCCTACAGAGAATTCCAGTCATCAGAATGTCATTAGATACAGTAAAAAATGAAAATTACTATTACACAGCAGTAAACACTATTAACTGTTAGTTAAAATAGCATTTAATTTAGCCGTGCAAGAGTTTACACATTTCCGCAGTTTGCTTGGTCCTCGAATAATTGTCACTGCAAAGTTAATGACACTTCTGCCAAGGAAATGACAGAATGAGGAGGGGGGGATGATGAACCGGTGTTTTTATGTGGCAGATGTCATCCTGTGACAGTGCAGTGCGTGGCTCTCTGGGACATTTCATTGATAAGAAAAACAAGCCTGCTGGTGTCCTGAGAATGTGAAGCAGGGCAGAAGAGTTTGTGCCTTTGGAATGCAGAGGAACTATACGCATAATTGGGAGGAGGAGGAAATGATGCCTCCCAGATGCCTTTCTCTTTCTCCATCAGCTCAGATGCACACTCTGGCATTCCAGACGTCTGCTGCAATGCTGATGAACCGGGGCCACCATAAAATTCTTCGTGTCCCTGGCTGGCGGATCTAATCTTGTTGGGAATTATGGGCCTGGTTGGAAAGTATGTATTTTGCACAAGGCTCCTCAACCCCAGGCTCACGAATAGCACTAGCTTAAGTTGCAAAACATACATTTCCCGCACAAGGGCCTCTCCCTGTTGCAGCCTGAGTCCAGCAACTCCCCAGCTTTAAACAAAATCGGCAGCAACATCGACTGTGCCTATAAACGTGGGCACTCTGTGGGTTACTTGGCTCCAGAGCTCTGTCTTCATCCAAGCTGTTGTGATTCATTTCCTTGTTTATTCCATAACTGCATGTTGCTGATTTTGAGTCCTGTGCCCAAAATGTTGAACTTAGATATGGAAAGGGACACCAGGGACCCCTCTGTATATGCAGAAGGCAATAAAAACAAAATGACAGACAGGACCGCTTCCTGCTTTGCTTATGCCTCTCACGCCAGCTCAACGGGGAAAATGATAGCTGGAAATGACCAGCCCTGGTAAGACAATGGTCCAGTGAAATGGTGCCCAGTTTGCAGAATCTTGAAGGAGAGCTCTAGTGAATGCCAATCCTAAATCAATGAAGTCGCAGTAACGTGGCAGGATGTGTATCTGTGGAAAGTGTTTCCAGTCTGCAGTATGGCTCCGCCAGCCACATTTCATCGAGAATATGCCGTGGAGAATTGCCTGGAAATGGATTCTTTATTACATGTGGCATGACGGAGTAGAAATACTTGGCGGCAAACAGCATTTGGTGAGTAAGGAGACATGCGTGCCTCTACTGAGGTGATATTCCAGGGGCTTGGGTGGTGCATGCGTGGTCCTGCTACACTGACTATCCACAAATTACACACAGGGCACCAATATGGTAGACTCTGAAGTGTTATCATTCAGAGTAATTGCATCTTTCACCTTGAAAAGAAACTTGAAGAGATACGAGTAAAAGTCACTGCCACTCTGCGAGAAAAAAGAACACATGTTGGCTACCTCTGTTCGACTCAGGGATTACCTATATTAATTTTTCAAGTTGCACGTGGGTACACCCTGGTGTACAGGATCCTTTTTCACAGCTAAGGTGAGACGCCAAGTGCAGATTATTCCTCTGTGGAATGGTCACAGATTTATTTCGGAGTCATCTTTGGGGTCAGAATCTCTGAGATCATTCTTCTAAAAGTGTCACAGTATGAAGGGCTCCTAAGTTCTTTCCCTTTACAACTGTCCTCACCCTACCCGTTGAGAAAGTCGATGAAAGAGAAATGTGTGGAAATCACATTGATTGCAACAGCTCACCTGCGCATAATGCTGCTAGGTCTTGGCAAGAGTCAGCATTCGTCCTGTGCATTTCTACTTCCCTTGGGGAAACTTGTCTAGGACAGAAGAATTCATCCCTGTGGCTGGGCCAGAATGGATTCCATTGCACTTTTAGCGACCAGTCAGCCGGTCTAGCCTGGCAGATGCTTGGTGTGTGTGTGTGTGTGTGTGTGTGTGTGT
>NC_041231.1:101211143-101298764 GCF_002837175.3 Physeter macrocephalus
TGAGAGAGAGAGAGAGAGAGAGAGAGAGAGGGAGAGATAGAGAGATCTACAGCATTAAGTCCTTTAAATTTCCATTTGTGTTCCCAAACAGCGTCTTTGGTTAGCTTTTGACCCAAAACACATGGGAATCCTCTTGCTGGCCTATCCCTAACTGAAATTTTCTGTCATGCGTCAAATACTCATTAGAAATAGCCATATCCAGTGATTCAGTCCAGGACCAATTTCCACATATCTAATGTTAGGAAATGGATTGAAAATGTCGAGGAGCTGTGTGCATATTAGTGCATATTAGTCAAGGTTCTTCAGAGAACAGAACCAATAGGAGACAGATGGGTATATATTTATTATAGGATTTGGCTCATGCGATTATGAAGAAGTCCCACAGTCTGCTGCCAGCAAGATGGAGACCCAGGAAGGCCTGCAGTGAAGCCCTAAGAATCAGGGTCGGCGGGGGGCGGGGAGCAATGGTGTAAGTCCTATTTCAAGTCCCAAGGCCCAAGAAGCGGGACTGTTAATGTCTGAGGGCAGGAGAAGATGAATGTCCCTGCTCAACTGGAGAGCAAATTCACCCTTCCTCAGGCTTTTTCTTCTATTCAGGCCTTCAGCAGATTGGACGACGCCCACCTGCCTTGATGAAGGTGAGGTGTGTACTGAGTCTACTAAGTCAAATCCTGATCTCTTGGGGGTTCAACCTTACAGACACACCCAGCTAGCTGCGCATTCTTAGCCGAGTAGGGTTGAACATAGGATTAACCATCACAACCTGTAAATAAACCAACCAGTTAATCCTTACTAACTGGTTTTCTCCACTGTAAAGTATAAGCCTGACTTATGAGGTACTTTCTTATCCTTCAGTGCTGAGCTAAGTTGGAGAGAATAATCAGAAAATAATGAATTTATGTACATTGACTGGTCCTGGATTTTTGTTGGTTGGGAGATTTTTGATTACTGATTCAATCTCCTTACTGGTAATCGGTCTGTTCAGATTTTCTACTTCGTGATTCAATCTTGGTAGGTCGTATGTTTCTAGGAATTCATCCATTTCTTCTAGGTTGTCAAATTTAAACAGTATTTTCTTATTTCTTAGTTTAAGGTCTGATTTTCCTTATTTATATATTTTTTAGAATTACTCTTTGGGTCCACCTCAAAACCACACGTTACTAATCAAAATGTTGTGCGCTCTTTTTTTTAAAAAATCACCTGAGTGTGTGTTTTCAGTGTATTGTTAAAAGATAAGAGAGAAAGAATTGTCAATAGAACCCAAAGAAAATTCAAAAAAATTTAATTTTGCCAAGGTGAAGCTTGTAGGCTAAAAACAGAACACAGAATGAGGGAAAACAGAATGGGGAAAGCACATTGTAAAAAAATATAGAGATAGAGAGGAATCAGAATGCCAGAATTAAGTTGGGAAATCAATCCTTAGAAATAATAGGAAGTATAACAATTATACTCCAATGAAGATATATATACATATATAGAAGAAATAATAGGAAAAAAACCCCATATATATATATTTCTGCAAACATGTTTAATGCACTTAGATTACACAGAGGAAGAGGGGGCAAGAAGGAAATGACATCTAAGTGAGTCACCCCAAAATTCTTACAAAAGTCCCGGGCTGGCTGCAACCCCCAGGAACCGATATTTAACATTTCCCTGTATGTCTTAGAGGTATTTAAATTAAAAATTTTTTAGCACAATGTAGAACATAAGTAGGCGCTAAATAAATGTGAGCCATGATTATTATGCCAATCTGAATTTAAAATGGAATCCGTAATCTCAGTTGTTACCAATTATTGACACAAATGAAGTGCCGGGCATAGTGCTAAGTGCTTTAGTTACCTTAATCCTTCCACTGATATTATGAGGCATCATTTTGAATCTCATCCAATATATTTTTATTTCAGACCGTTTTTCATCTCTAGAAGTTTGATTTGTGTCTTTCAAATATTGTACATGTCTCTCTTTGACATTCTTTTGTTTACCTTCTTGAATGTGTAGAACACAGTTTTAGCAACTATTTTAATATCCTTGTCTACTAATTTTATCCTTGGTGTCACTTCTCGGTCAGTTTTGATTGATTTTTCTCTTTATTATGGGTCATAGTTTCCTGCTTCTTTGAGTGCTTAGTAATTTCTGATTGAACTCCTGACATTATGAATTCTACCTTGTTGGGCGTGGGATATTCTTTTATTATTTTACATATTCTTGAGCTCTGTGCTGGGATGCAGTTTCAATACTTAGAAAACATTTTGATCCTTTTGAGGCTTGCTTGTAAACTTTGCAGGAGGGACCAGAGCAGCTTTTAGTCTGGGGCTAGTTTTTCCCATCACTGATACGACACCCTCCTCAATACTACCACCCAATGCTGCGTGTATTATGAGGTTTCCCCTCCCTGGCAGGTAGGAACTCGAACTATTCTAGGAGCCGTGTGGGCTCCAAGGATGGTTCTGCCTGCTCCTTTTGACTGGTCTGTCCTGACCTCTGGTATTTTCCTCGTCGGCATACCCTGATTAGGACTTAGCTGAAGACTCCAGGTGGATTGGTGTCGGGTCTCCAGAACTCTCTCTGTGAACTCTAGTCTTGCTGGCCTCCCCGAATGGCCAGCTCTGAACTCAAGGAGACTACTGGATTCCGTCTGCATTCCCGGTCCCTATCCTGTGGCCTGGGAGTGTTCTCCAGGGAGACGGTTGAACAGCTGTAGGTCTCACCTTGACTGTTCTCCTTTACTCAGAGATCCAGTGTTGGAGATCTCTTGTTTCATATATTTTCCCTATATTTTGTCCTGTTAGCTGTTTAAGGCAAGAGGGTAAGCCCAGGTCTTATCATTCCATCATGACTGGAAGAGAGCATATCCTGAAGTATTATCTCCATTCCCATTTTAAGGATGAATCGATGGAATGATGGCGTGGCTCATCCAGAGCCCAGCCTGTGGTGGAGGTCAACGTCTCCAAGCCTGTGCTCCAGTCAGTCAGCAAACACCAGCTCCTAATATGGGGGAATTTCTTCATCTCTCCTTGTCATTTTCTTATTTAACATTTACTTATGGAAGAAATTTAAAATTTAAAAGAAACAAAAGAAAACAGAATTATGTCTAAAAATTATAGGTCGTACCAATAATTTGCATTTGCCAAAGCTATTCATGGCACATAAGTGACCATCAAGGAAGAGGACAATAAAATTTGTTATTATCCAAAATTTGCTTGCTAGTGGTAATTCTACCCCTTTCTCTCCATTCCGGGGAGCATTGCACCAAAAGTGAGTTATAGTATTATAGGGATAACCTAGGATCTCCTCCAGTTTACAAGTTAAAAAAAAAGTCAATCCTCTGGTACTTAAATCCGACAACACACCCTCAGCGTGTCGCCATGACAAGGGAGCTGGAAGCCTCCGCTTTCAAGGTTGGACTGTGATACAGACCTCAGTTTGGTCACTATCAGTCTGCTAGGGCCTCCATAACAAAGTCCCACAGACTGGGTGGCTTAAACTCAGAAATTTATTCCCTCTTAGCTTTGGGGGCTAAAGTCTGAGATCAGGGTGTTGGCCGGATTGGCTCCTTTTGAGGCCTCTCTCCTTGGCTTGTGAGGGCTAGTCTTCTCCCTGTGTCCTCACAGGGTCTTCTCTCTGTTCATGTCCATGGACTAATTTCCTCTTCTTATGAGGACATCAGTCCTATTGGCTTAGGGTCCACCCTAATGACCTCACTGTAACTTAATTAGCTCTTTAAAGGCCCTACCTCTAATATAGTCATGTTCTAAAAAATAATAATAAAAAACAAGCAAACAAAACCAAACATATTTGCATATATATATTGCATATTCTGCAGTACCAAGAGTCAGGAAGGACTTCAACACGTACACGGTGTACGTGGGGACGTAGTTCAGCCCGTAATGCCTGGGAAAGTTACGCAGTCTATTTCACCTTGCTGTTCTTCCACCTGCCAAGCAGGCAACACGGCTGCTTTATGCAATGTTAACAGTCTGGGTATCCGGACTTCTTAAGAACTGGGCTGGCTAGTTCATTGGATACCTCATCACTATTTTGGCTGCCTCCCTGGTCAGTAAACAGGTATTTCTGCTGCTTCTCCAAGAGAGATGAATCACCGAAGCCTCACTTAATCAAAGGATTCTTCTGGTGTGCTCAGCGATACCCTGGTGCTTCAAAAACGCTCATCGTTTGCAAGTCAGAGAGCGACTTGTTTCCAGATATTTACCGACATAAGATCAGCCTGAGTAGCTTGCTCAGTGCTGGACATACAAAGGATTTTGCAGGGAAATCCAGGGGACTCCGGCGTCTCCTGTATGACCTTCATTCTCCCTCTTGCGTGGGTCCAGTAGGTCCAGCTACATCTGGAAGGGCATGAGATGGCAGATGCCACCCCAAAGTGCCTGTCTCTGATGCACTCTGACTGCCAGGACACACTCATGACCCTGGGGTTATTCTTTTCCACTTTTCATTTTTTGGGGGGCAGGAAGAAAATGAAGTATATACTTACTGTGAATTTGGCTATACTTTCCATCCTTGGTAGGCAGTCTTCTTTATGAATCTGCGTATCTTATTTATTTCTGGAACGTATTTGAATCCTTACTTTATTACTTCAAAAATGTACTGCACTCCTGATCCCTGGTTGTGTTTTTATTTAAACCAATCTACAAATGTAGCTCATAAACATTAGTGGAGGTGAATTTACATTCTAAAATCTATTAATCTAACCCTACTCATTATATAAGTGAACCGATAACTAACAAATAAATCAAACTACGTGAAACAATAAAACAAATTAACCAGTATCATTTAAATAATTGCCATCACAAACAGTCACAGCAAAGCCTAAGAAATTAACACTTTACGGGTGTCCTCATTTTAGTCCAGTCCTTACACAAATAGCACCAGACTTCAAATGGATTTTGGAAACCACGTGAGGAAAAGAGTGGAAATCAAGGTTGTTGGAATTGGCTCCGTTTTTCAGGCCCCTGTGAATGTTTAAATTTGGACGATCCTTAAAGGAAGGCCCATCTCCTTAGCTCCAGCCCTGGTGTCCCTGTGTTACTCTCCCTTTCCCAGTTTTTGAGGGACAGGGCACCAAAGGCCCATGCCATGCAGCATCTCGTAAGTTCCTTTTCTGGAGCAAGTGGACATTGCGTCAGGGAGGACCACCGGCTCTCGAATCAGGCTTTGTAGCCTCTCTGGGTATTTCCCAGCTGCATGAATTAAACTTCTGAAGATCTCAGTTTCTTCATCTGTAAAATCGGGATACTGATGGAATTTACCGGAAAAAGACCAAATGAGATAATGAATGGAAAGGGCTTCACAGTGGCTATCGTAAGTGTTCAGTAAATGGCCAGTGCTACCCCTGTTTACTACTACTTCTGCCACTTCCCTGAAGTGTATATTCCCTTCCTTTCCCTTCTGCATTTTTTTTGACATTCTGCTTTGCTCTTGGAACATAGGGATACTTGTGTGTATGTGTTTGTGTGTGCTTTTTGATATTTTGATGCATGTCTATGTTGATACCTAGAAATGGAAGGGGAATCAATTGTAATTAATCTCTGATTTCCCATCAAAAAGAAATACAGCACCTCTTCAAAGACTTTCTATTCCCGGGCATTCCCTGGTGGTCCAGTGGTTAGGGGTCCCAGCTTCCACTGCAGGAGGCATATGTTCAACCCCTGGTTGGGGAACTAAGATCTGGCATGCTGTGAGGCGTGGCCAAAAAAAAAAAAAAGACTTCTATTCCCACTTCTGCTGGTGAGTTCTCCACTTCATCTTTTAGCTTAATAATTAATTTTATTCAACAAACACTCATATACACCACTTATTATGTGTCAGGCACAGTTCTGATGTTTTTCAATTAAATTTTTGTTTTAAGATGATTGTAAATTTACACACAGTTGTAAGAAAGAGTACAGATATCCCATGTACCTTGTACCCAGTTTTCCTCAATGGCACCATCTTGCAAAACTGTGGTACCTTCTGACAACCAGGATATTGACATTGATAGAGTCAAGATGCTGAGTAGTTCTATCATCCAAAGGATCCCTCGTGTTGCTCTTTTAGAGCCAGACCCACCGGTCTCCTGCTGTAACCCCTGGCATTCACTAAACTGTTCTTCATTTGTATAATTCTGACAAATTATAATAAATCAGATCATACAGTACATAATCTTTTGGGAATTTTTTAACTCGACATAATTCTTGGAGGTTGCTGTATGTATCAACACATATAATTACATATATGGGTATATATGGATAGTATTCCATGGTATGGATTTACCACAGTTTGTTTAATCATTCATCTGTTGAAGGACATGGTTTTCTTCCCAGCTTTGGGCAATTATGAATAAAGGGGGTATAAACATTCATGTATAAGTTTTGTCTTCATTTCTCTAGATGAATGTCCAGAGTTCAATTGCTGGACCGTGTGGTGTTTGCATGTTTAATTTAAAGAAACTGCCAAACTGGCTTTCCAGAGTGGCTGTACAATTTTACATTTCCACCAGTAATGAGTAAGTAACTTGGTTTTTCACATTCTCACTAGTATTTGCTGTTGTCACTACTTGTTATTTTAGCCATTCTAATAGGTGTGTAGTGAAATCTCATTATGGTTTTAAATTGCATTTCCCTAATTCTCCATGGTGGGGAACATCTTTTCATGTGCTTTTTTTGCCATCTGTATATCCTCTTTGGTAAAATGTCTCTGCATGTCTCTTGCCCATTCTCTAATTGGTTTGCTAGTTTTTTTTTTTTTTTTTAATGTTGAGGTTTGAGAATTCTTTTTTTTTTTTTTTTTTTTTTTTTCCGGTATGCGGGCCTCTCACCTCTCACTGTTGGGGCCTCTCCCGTTGCGGAGCACAGGCTCCGGACGCGCAGGCTCAGCGGCCATGGCTCACGGGCCCAGCCGTTCCGCGGCATGTGGGATCTTCCCGGACCGGGGCACGAACCCGTGTCCCCTGCATCGGCAGGCGGACTCTCAACCGCTGCGCCACCAGGGAAGCCCGAGAATTCTTTTTTTAAAATATATTTTTTGAGGTTCTTCATTATTCTAGATACTAGGCTTTTGTCAGATGTGTGGTTGGCAAATATTTCCTCCTTGTCTTGGTTGGCAAATATTTCCAGGAAAAATGGGATTTTTCATAGAGCAAAAGTTTTAAATTTTGATTAAGTCCAATTTATTATTTTTTCCTTTTATGGGTTGTGCTTTTGCTGTCAAGTTTAAGAACTCTTTGCTAACCCTAGCTCCTGAAGAACTTCTCCTGTTTTCTTTCCTAAAAGATTTATAGTTTGATGTTTTACATTTAAGCTTGTGATTCATTTTGAGTTAATTTCAATATGAGGGTTAAGTTGAGGTTCATTTATTTTTTTCCCCTATAGATATTCACTTGCTTCAGCATTATTTGTTACAAAGGCTATCTTTCCTCGACAGAGTTTCTTTTCAGCCTTGTCAAAAATCACTTGGACGTATTTGTGTGATTCTGTTTCTGGGTTCTCTATTCCATTCCATTGGTCCACGTGTCTATCACTCCACCAGTGCTACACCAGTTGATTACTGTAGCTCTGTTATAAGTCTTGAAGTCGGATAAAATGATTCCTCCGACTTTATTATTCTTTTTCAGACTTAACAATTCTAGTTCTTTTGCCTTTCCATATAAATTTTATTTCTATATCTACAAAAAAAAATCTTGCTGAGTCTTTGATAGGAATTGAGTTGAACTTTTTAGCGGGTTAAATAGTGTCCCCCCCAAAATTCATGTCCCCCTTGGAGCATCAGAATCTGGTGTTATTTGGAAATAGGCTCTTTGTAGATGGAATTAGTTAAGATGAGATCATAGTGGATTAGGGTGGGCCCTAGATCCAATGACCGGAGTCCTTATAAGAAGAGGAGAGAACACATAGAGACACAGAGACACACGGGGAAGAAGAAGGTGGAGGAAGGTATTGAAGATATGTTGCCCCAAGCCAAGGAATGCGGGCAACCACTAGAAGCTAAGAGAGAGAGAGGCATGTAACAGATCTTCCTCAGAGACTCCAGGAGAAATCCAACCTGACCAACTCCTTTATTTTTGATGTCTCACTTTCAGAACTGTGAGAGAAAACAATTCTTTTGTTTTAAACCACTCAGTTTGTGGTAATTTGTTATAGCAGCTTTAGGAAACTAACACAAACTTGTAAATCAATTTGGGGAGAATTCATTTTTCACTATGTTGAGACTTTCAATCCATGAACAGCATGTCTCTCCATCAGTTTAAGTCTTCTTTTATTTCTTTCATCAGCATTTTGTAGTTTTCAGCATACAAGTCCTGAACATGTGCTAGAGTTACTCTTAAGTATTTTATTTTATTTTTGAGCCATTATAAATGGTCTTATAATTTTAAATTTCAATGTCCATGCGTTCATTGCTACTATGTATAAAAACGGTTGATTTTTGTATATTTGTCTTGTATTCTGTGACCTTGCTGAACTCATCTATTAATTCTATGAGATCTTTGTAGATTCCTTAGGATTTTCCACATAGACACTCATGTCTTCTCCAAGTTTTATTCTACACTTTTATGTCTTCCCTTTTGATATATATTCCTATTTCCTTTTCTTGCCTTATTGCATCGACTAGAACTTCCAGCACTATGTTGAATAAGAATGATGAGAGTGGACATCCTTTGCTTTGTTCCAGCTCTTAGGAGAAAAGCATTGTTTTTCACCGTTGAGTATAATGTTAGCTGTAGGTTTTTAATGTATATTCTTTGACTGGAAGAAGTTCTACACTATTCCTATTTTTCTGAGAGCTTTTATCCTGAGTAGGTGTTTAATTTTGTCAAAGGCTTTTTTTTTTTTTTTGGCATCTATTTATACGATAATACATTTTTTTTTCTTTTTTCAGCTTGTTAAAGTGGTGGATTACATTGATTGATTTTCAATATTGAACCAGCCTTGCATCTCTGGAATGGAACCCTCTTGGCCATGGTATATAATTCTTTTTAATATACTGCTGAATTATATTTGCTAATATTTTGTTAACAATTTTTGTGTCTATGTTCATAAGGGCTATTGCTCTGTAGTTTTTTTTTTTTTAATAGTCTTTGTCTGGTCTTGGTATCAGGGTAATACTAGCTTCACAAAAGTGTTTCCTCATTTTCTATTTTCTGGAAGTGATTTGTAGAATTTGGTGTTAATTCTTCTTTATACATCTAGCAGAATTCACCAGTAAAATCATCTGTGCCTGGAGATTTCTTTTTTGGGAGGTTTTGAATTACAAATTCAATTTCCTCAATAGTTATGAGGCTATTCAAATACTCTGTTTCATATTAGGTGAATTGTAGTAGTTTGCATTTTAAAAGAATTGCTTCCATTTCAAAGTTGTCAAGTTTATGTTTGTAAAGTTGTTGGTAGTATTTTTTTCATATGCTTTTGATGCCCAAATGGCCTATAGTGATATCTTCTGTTTCATTCCTGATATTGTTAATTTGTGTCTTCTTTCTTTTTTTCTTTGTCAATCTTGCTAGAGTTTTATCAATTTTATTGATGTTTTCAAAGAATCAGCTCTCTGATTTATCAATTTCCTCTATTGTTTTCCTGTTTTCAATTTCACTGATTTCTGCTCTTTATTATTTCTTTCTTGCTTCGGGTTTATTTTGCTTTTTTTCTAGATTCCTGAGTTGGGAGCTTAGGAAATTCACTTTCTTCTTTTCTAATGTATGCATTTAGTGCTGTAAATGTCCTTCTTGGCACTGCTTTAGCTGTGTTTCACAAATTTTGATATATTTTATTTTCATTTTTATTCAGTTCAAGTTTTTAAAAATTTTCCTTGAGATGTCCTCTTTGACTCAGGGATTATTTCAAAGAGTTTTGTTTATGAATGCATGTTGCATGATTTCAATTCTGTTCAAACCTGTTGAGGTGTGTTTTATGGCTCAGAATATAGCCTATCTTAGTGTATGTTCCAGAGACACTTGAAAAGTGTGTATTCTGCTGTTGTTGGGTATAGTGTTGGATAAATGTTGATAAGAGCCTGATATTTGATTGTGTCCTTGAGTTTTCTATATCTTTCTGGATTTTTTTGTCCAGTTGCCCTATCAATTGTTGAGAGAAGGGTGCTGAAGTATTTAATTACAATTTTGGATTTGTCTATTTCTCCTTTCAGTTTTATCAGTTTTTGCTTCATATATATATAATATTACAGCACTGTTGTTTGGTGCATATGCACTGAGGAGTTCTATGTCTTCTTGGTGGATTGATTCTTTCTGCCAATACATAATATCTCTCTTTGTCTTTGATAATTTTGTTTGCTGTCCAGTCAATTCTGATATCAATATAGCCACTTCTGTTTTCTTTTGATTAAAGTTTGTATGGTAAATAATTATTTTTTGATTAATGTTTGCATGACATATCTATCCTTACTTTCAACTTGCCTGTATTGCTATATTTGAAGTGAGTTTCTTGTAGACTGCATATAGCTGGGTCACATTTTTAATCTATTCTGCCAATCTTTGTCTTTTAATTGGAAAAATTCAATGTAATTATTGTAATAAATAAATTCAACATAAATTCAATGTAATTACTGATATGTTAAGGCTTAAGTCTGTCATTGTTTTGTTTTGTTTTTGGTTTGTTCTATTTTTCATTTTTCTGTTTTCTTTCTCCTGTCTTCCTCAGGATACTTGAATGTTTTTTGGAATTTTATTTTGATTTATTTATTGTGTTTTTGAGTATATCTCTATGTTTTTTAATGCTTGCTATAGGTATTGAATTATATATACATAACTTACTGCAGTATATTGATGTTGTCATTTTACTGATTTCAGTAAAGTGTCGAAAACTTTCCTCCTCTTTTATATTATAATTGCCTTAAATATTTTCCCTCATACATTTAGTACCATATCAGATAGCATTTGCTTCAACCGCCAGACATAATTTGGAAGACTCAAGCGGACAAGGAAAGTCTATTGTATTTACCCATATTATTGATACTACGTACTTCCTTACTTTCTTTGTTTTCTTCTTAGAGAACTCCCTTTAGACATTTTTTAAAGAGTAGGCTTCCTGGTTACTAATTCTCTTATTTTTACTTTATTTAAGAATTGTTATATTTCCTCTTCATTTCTTTAGAATATTTTTCCTCGATATAGGATTCTGATCTACAGTTCTTTCAGCACTTGTAAAATGTGCCACTTCCTTCTGGCCTCCATGATTACTGATGAGAAATCTGCTTTAATTCAAACTGTTTGTTCCCTTACAGGTAAGATGTCATGTTTCTCTTGCTGCTTCAGAGATTTTTTTATTGGTCTCTGTTTTCTGAAGTTTGACTTTGATGTGTCTTGGTGTGAATTTCTTTGGGTTCATCCTAATTGGGATTTGCTGCCCTTCTTCAACCTGTATGACTTTGGCAAAGTTGGGAAAATTTCAGGCATTATTTCTTTTTCAGCTCTGTCTTCTTTCTCCTCTCCTTCTGAGGCTCTGATGACACAAATGTTAAATCTTTGGTTTCAGTTCTGCAGGACTCTGAGGCTCTGTTCATTTTTTTTTTTTTTTTTCAGTTTATTTTTTCTCTGTTGTTCAGGTTTGGTTAATTTCCATTGTTCTCAGTTCACTGATTTTTTTCCTTTGTCCCTTTCATTCTGTTATTGAGCACATGCAATACGTTTTCTATTTTGGTTATTGTATTTTTCAATTCTAAAATTTCCAGTTGTTTCTTTCTTTTTTTTGGTGGGGGGGGTGCACCATGAAGCTTGTGGGATTTTAGTTCCCTGACCAGGGATTGAACCTGGGGCCTTGGCAGAGAGAGCACAGAGTCCTAACCACTGTACCACCAAGGGAATTCCCAAGAATTTTTATTTCTCATCTGAGATTTTCTATGTTTTTATCTGTTTCAAGTGCATTTGTAATTGCTCATTTAGAACGTTTTTATAATTGTTTCTTTAAAGTCTTTGTCAGAGAATTCTGACATCTCTGTCACCTTAGTGTTGGTATCTATTGATTGTCTTTTTCTCAGTTTGAGATCTTCCTGATTCTTGGTATGATGAGTGATTTTCAGTTGAAACCTGGACGTTTGTAGTATTATGTATTGAGATTCCAGGTCTTATTTAAACATTCTATTTTAGCTGGCTTCTTTTGATGCTTCATGGCAGTGCAAGAGGAAGGGTACAACCTCATTACTGCCACGTAGTGGTAAAAGCTCAGGGGGCCCCTCCTTAGTGCTGAGAGGGGCTGGGAGTTGCAGTTCTCACCAGGTTTCCACGGAGAGCTATGTGTCTGGGAGTGTAGGAGCTTATCACTGCTCCCCTCGTGGCCTCCACTGACACCACCCTACCAGCCCTGCAGGTGTGTTTGAGCACCTTGTTACAGCCTTGCAAGGAAGTCTAGACTCTCCACTTGCCCTTTGCTGGTTTGGATGTGGGTGGAGGTCACAGTTTTTTTGCAGTGTTTTCCTAGAGTAGAACAGTTATTATCTGAAAAGTTTTCTGTCTTGCTAGGAGGCCCCTTTTCTAATGCTCAGGTTTTTTGTTTTGTTTTGTTTTTGTCTGTGCTTGTTGGAGTTTCCAGGTTGAAGTCTCAGCTACAAGTCTGGGATACATGAATCGAAAAGAAAACTTACAGAACTCATCATTATATCATTCTTTGGCTCCTGAGGTTCTTAGCGGGTCTGCTTTCTTTCTACCTTTCAGAGTTTTCTTATGTTTGTTTTATATATAATGCCCAGGGTCTTTAGCTGTGTTTAGCAGAAGGAATAGGGGAAAATATGCCTAGTTCTTCATCTTCCCAGAGGTGGAAATCCTAATTGACTCCTGTTTTAAGGGGAATGTTGAATTCATCAATTTCTTATTTTTTTTCACTTCAGTATTTCTTTTCATTAAGTCTTCCCTCATTTCCTACTGCCTCAGAAGAAGAAATTCTACTTTAGTTCCCCGGAGTTGTAGTATCTTCTTATGGCTCCCAGATCATCACCCTTTTCTCTTGTCTGCTCTGAAAACTTGCTCCACCAATTATCCCTTCTTACTTGTATTTTGAGTCTTATTTGACTAATACCCTCCTTCAGTTCGAGACACACTTGTCTTAAAGAAATTGACCTTTGACCTGTTCTTTCCTAAGATAGTCCTCTAATTTTTTTCTTCCCCTTAAATTCCAGTCTTCTTGAAAGCATTATCTGTATTCTCTACTTCCACTGACTTGCTATCCTCTCCACCCTTAGTTCTTTATAGTCTGTCTACTGACCTCACCAGTTTATTGAAATTGTATTCTTAAAGGTCACCAATCCTTCTTGGTAGTCAAATCCAAAGGTGTTTCCTCAGTTCACATCTACTTTCATCTCTCTGCAGCTTTTGGCACAAACCTTTGGGAATTCTCCTCTCCTTGGATTTCATGGCTCTGAATTTTCCTCTTCCCCTCCTGGCTTCCCTTCTTTCTCTCACATGTGTCTTGTCTTCAAGGTTCTATCCTCACTTTTCTTTTCTCTCTCATTCAATTCCATGCCTTCAGCCACATGGCTGACTCCAAAACAATATGCAGAGAAACTTAAAATTTTTTTTTTACCTCCAATTCTTGGGCTTCCATTTGGCATTTCCAAGTACCTTTCATTTGCCACCCAATATCCAGCCAATCCATTAAAAAGAGTATGTCTAAAACCTAAATACTCATCTTATCTCCCCTATATGCTCCTATTTCTTTCTTTCCAATTTCTGTGAATGGAACCAGCACTTTCCAGGCCACCACCAAGGATTGAGACCTTGGAGTGGTGTCTGACATGGGTCAGCTCTCACCTGACAGCTTCTGCTAGAAATTCACCAGTTTCTTGCTTTTACCCTTTTCTCATCCATACTACCCTCACCCAGTTCAGGTGAACTTTAATTTTTGCCTGAATTCTTCCAATAATTCTCTAATTGCTCTCCCTGCTGCCAGTCTATTTCCATTCTAATCGGTTTTATACATCGTGGCCAGATTCATCTCCCTTTATTGGCTTCCCTTTCTGAATTTAATCTTCCTTGGCAGGTATGCAAGGCTTCTGTGCTTTGGCCTCCCGCTACCTTCCCAGCATTATTCCAACGTTATTCCCACTGAGGGGCTCCATGCTCTCACAAAACTGAAATGCCTATTGTTCCGTCATCCTAACTCCCTCCTCTTGCTCCAGCACTTGAAATGGAAGTATTCTCTCCATCCTTCCTCAGCAATTAATATGTCTCTTTCTTAGAGTACTCATCAATTTAGAAGTAGTATTAGAGATATTTATATGCTGACATTACTTCTACTAGACTATCAGCTTCGGGTGAGGTTGGTTGATTATTCATTGACTCATTCAACAGATTTCAAAAAAATTTTATTGAAGTATAGTTGATTTACAATGTATTAGTTTCTTCTGTACAGCAAAGTGACTCAGTGATACATATATGTGCATATATATATATATTCTTTTTCATATTCTTTTCCATTATGATTTGTCACAGAATACTGAATATAGTTCCCTGTGCTATACAACATGACCTTGTTCATCCATCTTAAGTAAGTCAGAAAGAAAATGACAAATACCATATAATATCACTCATACGTGGACTCTAAAATACGATACAAATCAACATATCTATGAAACAGAAACAGACTCACAGACATAGAGAACAGACTTGTGGCTGCCCACGGGGAGGTGGAGTTAGGGGAAGGAAGGAAAGGGAGTTGGGGATTAGCAGAGGCAAACTATCATTCAACAGATTTCTAAGGCATGCTAGTCTCTTGAGCGGGGCACTGGGGATATGACAGTGAAAAAGGCTCCTCACGTTGCTTGGGGTGCTTATTATTTGTTGCTGTTAGTTGCTTTCATACTGTAGAGAGTGCCTAGTCCTAGATCAATGCCTGGCATACCTAGTAAGTACTCCTTATTAAATGAATGAATGAACTAGCAAGCATGTAAGATAAGATTACTAAAGTTGTGTGATGTCTGTTTTAAAACTTCCTGGCATTTAAGGCTTTCTGATGAAAGAGAAAATAAAAATTGAGCGGGAGAGGCAAAATATTTATTAGAAATAAATGCAAATGCAGGAATATATCATCTGGGTCTTTGGATTAAGGCTATGATACAGCAGACATTTTCAACCAGTTTTACAAATGATAGCAATATTTAAAGAACATCGGTCTCAAAAGATGTATTTTTGTAAGAATGAATAAAAATGATGACTATGGGAGCTGTCTATTCCAACTAGCTCTCCATACTTAATCTGAGGCTTCTTAGCATAATAAGACATTTGTCCTCTTTGTATTTGAGACAGGGGTTTCATTTTACTTCCTACTGAGCTTTCCAGTGAGAATGTTCTGTTGCAGATTGCCGCTCTTATGAAGTGTGTCCTCTATCTCACTGAGGTTTCTTTTCTCAGCTCTCAGGATCAGCTTCTGAGCTTAAACAAAAGCGTTGCTGGGAAGAGGAAATAGCAAACCAGGAAAGTGAATAGCCTCTAAGAATGCCTGCACTTTCTAGAGAGTCTGCAGAACATCAGAATGTTAGCCAGTTCTTATGACTCTTGCTTTTCACTGCTCATTTCTTAGTAATGTTGTCACAAAGTCAGCTATAAAGATGCGAGCGTTGGGCAGACACCTTTCTATTCCCCAAACATCATACTACAAATATTTACTCTGCTCCCTGAAACGCATCCATTCCATTACCAGTGGCCAAAAAGAATAAAGCACATTCCTTCTACAGATTTAATTTGCTTTTCTCTCATGCTGTTCATTATATTCTTAAATCCCTGGATGTTTCATTAGTTTTTAAGAAAATTTTCTTATAAAACTCCTTCCAAACACATTTAAAGTTTTAGAGACCCGAGCTAGGTTCCGTTCTCATAGTAATTTCTAAACCATGCCAAGGACTTGGGGGCCCTGGATGAATTTCCAATAAGGGGCATCTCAGGCTGTACGTGCTGTCACACTTTCATTTGTTTGGGGTACTGACGTGAAGGTTGAAAAGTTAAAGGTATTTCAACTCTCTTTACCCAGTGGGGAATTGAAGACTGCTTCACCCACAAATCTCTACGCATCGAGATGAACGCTGGGGAAGCTGTAAATCAGGTTAGTAGGCAGTGCATTGCCTGGCACTTGGTAGGCCGTGCTGGTGACCAGACCTGGGCTTGAGGTGGGTGGTGTGTAAGGAGAGAGTGTTCGCCTTCCTTCCCTATTTTTCTTCCTTGAACATTTGGCTATTAGTCCCTAAGAAGATTTTTTTGCATCAGTGGCCAGGCTTGATAGTATAGAAGAGATCTAAGTTTTCTGAAGTGATAGAGTGAATTCTTTTTGCGCAATTTTTCCAATAGTCCTTTACCTTGCCACTGGGTATTTTATTTCTGATAACAGACGGAGGAAGACAAACATTTATTTGTTTTTGGCAAGAAGCCCCATTTAGCATGCAAATTTGGTCCCCACACTGATTTAGTCATATTTTAATGTTAGAAAAGAGGAAGGGGATGCTGAAAAGAAGCTTCAGGGAACGTGTGAAGGGAAAAGTTGGTTAGTTATAATCCACAGCAGAACAGCTTCCGCAAAAACCAAAATGGCAGCTGGTTCTGAGATTTCATGAACACATAACAGCCCAAATGCCAAAAACCAAAAAATTCTATTTAAGCAATTTTTTTCCCTCTCTATAGGAACCGAGCCTGTCAGCAGCATAAACACTTGCAATCCTGTACTTCCTAGGATGCATGTGCTATCGAAAAGGGAGGTGTTAATTGCTGTGCTAATTACAACATGATTGCTTTGCACTCGTTTTGCACTTGTAGGTGATTAAATTTTTAACGAAGCATATTACTTGGCACTGTTAGCACAGTTAACACGTTTCTCTCTCTCTCTCTCTTTTTTTTATGCCTTGGGAGATGTCCCGCACCGCAGACCCTTCCCTGGCTGTGATGTGCTATTGTGTTTGCAACAAGCCTCTGTGCAGCCTGTCGGTAACGGGACTCCAGCTTCCTGCTTGGGAACGATCAGCAGCCTATTATAATCCTACCCAGCATGATGGCACTGGCCAGATGCGAACGCAGAACCCACAAAGGTATTGGCTAAAAATTAGGCAGTGGTGCCAAGGCCAGTCTCCAGCCTTCATTTAAAAACTACAGCGACTCCAGCCAGTCAAGTGGCAGTGTCAGAGGGTTTAGCAGGAAGGGAGAGAGATGACAGCAAGTTCCACGTGATTTATTTCTGCTTTACAGCCTGCGTTCCCAGCTGAACTGGAGCATGGGAAACTTGCATCTGTTACATGGGCAGCCCTGGATCTCTTGGTTCCCACTGTGCAGCAGGCTGCAACCCTCAGTGGAAGCTGGATTTTGTGTTTGTGCCCGCAAACCCTCTCTCTCTCTTCCTCCCTAGGCCTGCTTATTCAGAAGTGCCTGCGAAGACAACTCTGGTTCTAAGGGAAGAGCTGGGCGAGTCTGGAGTTCTCGACCAGGGTGTTGGGGACCCGATAATGAATGTCATGCAGCTAGATTGTCTCTAAGGCTGCATGTCAGTGAACAAACAAACACACCGATAAAACCAGGAAAGTCAAGCATCCAACTTTTTATGACTCAACTCCTGTGACTTGGCAGTTTTTTGCAGCAAGGATCCTGGAATGATGGTCTGACGAGAACCGAGTGAACAAAGGAAATAAATGAACCAGATTGCCTGAGAAGAGCCTGCTCATCAGAGGCGTTTTTCCACCGGCAGCTCTCCTTGTGTGCTCCTAAGCCCACCCGTGGGCCGAGTAGGGCAAAGTGGCAAAACTCATTCTCAAAGGAACATAAATTCCTCAAAGCCCGAATTAAGATTTAGTTTCTACCCCTGAATAAATGTGTCTCCAGAACATTTTATAAAAGTTATCCATCCCGAGGAAAAAAATTGTCTCTGTATCACATAGCATATAGATACCTGTCAGGGGTTCAGCACGGTGAAGAAACACAAACCAGAGATGAACAGAGAAGGCGAAGGAATTATTAAAAAAATATTTGGGCTGCTATATACTGTGACATGACCAAGGGGTTGAAAGCAACTTCTGTATTGGCGCTCCCGTGGCAAGGATATTATCTCTTACTATATAAAAATTAATTCCATTTTTAACTGTCACTTTCATGGTGTCCTTCCATTAAGAAAACCTTTTATCTATTCTAATAACTTATTGGCTGCTTTTTCTTTTTCTCTGCTTTTGACTAATGAGTTTAATTACTTTCATTTGCAGACTCTGCCCTTCTCATCAACTTTTATTTTATTTTATTATGTTTTGGGCCCCACTGCCAGGCTTGTGAGATCTTAATTCCCCGACCAGGGATTGAACCCGGGCCCTCTTCTGTGAAAGCATGGAGCCCTAACCATCGGACTCCCAGGGAAGTCCCTCAACTTTGTAGTTTAGATGTATCTATTGACTGTCTGACTTCACTGGGCTATCCACTATCAAAAATGGATAAGTAGGTGCTATCCTTTTCCAAGGTATCTAATCCATACCCCAAAGGGAAAGAGAGAGAATTAGAGACCTGTAAATTTCATACCTTATTATAGATGTGTGTTTCTCATGTGGGGAAAAGTGGTTTGGGGAGATAGAAGTATTATGACCATGTGGGAAATAAAGCCAAATGTCCTGAAAATAACACTCTTAATTCAACAGTATTGCAACATAACGTTTGAAAATATTTTGGGGGAGATCAGTGTGTCTAGGATTCTAAGGCCTGAGCATCCAGTTTTAGAGTTTTTAGCATCATCTTTCAGTAACTTTGTTCTTTTAAAGCGTCAGGCACCACAAGAGATGGCTGATCTGCCTACTTTTCAGACAATATTTCTCTTTGCTGAGTCCACTTTTTTTTTTTTTTTGCGGTACGCGGGCTCTCACTGTCGCGGCCTCTCCCGTTGCGGAGCACAGGCTCCGGACACGCAGGGATCTGCCGACTTTTCAGAGAATATTTCTCTTTGCTGAGTCCACTTTTTTTTTTTTTTTGGCGGTACGCGGGCCTCTCACTGTCGCGGCCCCTCCCGTTGCGGAGCGCAGGCTCCGGACGCGCAGGCTCGGCGGCCATGGCTCACGGGCCCAGCGGCTCCGCGGCACGTGGGGTCTTCCCGGACCGGGGCGCGAACCCGCGTCCCCCGCATCGGCAGGCGGACTCTCAACCACTGCGCCACCAGGGAAGCCCTAAGCCTTTTATTTTGTGAATTAAATGACGTTAGGTACACACAACACTTGGTGCGTCACATTTTTCATTGATTCTGAGACTCACACTTTTCACACTTTAACATCTCTGAAATATACCTTACTATCAATGACGCCATGATTTAATTGGTAGCATTTTCTTTCTTTCTTTGTGGTTCATAAAATAATGGTGAGTCTTATGATTGATATTATAAAATCTTAAGATTCCATGAAATAATGTAGCAAGTGCTTATTGTCAGTTTTAAAGTCTCATTTGCCATTTCAGCCAGGAATGCTGGGGTCCTTTCAGAAGCCTGTCCTGAGGTTCCAACGTTTATCAGGTGGGCATGAAGAACAGGCTAGACTGGGCTTTGCTGCAGGTAACACGTCTACGTCTTTTAGGAGTTATGGAAGAAATGCTCATATCCCATCCTTCTTCCTTCATGGCGGCCAGGCCACTGTCTTACACTCAGTAAATATTTATTGGTATTATTTTGAGGTCATGGCAACTGTGACTATGTCCATTTGATGAAGGACTGATTTTCTAGTTTCAGAAACAGAACTGAAGCAAATTCCTTTCTTTCAGGAGAATAGACTTTGGCATAGAGACACAGACTTTCAGAATAAAACAAATCTGTCTTTCTGAGACATAAGGGAAAGGGTGGAGGGCTATGTAGGGGCTGTCTAGGGGAGTTAAGGGTGATGGTTTCTTTCCAGTCTAGATAAGGGTTGGGTGCAGGCAGGACTAGCACACATACAGCCCATTGGTCCTGGAGAAACCAGAGTCCTTTATTAACCAATGGAAGGAGAACCACCGCTTCTGGAAGCCAGTCACAGCAGGTGCAACAGGAGCTGCCTGGGTTGTTGCCTTAGGATCTCAGAGGGAAACAGCTAGAAGTCTCCCTAATGGAAATGTCTGCATGGAATTCTAATTTTTATCAAGAAGGCTAGATCACAGAGGCTGGTGGCGTTATCACATCAGGGGCAGCCAGTTATTTCACATACCACCAAAGAACCCTTTAAAAACCAGTCACGTAGTTACATTTCAAGCATATCAATGGGGTCTAAATCAAACTACCATATTATAATCAAGTTGTATCCGAAACCTAGCACTGAAGGTCTAGGGTTTCAAATACTTTATGGGATAGCCCAATGACTTAAGAAAGTCTAATTTCACAGTAGCATTCACTTGGTTGTGTGTGTCTGCACGTGGCAGGTCCCAGGAAGGATGGAAGTTTTCCCAAGAAATTCTAACCAAGATGCGTTAGAAATTTCTTGTTCATTTCACTCTGACACTGAATTTTCTTCTCATTCAAACATTCATTCGTTCACTCAAATATTGTTGAGTGTCCCCTACTTACCATGCACTATCCTAGGGACTGTGGATATCAGAGCGAATAAAAGATGCAAAATGCTTGCTCTCATGGAGCTTATATGGAAGAGTGTGACAATAAACAAATTAGCACGTGACATACGTAGATGTCAGATATTGATAAGTGCCATGCAGAAAAATAAAGCAAGGAAGGAAGTTAGTTAGCGGCTGAGGTGTCAGCTGGTTGGGGGGGATGCTTTATTAAATCCAGTGGATTTAATTTACTGTTATACTGTGGGATGCCAAGAACCCTGAAGGAGCTTAGGGAAAAAACCATATGAATATGGCTTGGGGAAGGGCATTTGAGCCAAAGGGAACAGAATGTGTGCAAAGGCCCTGAGGCAGAAATGCTATTTAGTGTGTTTGAGGAACAGGAGGCCAGTGTGGCTGGAGGGGAATGAGTGAGGGAATAAAGGAAAAAGATGAGACAAGAGAGGCAGAGGGGTCCAGGGCATCCCTCAAAGACCAGCTCTACGAAGACAGCCTATAGAGCCACCAGTACCTTCAAGGCACTGCGTACTAGAGGGCTTGTGCTCATTTGTTTGTTTGATTGAATGGGGTGTTTAAAAGTGTGAACTAATTAAGGGAGAAGGGCAGTGTTTTGGGAACTGCTGGTTAGAGATGGTAGAGGGAAATCTAAGAGAAAGAGCCACTTGTTCTGTTGAAAATGCAGGAGAATTCTGGTGGGTTTGAAATTATACATACTGGTGGGAGAGAGTCATCGGAAAAATAGACATTGAACAACATGATTTCAATTTGGCTTTAGAAGATGGCACTGAATTTTTAGGAAGAACTTCTTAATTAGGTTTCATTCAATCTGTTAAAATATGTTAGTATTTTCCAATGGTACAGGGCAGGAAATAGCCCAGAGCTTGGGACAGGAGGGGGAAATCTTACAGCAGATAATCCCTAAGTAGATAAATGAGAGGCGTCAGTAATAGCAGTGGGGATTTCCTTAGGCCCCTTTCCTGTGTTTTCATGACATCAATGGGAGACATGCTCTTAAATTCTCCTTTCTAGGGTCAAAAATGATCTCATAGCACACTGATACTTGAACAGATTAATTCAATTTAGGAAAATGCTGTTTTCATTATCAGGAAATAAAGCTGATGTGTTCCAAACAAGGAATCCTAGTTATATTTAAACTCATCTATAAATTAGATATTTCCATGTGTCTGTCACACTCATTTGATTTTTAAGTCTTTTCTGCCAGGAAGAGAAAATAAACTCCATCCCTCGTCATTTTGGCCTATAAGATTTTTCTGAAGCATTTTAAATGTGCTCTCCACTTGGTTCTTTGTAGAACCTCCCTCCATGCTGTTTGTAGATCACGCTTATCAAATACTAGTCCTACAGAAAACTCTGCTTGCACCGGAAAGACTCAACACGTGTGAGCTTCCTCTGGCTACCTGGTTGGACTGCTTTTCCTCACTGGTCCGGCTGCTTGGCCTCAGTCCTGCCCAGAATTCCTGTCCAGGTGAAGACAAGGGGCCAGCTACCACCACAACTAGATTGGCTCTTATCTCAGCACTGGCTCACAGACGAACAATACCGGGGCTGGTTCATCTCTGTGAAAAAGAACTGAGGAATGTACCCAGAAAGTACGGGTACTGTCATCAGATTATGGAAAACAATACACATATGAGAAGGTGTGAAACAGACAAAAAGCAGGGTCGCATGTGACGTTGACTCACTTTTGCTGTATAGGCAGCAAGCGTTGACTGCTACGGGAGGGGGATAGGGTGTATGCTACGCAAGCATTGGCAGGAAGACAATCAGAGTCCAACGTATGAATTGGACTGAGAAGGCAGATAAAGGCTGCAGAAATAGAAAATCTCCATGTAACATGGAGTGGAATGTCAATATCTGAGGTGGTCTAGTTTGTGTCGTCAATACCGGTTATATCCAAATGCAGTGAAACTTGCTTTGCGGTAAGAACCATCACTTTATTTGACTTCTTTATTTTGCTTTATTTTGCTCTCCTCAGCATCAGATGGTTACTTCATTTTGGGGGCCATTTTTCACAAAGAAACACAGCTTGCTACAGAGAGTAAGAACTTGAGCTCTGGCTCAGACCTGGGTTGAAGTGCTAGCTCCTCCATTGACTAACTGGGTGACCTTGAGCAGATGACCTAATTTATCCATGCCTCATTTTCCTTCTCCATGAAATGAAATACTTCCCGTGAAACTCTTAGCCCAGACTGCTTGGTGCACGGTAAACATTCAAAGGTCGCTATTGCTATGGCTATTTCTGAGAACTGCTGTGTGGAAGACAATTAGTGGAGAAGGACACATTGAGATTTCTAGGCTGGGTGGTTGGATAGACGCAGTCACTGATGAGCGAATGGGTTTTATCCACACACCTGTGGTTAGAAGTTGTGGCTGAGAAAAATTACAAATGATCATAAATGAGGAACCACCGGAGTCGTACACAATGATCTGAAACGTTACTTGTCAAAATCTGCCAGTGGCAAAGGTCTGCGATACTTTCTTCTCCCCCGTCCCTTGGAAAGAACAGCTGGACACCAGGCTGCATGTGCTCGTAAACAATTATTAAATTACCCTGTAAACTTGTCTTCTCCAAGCAGTATGGACTTGGTTCTTCTAACGTTTCCTGAGCGTGGTTTTGGTTTTCCATCTCTTTCATCATCTCTGTGGCTCTTTTGTGAACCTCCTCCAAGTTCTCCGTGTCCTTCAATTTGCTCTGGAGCACCTAATTGCTCAAAGTTCTCAGCTAAAAGTTTTCACAGCATAGAGTATAACTATACCATTTCTAGAGGCCCTACTGTATTCACGCACACAGGTCTGCCTTCTTCTAAAATTTGCTCTTACGCCACGGAATTATAATAACACCCTACTTTTGTACGACAAAGTCTTTTTCAACGGGCTTTCTTACCTGTAATTTCCTTTGATCTACATTATAGCCTAGTGAGCCAGGTATAATCATTTCCCCTTTTCAGATGAGGAAACTGAGATTCAGAAGGATTTGGAGGCTTTCCGGAGGTCACAGAGGCAGTAATGTTATGGCTGGGACTGGGTCTTAGGACTCTGGTCACTGATTCCAATGTTCTTTCCACCGCATCCAGGCTCATGCCTATAAACAATTTGTAAAGTACACGGTCATCGAAATAATTTTCTGCTCTACTTCCCGAGAGCTCTTTTTTCCACTGTAGTTGGGTTGGTTTGATTAATTTCTCCACCAAACCTTTCCATAATCCTTCTGTTTGACTCACGGATCCTTCAGTACTTTGACCGCTGTGTGCCGGGGCTGAGCGGTCAGTTGGTGAGAGCAGCTCTCTGCTGATGTGTCCCACGAGTAAGGGCTTTCTAGAGGGGCTTATGGAAATACTGAATTTCTCTTCAGCGTTATTTCAAAGTTACTGATCTAGAGTTTTACTCCTAATGATCCATGTCGCCACGAGACCCTTTGACCTATAGGGTTCTTCGCTTACTGTTTCCATTAACAAGGATTTATTTATTTTTTTTGTGGTCAGGGGTGGGGAGAAGGGGATTCCAAACCCTCCCCAGTGCACTGCCCTCTTGTAAGTCCAGGGTGCCTGGAGCACTTCCCAGGCAAGGATGCCTTCTCACGTATGGGACCAAATTTCTGCGGAGGATGAATCCGTCAGGTTCAAGGTCAAGGCCCACCTCTTAATGTTCATGTAGATTGTTTTCCCACCCTCGAGGAGTGATAGATACTGAATGCTAAATACAAACTAACTACTAAAGAGGTAAGCACAATGCATAATTCTGGACCTAGAAATCCTTATGATTTACCTTCCATCCTTGAGGAAGGATTTTAAAAAAGCTTACTCACCTGTGTGTTGGGTATTTAAAAAATAAACTCACTGACTCTTTGACTGAATTAATGAGTCAATTAAAATGTTTTAAATGTACTCCCACACCCATTTGCAGCAACAGTTAAAGAGGATCTTTTTAAATAAAAATGCTGAGGCAGGGCAATTGACAATAAAGATTAGAGAAAGAGGATGGTAACAACTCACAGTGTTTCCCAGCCATGGCTGCACATGAGAATCGGCTAGATGGGGGATGGAGGTGTAATAAACAATCCGATTTCCCCAGCCCCTGCCATTCTGGTTTAATTGGTTGAGCTGGAGCCCTGCATCAATTTTATTGAAAGTTCCTCAGATGACTTAAAGTAGCCATGGTTGAGATGCAATAATAAAGGAAAGAGGGGAGACCGGAGCCTGGGGATCACTGCAGGCAAATGCCTCCTATTACCTGGCTTGGGTTGGCTTTGATGTTGGGAACCATTAGAAGGCCTAGGACTGTACCTGACAGGGGTGGGAAGTGAAGGAAGGCTCACTATCACGAGGAACCTTGGATCGGATGACCTAGCCACATCTTCTAGTGCCACGTGATCCCGCTGGACTTCTCTGTTGCCCAGCAGACCTGGGGTGGGAGAGCCCCTGGGTCTAGTGCCAACTGATTTCTAGTATCCTCTGGGAAGCTTCTCCTAAATGAACTTGATCCTAAGAAGTTCCTGGGTTGCTTGTTAAATATAAATATTCCTAAACTCTTACCCAGGAGAATCTGATTCATGAGTTCTGGAATGGGGCACTGGTCTATACAGTAAACAGTGCTCTGGGTCAGTCTTAGGGCAGGCAAGTTTAGGAAATTTGGGATACAGGAGATTCAGTTGAGGAGCTCATTGGAAATATGGATTTCCCAAGACCACCTCAAATCAGATTTAATAGGCCTAGATTGAGGCCCAGGAATCTTCATTTTAACCATTTTCCTGTACTCCTCAAGTGGGTCTCATGCAGGTGATTCTTTGTTCAGTTTTGGAAATGCTGCTCCAGAAGAGAACTGCTATTTTTTAAGGGTTTACTCTGTGTCTGATCCTGTCCAAGCTGTTCTAAGCCTTTGAGCACACTTACTCCCTGTCTCAGCCTTCTGTCCTTTCAGGTGCGTCCGGGACCCATGCTGCCCCTTGATGCCCAGTTGGTGTTGGGGGTCCCTGATAACCACATTCTCAGCCTCCTTCATCTTCTTATTGTCACACGTTGCCGAGGTACCCTTAGTTCTCATGACCAAACCTGACAACATTATGTACCTCTTCTAGACAGTTGAAGGCAAAAAGGAAATTCCGTTCGTATATAGATCTTATAGTTTAAAAAACGGTACCATGTTGATTCTCTCGAAGTGAACATTGTTCCTCTCTAACATTATGTTCAAAAGGTAAATTTACTATGTGGATTCAGGATTAAAGGACAATAGTAACATAATGTCTTCAAGATTGGTTTTCTAGAAGCTGCAGAAATGTATACGATGGGGTTTTATACATCAACCCTTAAGAGAGGGTGGTGGTATAATAGTGATTCACAATAAAGCCATAACAGTCAAGATATGTTAGGCCACACATATCATGTAATCCAATTCTAAACGGGTTTAAAGACATTTATTGACTCAAGAAATGGAAAAGTCCAACATTCTAGTAAGTTTCAGGAGTGCTTTGATCAGCTCCCCGGCTCTGTGTCTCCGAGCTCACTTTGGCTTTGCCCTTCTCTGGTGGTTGGTTTCATTCTCAGTTTGGATTTTCTCAGAGAAGGAATGGTTGCAGCAGCTCCCGGCTTTCCATGTCCAAGTCACGCCTTCCCAGAGGAAGAGAGAATTCCTCTTCCTTCAACCTTTAAACAGAATCCTGGAGATCCCTATGATTAACTTAGCTTCAGGTTCATCTCTGAACCAATAATTAAACTGACTGGCACAGGGCAACCAGGGTCGTCCACCCTGGAGACGGGGCAGAATGATAATCTTCATGCCTGAAATTCGGATGACGTGGAACGGATGCTTGGAAGGAAACCAACAGTGCCCGTTACAAACGCAATCTATTTTATTCTGCTATAACTGAGTATAAATAAGACTTTGTCTTCTGGGTGTGTTGCCCTCTATTTTTCTACTTTAATAGAGGATGAGGAGTGCCTTAGAATGGGGTCAAAATGATCTCTCTAAATGCCTGAACTAAAAGTAATTGGTTGAGACCTCAGCTTTTCATGTCACACAGCATGGAAGACCAGCCAGTTCCAACAGAGTGGCTGAACCAGTTGTGTATAGAAGCTCTGGCTCCTTCAGTCTTACGGGCCTAATCATAATAATTGCTACCATCTATTACTATTATGCTAGTTATTTCCCACAATTTATCCTGTTGACTTTTCACAGGGTAGATAAGTAATGGAGGCTCAACGGAATTAAGAAACTTGCCCAAGGTCACACAGCTAGTGAAAGCCTGGGCAAGACTGGTCTGGGACCCAGGTATACCTGCTTCCAGGAAAGAGAAGCTCATGTTCTTCCCTTTCTGTGCTCCTCTTAAGAAGCTGTAAAACAGGATACAGGAAGAATTATTCATCCTGCATGCTACCTGATCACCTATTTCCTTGTCTCTGAAGGAGAAATAAAAACACACATCGGTTTCTTGTGGATTCAGCAAATGATGAGCATTTTCGCATTTGCAATTTAAGGAATTTTCATATAAAAAATAATGAAATATTAAAATGCTGAAGCAGTAGAAATGTTCTTAAGAGCCCAAGTCTGGAAACCGGCAAGAGTTTCTTTATAGCTATACAAGATGAAGTTAACAGGCTGCTTCTCCTCATGGTCTTCAGAGAAAGTAGACACAAAAACAACACAACTGTAGTGGAGTTTGAACACAACT
Organism: Physeter macrocephalus; assembly: GCF_002837175.3. NCBI lineage: Eukaryota > Metazoa > Chordata > Mammalia > Artiodactyla > Physeteridae > Physeter > Physeter macrocephalus. Next base: position 101,238,296 of record NC_041231.1, read on the forward strand.
TTGTTCACTTGTTTGTTTTTAACATAGAAAGTGGGAGATGCTGGCCAAAGAAATGGTCAAGTAACAAGAGCAGCTGACAAGTTTATGTAATTAGCAAGAGTGGGGTGTTAGTTATACATAAACAGGCTGGATGCAAAACCCTGGGGTTGGTCACCCCTTCGGGGAACCCCCCTGACTCACCCCCTTTTCAGTGGAAAAATCCCACCAGCCCAGGGTGCATGAATCCTCTCCCATGTCACATCGGCCCTCCTCCCTCCCCCTGCAAGTTTGTGGTACAGAAAATGTGATGAGCCCTAGATTGTGGTACAGAAAATGTGATGAGCCCATTTAGCCTAATCGATTTGCAACTACTAATGGCTTTCAGTAGAGTGATTGGGGGAGAAAAGGCCTAATTCTCATTACCTTTTGAATGTGATATCTGCTTCTTAATGACTTGAGAGTTAAAAAAAAAAAAGAGTCTGCTTTGTCTGTTTATTGAAGACTTTTCTTGTCAGAGATTTCTCTCCCCAAGGAAAATGAGCTTTTGGGGGAAGTGGAAGAGGAATGGGAGATCATTCTGGCATTTTGTGTTTCCAGAATGCCTGGGGTGGTAAAGGAAGAGTGTGAGGAACAGCCGTGGAGCATCTGGGCATCTTCCAGAGAAGGGAACCAGCTTGCAGATGGGCTGAGTGACTTCTAATTGCCGCTAAGGCTGGAGAAAAGGAGGCGCTTTCTGTCTTCTTCAATAAGTTATTTACTTTGTACAGTATTTTTCAGCAACAGTAGAACTTACCAAACAGATAAATTAATGTGTTGTTACCAGGCTGAGACATGGAGGAGCCAAGAAGCTGGGGTTGCGGCAGAGAGCACACAGGACATGATTTCAATGAGACAGGAAACAGAGCTCTCATTTCAGAACATTGAGTCGCAGGAACTCCATTGGCCATTGGTGAAGGGGCCATGTCTGGGGGCCGGGTAACGTTGTGAAGACATTGTATCAACACTTCGTATAATATGGCTATTGCATAATTTTTATAAAGTAAAAGTCAAGTTCTTAAATATTAAAACAGTATGGGTGGGAATTCCCTCGTGGTCCAATGGTTAGGACTCTGCCCTCACTGCCCAGGGCCCAGGTTTGATCCCTGGTCGGGGAACTAAGATCCTGCATGCCGTGGGGCGTGGCCACCCCCCCCCAAAAAAACGAACAAACAAAACAAAAGAAAACAAAACCAAAAAAAAGAAAAAAACCCCCAAAACAAAAAACCAGTATGGGCAAAATTACCTACGATACGTAGAGTTTCGAAAATGATCTTAAGTACTTGGCCTTATTTGAAAATGCTTGCAAAGGCCCTAGGGTTTCCGTAGGACATTAAAAAAACAAAAGCAAAATCGAAAACTAACGTTATCATCTGTAGCATGATATTGTCAATTTGGCCTAAAATGTAGATTTCATAAAGCTTGGAAGCAACAGCCCAATTCCAAGCTAAATCCCTTGGGTTGTTCACTTTCCCTAGAAAAGAAGTGAGGCTAAATCTCCAGCTTAAGGCAGGGAGTCTTCACCACGCCCTTCAGATTAAGCTGGAGTCAGCTAGCAAGGAGAGGTGTGACTCAGTGACTCAGACGCAGAGAAGAGGCTGTGCTTGACTGTCTGGCCTCTGAGCCAAGACCTCTGCCGACAGCCTTCTTGGCACTGGCCACACCTGTGTCACAGCCTCATGGCCACTCAGAGAGGCTCTGAGACTTCTTGCCTGCTCTCTGTGCCAAACCATGGCCGATAGAGTTTTTTCTTCTGACATTTAATTTTGTCCATTGTGAAAGGGATATACACAGTCATCCCTTGGTCTCCTTGGGGGATTGGTTCCTGGACCACCCCGCTGATCCAAAATCTGCAGCAGCTCAGGTCCCTTCCAATCGGCCCTCCATATCTGCCGGTTCCACATCAGCTGATATGGAGGGTCAACTGTGTACAACTTTAAAGAATTAGTTTCATTCATTCTTTTCTTTTTTCGTTGAAATATAGTTGACCCAATATTACATTAGTTTCAGGTGTACAACATAGCAATTCAATATTTTTATATATTATGCATCATACCCAGTTATTACAATCTGATGGATTATTTTCCCTGTGCTGTACTTACATCCCCATGAGTTACTTATTTTATAACTGGTACTTTGTACCCCTTAATCCCCTTCACCTATTTTGCCCTTCCCCTCCGTGCCTCTCCCTTTTGCAACTACTAGTTTGTTCTCTGTATCTGAGAGTCTGTTTCTGTTTTTTCTTCTTCTTCTTCTTTTTTTTTTTTTTTAAGATTCCACGTATAAGTGAAAACAGGGGATATTTGTCTTTCTCTTTCTGACTTATTTCACTCAGCAGAATACCCTCTAGGCCCATTCATGTTATTTCATTCATTCTTAATTGCCCTTTTGAAGTGGTGGTGAGACTAGGAAGTATAGACAATCTCGTATAGCAGCTTGGACACACTTTTTAGCTTCAGAAAGGCTTGGCTTAATTCATGACTTATTAGCTGTGTGATCTTAGGGAAGTCACTTAACTTCTCTGTGTCACTGATCCCCTGTGTATAAAATTAAAGGCTTGTACCAGATGGATTCCAAGTTCCCCTCTAGCTCGAAAAAGATCCTGATCCCAAACCAACAGAAGATACATTTTAGCCTGACACAGGTCTGCCCATTCCTGTTTCAATGAAAGATTTAGTTTTGCATTCATAAGAGTAACAAACGCTGTCTGTGCAGGAGGGAAAGATGTGGGGAAGTAGGAGTTCCAGTCTTCAAGACTGGAGAACATGAGGGACTTGTTAGAAAAAATGGGTTTCATACATTTTAATTTTTTCTTTTTAACATCTTTTTTTTTAAATTTAAGCCAATAAATTCTATAACTTTGATGTAATTGACATATTTCTTTTTTTTTTTAACATCTTTATTGGAGTATAATTGCTTTACCTTGTTGTGTTAGTTTCTGTTGTATAACAAAGCGAATCAGCTTTACGTATACATATATCCCCATAATTTTTGTGAATTCCTAGGAACACTAAGTTTTTTTTTTTTTTTTTTTTGCGGTACGCGGGCCTCTCACCGCTGTGGCCTCTCCCGTTGCGGAGCACAGGCTCCGGACGCGCAGGCTCAGCGGCCACGGCTCACGGGCCCAGCCGCTCCGCGGCACGTGGGATCCTCCCGGACCGGGGCACGAACCCGCGTCCCCTGCATCGGCAGGCGGACTCCCAACCACTGCGCCACCAGGGAAGCCCGGAACACTAAGTTTTTAACCGATCTTTCTTGAAGGTTCACTTTTTTTCTTACAGAATCGATAATCTTAACTTCCTTTTTCTATCAATCCCATATAGAAATCCAGAATTTCAAAACTCAAAGGTGAAGTTATTTCTAATTGCACTTCTTATTTACTAAATTGTGTTTTTCCAATCCACATTCTCACATCCCTTTCCTCCTTCTCTCGTCCCTCGATCAACATTTGAATGGTTAGAAACCACAGATTTAAGTATATTTTCTCTCATGCACCTCTGTGATTGTCTCCCCACTACTCACTTGGGTGTTACAAGTAAGTAAGTTACAATCTGAACCTAAAAATCAGTTCATAATACTCGGACATTTATGCACTTCTGATTTACAGACGTTTTACTTTATATTTGGCCTATTGTAATTGACTGACACCAGAATCATTTCGTTTCCCGGGGAGTTTAGGGAAACTCTGCCTTCCCTGTAGCCAATTTATATGAGCTTGAGATGCATTTACGTACACCTGAGGTCTTACATGAATGCAGCATTTGGGGAAATTACAGGCCATCACGGACTTAGAAACAAAAACACATAAATAGCCCATAGAACCTTGAAAACGAGTTCGGGTACCAGGCAGTTCCACCAAGTCCTTTTTGCCAGTATTTGTGTCAATGCAGAGCAATGTGTTTCAGGAACATTTGTTCTGAATGACCGGTATTTCTGAAAGCAGATGCTATTATAAAAATGCAGCTTAGGATAACTCCCTTTATTTATCAATGCTTTCATGCAAAACAAATATTCAGTTAAAGATGGCATGCTTTGGGCTTCTGATTAGATCACAGAAGTACAAATATCACAGGGCTTTTATGTGTTTGTATGATGTGAACCAGCAAGGTTCTTTCCTCTGACCCTTAATTTTTAATATAAGCTTGTGTAAAGACGCATACTATTTCTCTCCACTGTTCTTACTCAATAACTGTTCTCGGGTTTGCATTCTTTGAGTAAGTAGTGGGTTTACAGATCAAATAAAAATTTAGAGACACAAATAACCCAGCAACCTTTCAAGATCCTGCTCTACACCATTGATGACGAGGAAAGCGCGTTCCCCGCTGAGCTGCAGGAGTGGGGATTGACAGGAACTATTCTGATGGTATAAACTCAGCCCTGCAGCTCCCCTGTCCAAGATTCATTCCACTTTACAGTCCAGAAAGCTCTTTTTTAATAATGAAAGTGTTTGACTCCTAGGCTGGGATTTCAGCATTTAAAAAATATAATGGTTTGCATACCGGGCAGTGATTTGTAAAATGTGAATGTCGGCAAAAGCGGTGGTTACCCAGCATAACATTATCTTATTTTTAGTTACACAGCCAGTAAAACAGTTGGAGGTCTAAAATCATGGCCTAGCACTAAATGCATTACTACATTTTACCCATGCAGTAAGGGCCTGTCCTTTCAGGGAGACGATAGGAGAAAGTGGAGTGATTACTGGCAAATTAACACTTTCAATTTTAATAGAGAAGCAAAGCCTACATAAAAACATCAGGATTAGAATCTATGCCAGTTAGATATTGTACAGCAGATGTGTGCATCTAAGCCACACTAATATACAACTGCATTTCATAATCAAAAGAACCCTTACTCATTAGTCAAGGGATAATATCTACCCACGTTGATGAAAGGAGTAACCAGCAAAATATTTTACTTTATAGCTTCTTAACATGGTTAATAGAATCATCTTGGCAATAATGGCAAGATATAATTGGCCCTTAGAGAGCTGTGCTTGTTTTTGTTTCCTTCGTAAAAGCATGAAATAGTCTGTAACATTCCATCCCCTTTATCTTTAAAACCAACCTTTTCAGCTAGGTCAGTGATTTTCCTACAGCAAAATCAGAAAATATTAGGTTCCATCATATGAAATTGCTGACATTGACTCATTTGCCCACAAAAGAATGGCAATTTCATACAGTCTGACCCAAAGTGTTTTGTAAAAATGTGCACACAGAAACACAAGCAGGGGAGGGGGAAGGGTAAGCTGTGACGAAGTGAGAGAGTGGCATGGACATATATACACTACCAAACGTAGGGTGGATAGCTAGTGGGAAGCAGCCGCATGGCACAGGGAGATCAGCTCGGTGCTCTGTGACCACCTAGAGGGGTGGGATAGGGAGGGTGGGAGGGAGGGAGACGCAGGAGATATGGGAACATATGTATATGTATAACTGATTCACTTTGTTGTAAAGCAGAAACTAACACACCATTGTAAAGCAATTATACTCCAATAAAGATGTTTTAAAAAAAAACTTTATTGCTAAAAAATGCTAACCATCACCTTAACCGTTAGCGAGTCGTAATATTTTTGCTCGTTGAGGATCTTACCTCGATGTTGACGGCTGCTGACTGATCAGGGTAGAGGTTGCTGAAGGTTGGGACGGCTGTGGCCATTTATTAAAATAAGACAACAATGAAAAAAAAAAGAAACACAAGCACACATATATTTGGTGCTGATATATTTATTTGTTATAAAAATTGTGGATTTTGAAAGTAAATGTTTCCTGATCATTTTCCCCTACTGATCTTTCTTTGGTGGTCGTGTCTAAGACTTGACTGAGAGAAATGGTGGTTAACCCTTCCCCGCGTGCCCCATCTGCCATGCTCCCAAGCCACACTGTAATGCAGCAATTACCAATAAAACATGTTGTTATTTGTTATAGTAAAATGGGAAGAAAAGTATCTTTGCTACATTTATTGATCTAAATGAAAACTTGCAAAAACAATCTCTTGACAAGTCCCCTAGACCCCTCTCCACTGTTCTTACAACCTGATTCGGCCATTTAATTTAAATTCTTATTTAATCATTTCTTATAAGGAAATAAATGAGGTGCTGGTGCCTCTGTTTCCTTCAGCCACTGGCTTTCCTGCCACACCTAAGGCCTTGTCAGCACCTGGAGGGGCTCCAACTCCAAAATCTTAAATCCAGTCATCCTCTTTGATCGAAAACTTTGATCGTGACCACTCAATCACTCTCTTGAAAGTCTTCTGTGAATCTGAAAAAGAATGGATATATGTATATGTATAACTGAATCACTTTGCTGTACACCTGAAACTAACACAGCATTGTAAATCAACTATACTCCAATATAAAATAAAAATTAAATTAAAAAAGTCTTCTTTGAGATGTTCAGAGCCTCGACTCAACTTCTCATTCCCCATCATTTTGCTGTTATAAAAAATATCATTTAAAAATTGTATTTCCTGGGCTTCCCTGGTGGCGCAGTGGTTGCGCGTCCGCCTGCCGATGCAGGGGAAACGGGTTCGCGCCCCGGTCCGGGAGGATCCCACGTGCCGCGGAGCGGCTGGGCCCGTGAGCCATGGCCGCCGCTGGGCCTGCGCGTCCGGAGCCTGTGCTCCGCAACGGGAGAGGCCACGACAGTGAGAGGCCCGCGTACCACAAAAAAAAAAAAAAAAAAAAAAAAAAATTGTATTTCCTAATTATTTGCTGCTAGTATACAGAAACGCAGTGAACCTTTTTAGTTACGTGGTATTCGGCAACTTGGCTAAATGTTAATGCCAGTAATTCACATGGGGATCTTAAGGGGTTTATGAGGAAGAAAAATAGTGATATTTTTTCCAATTTATCATATTCCTTTTGAATCTTTTCTTGTTTTACTTTCTTGCTGTACTGGTTAGGCAGTCCAGTACAGTGGGGAGTAAAAGAGGTCACGGGTGTCTTTTTTTCTGATTGTAAAGCCAATGCTTTCAACATTTCACTATTAGGTATGATATTTATATTAGTTTGGTTAAAGTCTCCTTATGAGCTTAAAGATGTTCTGTCAAGTTTTAGTTTGCTAAATGTTTTTTTTTTAGAATGTTCTTTTCCCATATAAATGTTGAGAAAAGCAAATTTCACAGCAAAAAAAAGCTTCTTTCTTATAATCTTTTAAAGTGGAGTCTTAAATTAATAAATATTCTAACAAGAAACCAATTTTGCATTCCAGGGCTAACCTCAACTTGGTCTTTTAATTATATTATTAGATTTGTTTTGCTAATATCTTGTTTAGGTTTTGCATCTATGTTCATGGGTGAGAGTTGCCTGTAACACTCCTTTCTTAGAGGTTGATATTGTTGGTATTGTAGCAAGCATCCATCACAAAATGAAATGCCTCATGTTCCTATTTTTTCCTCTTTTCTGGCAGTTTGGATAAGATTGGAATAAGTTCTTTAAAAGTTTGCTGAACTTGCCTTGACCAAGTTGTTTTTGTGAGAAAATTTAGATTACATTAATGGTCAGAGAAATAATTTGGCTTTTCTAGTTCTTTCCAAGTTAGTTTTCATGAGTTAAATTTCCTTCTGTGAATGTCTCCAGTTCACCTAATTTTTGGAAATTTATCGGCTTGTTGTTCATAGTCTTATCTTTTTGGATTTTTGTAGTATCTGTATATTCACCCCAATAACGCTTCGTTATATATTTTCTCTTTTCTCTTGATTAATCTTACAAGAAGTTGTCAATTTAACTAGTCTTATCCAAGAGCAACTTTTGGCTTTATTGATTTCTAGTGTATGTCGTTTTCTTTTAGATTTCTGCTCCTTTTATTTTGCTTTCCTTCTGCTTTCTTTACTTTGCTTTTCTTGTTTTTTATCTGACTTCTTTTTTTTTTTTTTTTTTTTTGCAGTGCGTGGGCCTGTCACTGTTGTGGCTTCTCCCTTTGCGGAGCACAGGCTCCGGACGCGCAGGCTCAGCGGCCATGGCTCACGGGCCCAGCCGCTCCGCGGCATGTGGGATCCTCCCGGACCGGGGCACGAACCCGTGTCCCCTGCATCGGCAGGTGGACTCTCAACCACTGCGCCACCAGGGAAGCCCTATCTGACTTCTTAAGATGGATGCTTTGTGTATTTTCAGCCTTATTTTAAATATAAGCAATTAAAGCTAAAAACATTACTCTAAGTAACATTTCAGTTGCATTCCATGTTTTAATATGTGTATTTTCATTATCTGTCCATTTTAGCTTTCTTCTAATTTTCATTATAATTTCTTTTTTGTTTTTTTACTCACAAGTTGTTTGGGAGCATGACTTAAATTTCCAAATCAATGTTTTTTGCTTAGTTTTCTGTTTGTTATTAATTTTTAACCTAATATTGTTGTGAAAGAACTTGACGATATGATACCTTCTTTGAAATGGGTTAAGACTTGTTTTATGTCTAGCACATTGTTCATTCCAAATATATCCTGGTTATCTTAAAATGAATATATATTCAATTTGGGGGTAGTACATAAATCCGAATTTGTTAATTGGATTGTGAAAAGCTCTTATATTTTTACTTTTTGTTGTTGTTTATATTTGCTTCATCTAACAATTATTGATAGGGTTGTGTTAAAATATTCTGCAAAGATCGTTGATTTGTAAATTTGTCCTTATAGTTTCATTAATACTTTTTCTTCTTTAATGTTAACTATATTTTTAGGATCTGTTATTAAGTATGTAAAAGTTTAAAATTATTATATATACTTTTGTGTGTGAATTGAAGTGTTTATCAATATAGAATGACCTGTTATCTTTACGAATACATTTCCTTAAAGTATTTTTATTGCTGCGGTTCTATATTAATATAGCTAGCTACGTTTTCTTTTGGCTAGTATTTTTTCCTGGTGTGTTTCCCATCTTTTTACTTTCAACCTTTTTGTGTCCTTATGCTTTAAGTATGTCTCTTATCAACAGCTAAAAGCTAGGTTTATATTTTTATCCAGGCTGTCACACTTTGAATGTGTTGGGATTTATTTCTGCTACTTTATGTTTTCTATTTGCCATACATTTCCACGTTTCTTTTTCCATCTCTTGCCTTCTTCGGGATTGATTTGTTTTTCACATTCTATTGTTTTCCCTCTACTAGTTTGAAAGTAATAAATTATAATTTTAGTCTTGGTTCCTCTAGACATTTAAAAGGCTTATTTAATAAGTTAATCAGTATTTTTACCCTCCTTGTCAATAGTGCCAGTAATCTGATCACCATCTTCCTACCCATGTGCTATTTTAATTCTTTACTTTTAACATTACAAATTAGATATTTACAAATGAGACCCTTTTTGCTTCATACAGTCAATGTTTGTTTTGATTTCATTAAATTGTAACCACTTTCTTTGCTCAGCATGACTTTCTGCGTCTCATCTTTATTTTGTATTTTCTTTTTCCTTCTGAAGTTCTTCTGTAGTGTATTGATTTATTTCCTTTAGTAAACAGTTTTTGATTATAAAATTTCTTTTTTTTTTCTTCCTTTTTTGTCCAGAAACACCTGTATTTTGGCTTGGCTCTAAATATAATGTACAGAGGCTTTACAATTTTAGATCGGCAGTTATTTTTATTTTCTTTTTCTTAGCACTTTGAAGACACTAGTCTACTGTTTTCCAGCTTCCATTGTATATTGTCTGTGCAGTAACTGTTCTTTTTAATGTACACATTCTTTTCTCTCTTTGGCTTCTTCTGAGATCTTCTCTTTTGCTTTGTTATTCTGTGGTTTTACTGTACTGGGATAGCGGCAGATTTCTTTTTATTTATTCTACTTAGAATTCATTTTAATTCCTGAATCTGAGTCTTGTTGTCCATCAGATCTGGAAAATTTTCAGCAATTTTGTGTCGATATTGCTTCTCCCTCATTCTCTTATACTTTTCTGGAGCTCAGATTAGATGCGCATTACACATTCTCCAGCTTATATTCTTGTCACTTTACCTGCCTCCAGCTAGATGTCTTTCTGTTTTGCACCTGGGTAATAATTTTAAATCTATCTTGAATCCACTTTGCTGGTGTGTCTAATCTATTTAATCCATCTATTGTATTTTTAAAATTTCAGTTATTGTCACTTTCATTTCTACAAATTCTGTTTAGTGCTTTTTCAAAACTGCTTGGTCATTTTATAGTTTTTGTGTTAATCATAATTTCAATGCTCATTTTTATTTCTTTAAACATATAATGAAACATTTGTAAATCACCAAACATTTCTCTAAATGTATATATTTTCCAATTATATCGACAACTGAAGTCTTTCCAGGTCTGTCTGCCACTTTTGCTCAGGGTTTCTTGTTTTCTCACGTTTTCAATGATTTTTGAATGTAAGATCATGTTCAGTGGAATTGTATCTATGAAAATTTAAAGCAATCTGGATGAAGTAGCATTTCTTCAGAGAGGAATTCGCTTCTGTCAGGAACTGGGGGACACTGTCAACCTATGACCCTTGTAAAATAACTTCTTGGCTGGAGAATTTTTTTGGACCACCATTTTTATGCAGAGATCTATCAGTTTCACCTGCTTAGGCAGGTCCTGTGTTTTATCTGTTGTTCCTCACACCTCTTATGGCTCCTCAAATGAAAGCTCAAGGTCAACCAAGAGCACTATATGCTCCAAAGACAGCCAGCAGCTAAAATCAACGTTATTCCTTAAGTGATCAGTTTCCTTCCGGCGTTTCTAGGATTATCCGTTCTTCTGGTTTTACTCCTACCTCAAATGAAGCCACATTGCTTGTTCCTTCTCATCTTCTTTATTCTTTGGAGTTCCCTAAGGCTGGTCTTAGAATTCTTTTCTATCTAAATGTGCTCCTTTGATTACCTCATCTAGCCTCATAGGTCTAAGTCCATTAATATACTGCTCAGCCTCCACTTATACCTGCAGTCTAGGTCTATATCCCACTGCCTAGTTGACTTTTCCACTTGGATGCCCAATAGATATCTCAAACTGAGTGTCAGATCTTTGCCCTTAGACTGATTTCTTCTACAATTTTCCTTCTTATAATTAACAGCATCCATATCCTTCTAGTTCTTCTAATTCAGAGGAATCATTGACTCCCTGTTTTCCACCCCACATTGAATCCGTAAAAAAATCTTGTCAGTTTTGTCTTCAAAATATATCCAGAATCTGATCATTTCCTATTACCTCCATGGCTATCAGTCTAATCCATGCCACTATCACCTCTTGTCTGAATTCTTTCAATAATCCTAAAGGCTCTGCCTGTCTCTGTCATTGGCCCCCTTCAGTCTATTCTCAACCCAGCAGCCAGGGTGGTCCTGTTAAGATGTCATTCAGGCTCCTTTGCTTGCAGTCCTTCGGAGTAAAAACCAAAGTCTTCCCAGTGGTCTAGAGGCCTTACAGTCTGGTTCCCATTACTTCTCTGACCTCATTTCCCACTGCTGTTCCCAGCATCCCCTCTGCTTCTGGCCACACTGGTGTCTCAGCCCTTCCATGAACATAGCAGGCACGCTCCTTCTGGGCTTTCACACTCAGTGTTTCCTCCACCAGGAGTGGTCTTCCCCCGGCCTCTGCAGAGTTCATTCCTTGCCTCCTTCAGGTGTCTACTGCCATGTCACGGTCTCAGCGCGTCAGGTGTCTACCGCCACGTCGCGGTCTCAGCGCGTCAGGAGTCTACTGCAATGTCACAGTCTCATTGATTTATTTTTTGGCCACTGTATTTCAGAGAATGGCTTCTCCCTCCAACACTTTCTACTCTCTTCCCTACTTTATTGTTCTCTATAGCCCTCATCTTCTAACATATTTATTTTGTGTAAGGTCTGGCACTCCCATTAGAATGGAAGCTTCCTCAGGCAGGGAATCTTGTCTTTCTGGTTCATTGATATATTCTCAGAACCTAGAACAGTGCTTGTCATTTACCAGGCATTCAATTACATAGTTGTTAAGTAAATGGATGAATAAACGAAATGATCAGCCCTGGAGGAAGATAGAAAAATTCAGAAAATAAAACATGAGTTGATAATTAAAAGGGCTCAAATATTTCTTTCTTTGCATGGAAGAAGGAGAAGAAGAAAGAGGAGAATTAGCGGTGATTTGGAATACACTTTAAAGATGTAGGTACTTATTAAAAAAAATTTATCAAGTGCTTACTATTATCAAGTCCTCAGGGTTACTGAGGAGGTGTTCAATCCTCATGATGTTCTAAGCTGTAGAAAGGCATCACTTTTTTCCTCCCCTGGTTACACCATGATCTTATTGTTTTTCATTTCTTCTACTTCCTACATTTCTGATTTTTAAAATTTCATTTGTGGTACTCAGACCAGAATCAGCTCCTATTAGCAAAGACCACATGATCATTTGAAAAAAAAAAAAAAAGGGAATAAGGCAATTACTTCTTTGGATGTTTATATCCTTATTTAAATTTTATCAAGCTTATTTCCTAAGCAACCCCAAGAGTGACTTACCAGGGATGACCCATCCTGGCTCATCAGGATATTAAGATTTTTAAACATTCTTTATTATGTGGCTATTAGGTACTATTATTTTCCTGTCAGTATAGTGTAGCAACTATGTAATTTTCACTATCCATGAACTTAAGTGTGCAAAAAGTATAACTTAAAAAAAAAACTCCACTTAATTTCTAAATTGAGTCCTTATTCCACTTAATGCCTGGCACTAAAATGTAGTCACCTAGGGGTAAATTCTCCCTGGGGCTGTATCTGAAATGTAGGCCAGGCTGTGTATCATCAGTGAATTGGAGGGGAGGGGCATCTTGTCCTCTGTGCTCATCACCTGTTCACTGATGCATCCTAGAGTTGAGAATAGTCAGACTGTTGTCTTTGGCTGTTGGTCCACACATTCCTCAAGTTGAACCCATTTTGATTTTGAAGCTCCTTCTGGCTCCCTGGCTTTCTCAGCCCTTTGCTCCCTTTTTGGAAGTAAGAGGGGAACGGAAAGTTTTTAGAAGCTCTCCCACCCCCCTCTGGGGCTGAGGGACTCCCGGCTACCACAGACCTACCACCTGGTCACCTCTTTAGCTGCCACACCAGCAAAGAGGTGACTTCTCTCAGAAGTTTCTCAACTTCCCAGGCTTCTCTCTGGAGTCCCAGTCTCCCCTGCTCTCATCAACCAATCCTGGAATTTCTATCATTTCCCCTCTCCCCAGAGTTTGCCTCCAGAGTTTGGACCGGGTGCAGAGAATGTTCTCGCAAACCTGCATCCTCGTCAGACTTCATTGCTCCCCTTTGCTAAGTTCCTATCTTAGTCAGTGGAGCTGTAATTTCCTTTTCTGCTGTACTCTTTCCAATCTATTGTTTATGTCATAAACTTTTTTTTTTTTTTTTTTTTTGCGGTACGCGGGCCTCTGACTGTCGTGGCCTCTCCCGTTGCGGAGCACAGGCTCCGGACGCGCAGGCTCGGCGGCCATGGCTCACGGGCCCAGCCGCTCCACGGCATGTGGGATCCTCCCGGACCGGGGCACGAACCCGCGTCCCCTGCATCGGCAGGCGGACTCTCAACCACTGCACCACCAGGGAAGCCCTATGTCATAAACTTTGTGTGATTTAATAGGCTTAGTCTATTGAAACTCAAAAACCCAGCTCTTGAAATCAAAACCTCTGGTATGTAGGTCTCCTATGTATGTTATGAGTCTCGTAGGTCAATTTTGACCTTCAAACCTGAGTGTGATTTGGTTCTTTCTTTTTGCTTTTTGATATCATCCTAATATTCCAGGAGCCAGTGGATGCTTCTGACTTATGAGTGTTTGGGAGCATGGGTAGGAAAACACAAAAGGCAATTGTGGAGAAGTGAGTCCTGGGACTTCTCTGATGGTCCAGTGGGTAAGACTCCACGCTTCCAATGCAGGCGGCCTGGGTTTGATCCCTGGTCAGGGAACTAGATCCCGCATGCCACGACTAAGACCCCCTTGCAGCCTAAATAAATAATAAAATAAATAAGTAAATAGTTTTTAAAAGAGAAGTGAGTCCTCTGTGAATCATAGTGGCTTAAAAATATTTATAGCCATAAGACTCCAAACAGCTTTATTTAAAAAAAATTCTCATAAAAATATTTTGTATTCTCATCCTGCCGTCCAAGAGACAATTTATTTCTTTAGCTGCTGTCCCTTTTTGTATGGTCTCAAAATAAATGTTTATTTATAATTATAAATTATCAGTCTTTTTTTTTTCTTTTTTTGGCTGTACCACATGGCTTGCAGAATCTTAGTTCCCCCACCAGGGATTGAACCTGGGTCCTCAGCAGTGAAAACACAGAGTCCTAACCACTGGACTGCCAGGGAATTCCCATCATTCTTTTTTTTTTTTTTAAATGAAATAACCTGAAAGTTTTCCTTATCCATCCATGATTATTTATGCCAAAGTGTGTGAACATTGTCTTAATCTTAGTAAAGAAAAATCTGGAAATACCATAAAAATATGAAGACCATAATTAATAATTATCTGTATAATTTAAAAATTGACAAAGATTTTTCTAAAGTTTAGTGGAGCTCCTGAAAGCAGGAAAATAGTGATACAGAGGTAAACATCATATATATCCATTTCTATTTCTTTGGAGCTGATGATTTGGTTTTCTGCTTAATTGTCATAAAACTATTAAATATGTAACTTCCTAAGCCTACAGAGAAGAAGAAAGCCCCTTTTTATACCGTGCTATGGGTCTGTAGTGGCCACGTAGAGAGTTACCGTGAAGTTAACCCCTTGAAAGCAGGCCTCCTGGCTACACTAGGCTGTCTGTTGGCTGAGACCTTCAGCATCGTCCGGGCAAAGCCATGGTTCCCAATAAGCCTGACACACTCTCTGGATGCTCAAAACCCCTCTCCACTATGGGCTTCCTCTAGCTCCCTCCTTCCCAGATCTACAGCCTGAGAGGGACAGACAGAAGAATTCATAGCATGTGGGGCCTGGGGAGTGAGGGACTGGGTGGAGGGGGGTGGAGGAGACGAGAAGCAGAAGAGAAAGCGATTCGTTCCATCTTTCATTTATATACTTGCTCTGGAGATCTCAAAACTTGCAGGCAAATCCCATTCCTTCCAAAATGGGATGAGTTCGAATCCTTCCCCCAACCCTGTAGTTGGGAAACCAACTATCAGCATGGCAACAGTTCTCAAAATTTAATGATCTAGGAGTGAACAGTGCCATATTTCACTCAGTTTAAAATATTTCTTTAGACAAGTCAATTCTTTGGAATTCTCTAATTATTACCCTTTATTCATGCAGAAGGCCTACTCTTGTGTACTGCTAGCATGAGTAAAATCAAACCCACTTTCCTTATGACCAAAAAAAAAAGTGGGGACCCATGTTGCTTTGGTTCAAATAATTTCAGAAACTGCAAATACCAGAGGAACAGTAACCAAATTGAAAGAAAAACAACGGTAACCCAATACCAAATTCACAATAACGGTGAAGGCAAATAAAACTTGCTTTAAATATAGTTACCCTTCTTCCCCTCTTTCTTTCCCTAATAATAGAGTATTTATGGGATGCAGCAAAGTAGGATCTGGCATTTCCAGGGTGGATAATGTACACAAGACAAATCTCTAGTTTCAGTGTATAAATGTGTGGTCTCACTGTGATCTTTATGAAGGACTCAACAGCTCAAGATAAGGGTTCATGTTTCAGAATCAGTTAAAGCAAATTACAAAACAAAAACTATGCCAAAGCAAATACAAATACAAGCTGCCTTTAGTTTATGATTTGGAGGTTATATATTTGGTATTATAAGAAAACCAAAAAAGGCACCTGAAGGGAGCTTATCCTCCAAGCACAGGGAAATATTTCTGACGCAACCCGAATTGTTCTGTCCCCAGCTGTCTGGAGGTTGGTCTGGACATCTGTTTTTAATAGTTTCCAGGCATATGCCATTGGGAACATGATCACAAGTGGCTTGACTGTGATTTTTTACAAAGGAAAAAAAAAAAGAAACAGACACACAGCTAATAGATGGTCAATAGAGTTTGGAGAGTTAGTAATTTTAATTAACATCCCGAAGACTAGTATGCTGAGTTCAATGTCATCCAGGCACATGGTGCTGTGTTAAAAGGGGCACTCTGTAAAAACTTTCCATTGTATGATATTTTACACAAAGAACACCCATTTAAAATGCTTTTATTTCTTGAAAAAGTAAGATGACCATATGTTGAGCATACAGGTAGAAAAGGAGGTTATCAATATTCTGTCATTTAACTGAATGCTTGTCAGCTGACTTTCTTTAATACCATGGCCAGAACCCTAAAAGCAGCCCCTTCTCATGGGATGAAAGGTGAATAAATCCCTAGGGATGTACAAGAGTGAAGTGGTATCGAGTGGGGCCTTACTGTGCTGAGCTCCATTTCAGACAGGGGCAAGACAGGGGCCAGAAGGCTCCCAGAACACCCCACAGACTCTGCTGTTGGTCATTGTCAGAGTGGGCAAAACGCAGTAGGGCTACTAGAAACAGAGACTGCTGATGTCAAGCTTGAGGTTTTATTTTTCTTTTATTCTGGGGTCACAGTTAAATCCAAGCTAGAAGCAGATCCATTCAGAAGGAAGAGAGAGTTAGGAATTATTTTTGAAATGCCACTGTGCTTTATGCATCCAACTACATTCTTCCCATAATTTTTCCCATCTATCGTAAACATTTTCTAAGTTATCATTTTACCCACCATCCTCAAGAGGGCCATGGACACAGGACAATGTGCCTGCTTGAGTCTTGTCCCTATTGATTCATTGAAACTGTATGGAATAGAATGTATCATTTAATTTAATTTTCAATAACTCACTCACGTGGTACAAAATTCAAAAGTACAAAAATGTGTCCATGGACAAATGTTCTTCATACCTCATTCTTTAGCCAATTACTGATCCTTTCCTGAAGCAACTAGTTACTTGTGGATCCTTTCAGAGCTATTCTGTGGGTGTAAGTCTTATTTTAGATGTGAATTTGTTTTTCCTGGCAGAATGAAGGGATGCTGAGACAATTATCTAGATAATTTTGAGCCATAAACTGTTATTCAATAACATTTAGCAAGTATGTTTCAAAGCCGAGATATTATGCTCAATATGGTTACTAGGACTCACAAAGGAAGTACACGGTATAGTTTCTCTCCTCAAGAATTTATATCTAGGGAGCTCACATGCTGCAAGTAAGGAGCCCGCCCGCCAAAACTAAGACCCGGTGCAACTAACTAACTAACTAAAATCTTAAAAACAAAAAGAATTTATGAGCCTAACAATAAGAAAGATCATATGTATATGCATGTAAACATGCTTTATTGAACTAGCATAGCGCATTATAATTTCCTTCCCTTTGGTTGAAAGTCTTGAAAACAGACTCTTTCTAATTTATCTTACTCTGTAAGGGTCCTTGCATGGTGCCTGGCACACAATAGGTAGTCAATAAATGATTGTTGGATGAAAGCGTGGCTTAATGATTTAATGAATGGAGAGCTGCTCAAGAAGACATGGCATTACTTGGGTGAGGAGATTACCCTAATGGCCTGGAATGGGTGGTGATAGTGAAACAGGCAGTCATGAGCAGTTGGAATTCTCAGAGTCTGCATCAGGAGGAAGAGAAGATGGCAGGTTCCACGGAAAAGGTGAGACTTGACCCTGAAGCATGGGAGGATGGAAGGATGAAAAGGGGGGAGTCTGAGACCCGTCCTAGGTGGGGCAGAGTGGGTGAATAGCTAAGGCAAGTTAGGGTGGTAGAAAAATGCACAGGTTGCTGCAAAGACCAGCGAGGAAGCAAAGACTTCCTCTTCAGGTTTGTTGGACACTTGCAGAGGCATGGCGAGATGGAATTGTGACGGGTCCATAACGTCAGAGGGATTCAAGCTTTGTCCCAAAGGTACTAGAAAGTGATTGAAAGCATTCTGAGCTTGGGAATATTTAGGAAGAGTAATCTGATAAACTGGAAGCTGGGAGACTGGCTAGGTAGGTATTATAATATTTGAGGCATCACGTGGTAATTGTTGGGAATGGAAAAGGAAATACCGATTTTATAACATTGGGGTGGGGTGGAGGGAGGAGAAACCGGCTGAAGGCAGTCAACAGGTACAAACTTGCAGCTATAAGATAAATAAGTACTAGAGGTATAATGTACAACATGATAAATATAAGTAACTGCTGTACGTTATTTATGAAAGTTAAGCAAGTAAATCCTGAGTTCTCATCACAAGGAAAAGATAGTTTTTTCTATTTCTTTAATGTTGTATCTATATGACATGATGGATGTTCACTAAACTTATTGTGATAATCGTTTCATGATGGATGTAAGTCAGATCATCATGCTGTACACCTTAAACTTACACAGTGCTGTATGTCAATGATATCTCATTAAAGCTGGAAGAAATAAATAAATGTCAAGGGTATGAAATTTAAAACAAACAATGACAAAACATTTGGGGGATGTACCAAGAGCATTTGATAATTGATGGGCCAACAGAGGAAAAGGATTAGAGATGGTTTAAAGAAAAACCTCAGTTATGTAGAAGGCCACCAATTCGATACCCTCATATTTACTGAACGCCTACTATATTCAAGGCCCTGCATGTCCCACAGAACAGATGCATCAAATACACACTAAACCCCACCAAGAACTGAATAAATACAAATGTCCTTATTGGGATATTCACTAACTATAGGCATACTCCAAGTATGTGTCACATTTATTGGCATGCCATATTTATTTAATTGTTTTAAAAGGAAAAAAGCTGAAAAACGCTCCTGAAATCCTGCTAGACAACCATCAGAATACTTAGTCTGCAAGGAAGGCCCATTTTGTCATGTTCTTTCGTCTCCTCCGTCTTTGGTTGTAACAATGTTCACAGTCACCCCTGAACCCTCCTCGGTCTTTGCACTCCCTGGCTGGGACTCTCCAGACTGGTTTGCTCATAAATCCGGTGCTCTTTTAGAACTTGTGGTTTGTAAAAGATTGATGGCTGGTGTCACGTATCCTCCTTCCCCAGCCCGCCCTCCGCGCCGTTCCATAGTGGTATATAATAGTGACACATCAGAAGCCACAGAGAGAACGGGGAGGGTTGACTTGTTAACAAAGAAATTATAGCTGCAGAGTGCAAATGCCATTCAGAGCCCGGGGAACACGCTTCTCGGCGTTTGCTCTGAGCTCTTCATAAGCTGCTTCAGTCAGTTTTAGTTTTATGAGTTCTTTTTGTTTTGGGGGGGTCCAAAATAAACCAGTTTGGGAAGACTTCCCCTCTCCTGCCCTCTTTATTCCATCTCCACACACACACACACACACACACACACACACACACACACACACACTTCTCACACGCCATAAATATGTGCCTTTGGCATTTGGTTGTCTACAACAAAAAGCAAAAACTGTCCCAGAATGTGACATGATTTAAAAAACAGTTAAAAAATTTTGGATAAAGCTGAACAAAAAGAAGAAAGAAGAAATACTCCCCCTTAATCAACTCTTCCATTTCTCCTAGAGCAAGCAGTTCTTAATTATATTTAACAGACACAACAATGTGTCACAAGCTGGTCCAAACAGCTGTGGGAAAGCTCTATTTTGTGGCAAACACGGCAGGGAAGGAAGACCCCACTGGCCAATCAACACGTGCCCTTGGTTCAGATCAGGATCATTTCTGACGTCTGCTCTGGGGCTGTCGGGGGAATGACTGGAGTTTATTTCTCCCCAGCTGTATTATTCTGTTGGTGTTCTTTTGCAACTAAATATTTCAGCTAGGCTTTCAGTGGGTCCTTCCAGATCTGTCATCTACACTATTTTTCCTAATAGTTGACTGTGGATAGATTGGCATTTCCGTGAGTTCCCTGTTTGGTCCAGAAACCTGCTCAACTTGTCTCCAGCTGCAGAACAAGAGTTTTGTTCTCTGAACCTGTCACTTAACTATAGGTTTACGAACAGAAAATTGAACGTGCCCAAGTGCCACGGTTCTTCCCTGCCCACCCACCTCCAATTCCAGTTTCCACTCTAATTGTATCTGCTTGTGTCCTTAGCTTTATGTGTCTGGTCTTTTATGTTAACAAAATATGAATACATGCAGAGGGGAACAACCATGT
Organism: Physeter macrocephalus; assembly: GCF_002837175.3. Lineage (NCBI taxonomy): Eukaryota > Metazoa > Chordata > Mammalia > Artiodactyla > Physeteridae > Physeter > Physeter macrocephalus. Next base: position 101,258,299 of record NC_041231.1, read on the forward strand.
AAGCATAAATGTTACTGCTTGTTTACAACATATTTTTCAGCAAGAAGATTAAACTTTTTCTATTGCATTCCTTTATCTTTTTTTATCTATTGGATGTAATCACAACCAAATTGTGCTACGGAAAGAAACACATTCCATAATTTGGGCTTATTAAATTTCCCATCATCTTCCTTTTATGTTTCTTTCAACAGACATTTTATCATCCCAGAAGATCTGAGACATTTTCCCATGTAAATATACGTCTAAATCACCAAATTCTTCATTCTTGTTTCTTCTCATGCAATGTATTGATTCTTTTTCCTTTTCAATTTATAAACTTGTAAATAAATTACCAATGAAACTTTAAATCATTATGCTGATTGTCTTCTACTCATTAACTGATGAACTGCTCACATATTTACTTTATGTGTCATTATAACTTTCCTCTTTGTCTAATAATACTTTTAACATTAGGCCACATGCTTTGTTAAAGATAGCGTTTTCGTTTGAGTTGTTTTCTGATAGAATTTTCACTACTAAATCCATCTCTAGTAATTGTCTCTCAAATGCTGTTTAGTACACTGATTTTCTCTCTTTATTTCCATTGGCTTAACAGGTAGTCAAAGATGTTTTCCTTTGTTGCTGTATTAAAGACCCATTACAAATTAATAATGAGAGTAGCAGCAAATTTCCCCCTAATATTTTCTCAATCTTCTACTGATGGAACACTATTCTGCACATACACCAATTCCATTAAAAAGCTCTTTCACTCCAGTGTAAACAGTATTCTATTAATAGCAAGGACGTTAAGGCTGTGGCTTGCAGCTTTAGGCTCCCATTATATTATTCAATCTATACGTGCTTCATCCTGTATTAGTGAGGGGCCATTTGGGTAAGATATTTTAACTCTCTCTTTGCTGTCTTTGAAAATAGGGATGCAGCCTGGACCAGCTCTGGAAAGCTGGTACCTGGGACCCAGCTCTGGCCTTTGCTGGTTGTGTGGCCTTGGGTATTGCAGAACCTTTGCCCATCCCTTACATGCTCACCCCTTTTCCTCATCTGTAAAATAAGTGAATAGAATTGTACAATTACAAATGTTCCAGCTCCGTAAGAGGCACCAGGTCTCTTCCTCAGACCTTCCATGTGGGTCCCGGCTGTCTCCAGCTAAATTGCTTTAACTCATCACTTTTACCTACAGATTCGCAACGTTGGTGGCAATTAAAATCACACGTGTTCTTTTAAACCCGTGATGCATTAATAGTTTGGAAATTTCCTCTGGTGAGTCCAATGTTAAGCCAGAGCTGAGGACCGGGGCCATCACCTGAAATGCAGGCATTCAAATTCCTGTCCTTAACTTTTATCCCTCCGAGGAACATCCTGATTTGGGGAGAAATGCTTTGAGTTCAGCAGTAAATAATAAGAATAAAAAAAGTATGACTGCAGTCAGAGCTAAAAGTCTATAGTACTCTGGTCACAAAGTGGTATAACACCCTGATAAGGTAAAATATCACCTGGTGAAAAGAGAATCAGAAAACTAAGCTGAAGGGATGTAAGTGGTCCTCCAGGGTGCAGTTAAGGGTGCAGCCTGCCTTGATCTTTCTCTCTTTTTTGCAGCTGGATGGATAACAGCTGGTGAAGGTGTGGCTCTGCACAGAACAGCTGGTCAACCACACCCTCCAGGCCCAGGAGGTGGGGCTCGAAACTTTGTTCTTTGGGGGCTGGTCCAACATGCCTCACCTTGGGACCAGCTGAGAGTCCCTGAGTCCTGGAATGCAACCCCATCACTGCTGTGCTCTGGGGTCAAGGCAGCCCCTCTGGTCTGTGAGAACATGGGGTCTAGCTTGCCCTTGGTCAGGTCCGGAAACAGCCAGGGAGGGAAGACTGTCTTGTGTCCCTGCCCTCAACTCCAGAACTTGCTTGTGCTGGAGCCTCGCTACTTCCAGGAGCAAGATTCAAGTTTGAGAAGCACTCTCCTGGAGAAGCTCTTGTCCAGCTCATTGCAATGTGAAATGCTGTGGGGAAGATTAGTTTTTATTTTCCTTTTTCTGTTCTTTTAGAGCAGCTTTTCTCTTCTCCTTTTTTCAAGTTTATTGCTTCTTTTCTTGTAAAATACAGTGAATTCTAACCATTGAAAACTTGGAAAATACTACCCCCTGCCAAAAAAAAAAAAAAAAAAGAAAACAAAAGAAAAAAATCAACCAAAGCTTTATACTAAAAAAAAAAAAATCACTGTTTACAGTTTATTTTCTTCCAATCTTTTTTTTTTTTTTTGCGGTACACGGGCCTCTCACTGTTGTGGCCTCTCCCGTTGCGGAGCACAGGCTCTGGACACGCGGGCTCAGCGGCCGTGGCTCAGAGGCCCAGCCGCTCCGCGGCATGTGGGATCTTCCCAGACCAGGGCACGAACCCGTATCCCCTGCATCGGGAGGCGGACTCTCAACCACTGCGCCACCAGGGAAGCCCCTTCCAATCTTTTAATTATATACTATCTTATTGTTTTTTATATTTTTTGTTTTTAATTATCCTGATCCTGAACATCCAATTTTTTATTGTCTCTTCTGATAACACCATGAAATAAACATTTTCCCATATTATTGAAAAAATTTCAGAAACATTTTCTTCAATGAATGATATCGCATCAGATAAATATAATGTACTTAATAATTCCATATTATAGTTAGCCTGTTTCCAAATTTTTATGTTTATAAATAATACTTAGATAAAGTAAATCAAAGTTTTAAAAATATAGGTAATGAAAAGGAAGTGTAAATGGAATACTATCCTTCATATGTAAAGAGCTCATATCATTGAAAGTGAAACACTAATTAAAAAAATGGGTGAAGGACACAAATGAGTGATTGCACAAAGGAAGAAATGTAAGTGGCCATTAGATAAATGATAAATGTTCATATTAACGAACAAAAACTGACATGTAAAATGGCAACAATAAACCATTTTTTACCCTATTATAAAAATTTCAAAAAATGATATTGGTATAGTATAGTACTAAGAAAATAAACTGATAAAACAGTTTCTGGAAAACACATTGAAAATATATGTCAAAAATTTTAAACTGTATACTGTTTTTTTTTAAGGTATGGGTCCCTAAAACCAGAAAGTTCTGTTCTCCGAAAACAGAAGCTCAGACAGAAACTTATGTATAAAGATGTTTAATGTGTTAATGAATAAAATAATTAAAAACAGAGGCAGACTAAACGGCCATATGCATCTATATTCTATAATATCATGCAGAACATGAAGTAATTTGTGAAAGAGACTGGAAGAATTCTCACACTATAATGTTGTACCACGTACCATGAGACAGTTATATAATAGGATTTTGTATATGCATACCAAAATGACTGAAAGGAAATACTCGTTTTCTCTGATTATTATGAGTGTTTCTAAATTTTTTCATTATGTTTACCTATGTTTTCTGAGTTTTTACAATGAGACTATTTTGCAATGAGACAGAGAATGTAGGTTACTAATTCAGAAATGGCTTCCAGGTGTCAGTCCTGGCCCCGACACTTACTGTTCAACCTTGAGCAAGTTTGAACCTCTCTGTGCCTTGGTTTCCTCATCTGTAAAATGAGATAATAATAGTACATCGACCTAGTAGATTTTTACGAAGATAAATGATTTAATCATATAAACGTTAAGGACAATCTCAGGCACAGAGCAGGTACTAGAATGCGTTAACTAACTAGTCAATTTTTTTGTAGTATGAAAAATATTTTACATGATATAATCTGTCCCTTTCTGAAAGAGGACTATGGTAAACATTTATGCATATAGTCCCTCCATCCCATTCTAAGTTATTTCCTTGGGATAGAGTCTCAGAAATAAAATAAGTATACTAGGTCCTTGATGATTTCTGCTGAAATTCTTTCCAAAGCTGTTATAAGACATTTTCATGCCAGAAATACATGGCATTGACAGCTTTAGCAAACTTGCTGAATATCGTTATTAAAAAATAGCTGTGTGATAAGAGAAAATGGTTTATATTTTAAATTTAAATTTCTTTAATAATTTGTGAGGTTGATAATTTTATTCTTAAAATTGCTAAATAATTTTATAAGATTATTTCTACCCTTAACCTACTTACTTTTTGGTATCTAACGTTTTTCTTATTGACTTGTATAAGCTCTTTGTAGGGTAGAAATATTAACCATCTTTCTGACATAGCAGCTCTGAATATTTTTTCCATTTGTGGACTTATTACTATATTTTGATTAGATGTAAGGAAGTTCAAATATCATAGTGTCAAATCTATCTTTTGCTTTGCAAATATTGCCATTGCTTTTAAATTGAACAACTTCAGATGGAAAGATTTTTGATCTAATTCTGTATTGTTAGCCCTAAAAGGCTTTTTAAAGATTTCTAAAGGGAGTGGCACTTTTTTTTTTTACTATATTTTGAAAGATAACTTCAACTGACCCAGGTCACTCATCAGAAAGCACTAGTGAGCTCCCGCCACTAATCAGGCTGAAAGATTTCTCGAAATTCCAGATCACCAGGTAGACTCTCTGGGATGGCAGCCTGTTTATTTCTTTGCCCCCCTCAAAATACAAAAAGCACAGATTCCTCCCATCAATTACTAGGCAAATATTATCCCCAGGGTGGGCAGTCCCTGATTGAGGCCACACTGACCTGTACGTTGCCAGATTAGGACAGAAACCACGTGGCAGAGCTCCTTCATGATGGCTTGACCAAACGGTTAAGCTTCAGGGCACGAAACTGTCACATGAGATGCTTAGATGGTCCTACAGAAAATATAGGGGCCAGCTGTTCCAGCTGTTTCACTCCAAGAAGTCCAGGAAGAAGGCATCTCAGTAGGAGCAGTGGTCCCCTGTCTGGCAATAGGTCTCCCGACCAGTGGTGAGTGGGAAGTCGCCTTCTGCTCTGACTGGGCTTCTGGCAGTGTCCATCTGGAACGGCTCTCAGCAGTGTGGAGTTGGGTCCTCCAGAGAAGAGCCTTTAAGTCACTGGGCTTAGTGGTCTCTCTCTCTCTCTCTCTCTCTCTCTCTCTTTGTTTTTTCAGCCGCACCATGCGGCTTGTGGGATCTTAGTTCCCAGACCAGGGATTGAACTTGGGGCCCCAGCGCTGAGAGTGCCGAGTCCTAACCACTGGACTGCCAGGGAATTCTCAGTGGTCTGTTTTTAAGGAGTAATGGCTACCCCAGGGGAGGGGGTCTTGACACTGTCAGCTGCTCCTGTTCCAGTGACATACGTTGCCCATCAAACTTTTTTTTTTTTTCAAACTTTTTATTTAAAGTAATATTCTTATTTCATCACTCTAAGACATTTACAGTCCTACAGTGGACGTTTCAAAACAGGTACTATGGTAATTCGCATTGACTACTTAACATGTTTTAACACAGCTTAAATCCTGCAAGATGAGTAAGAATCATAACACAAAAGAAATCACATCATAACACAAGAGGTTGAGTGAGCCAATATGTGCATTGAGTCTTTTAGAGAAGCCAAAAGAAGAATTAAACAGCAAAGTCCTTATGACTGGAAGAGCTGCACAACTCAGAAACTAAAGACGGGAGATTTGGGTTTGAAACTCCAAGTGTCCACTGACATTTTTGTGTGGGTTCAGCCTGTGTTTTGGTTCCCCAGTTTCTCCACTTGCTGTCTCTGTGTTTCTCCCTCTAGCTATCAATTCCCTTCCGGAAACGTTCAGGGTTTTCTCTGCTAAGTGATAGTGAAAGTGTGTATAGGAAACAGTCCTTGCCAAAACAAAAGGTCATCTAAACAACAAAAAATTACTTACTTCATCAGTGCTTAAAGACGTGGCTGCTCACCTGGACATTTTCATACAAACCCGAAGACACTTTTACCGAATGTTGACCTCGTACCTTGCTTTGTAACTGGCTGCTTTGTCTACGTTATCTCTTTTCTAGCAATTGTTTACTAAACTATATAAGCAAACCGTTCTCTTCTTAGGCGTTTTATATGATAATAACAACACATTACCAAAAAAGTGGTCTAGAAAATATGGTTTTTTTGTCCTCAAATATTCCTCTCTGACACACTCATGCATCTCTTTGACGGTGCTATTGTGGGATAACTTTGACATTTAGACCATCAGAAGTGAATGGGAGCTGACAACATGCTTTAACCTAAATTGTAAAGACTCTTGTCTGGCTATTCAAGTCAAAACCAGAGTTTACATAACCACCTAACATGGTTTCTGGTTATGTAAAACGTGACTGACTATCTGAACCCCGGATCAAAAGCTTCCTCCACATGAATGGTTTAGTTAGGGGGGAAAAAAAGCCCAAGACTGAACTGTGCCAATGAAAGCATGGATCATTTCACATTTTGCTTTGTGAAAGGGCAGAAAGTAAAGACAAATGAGGAATATGCATGGGGCACATCAGAACATCAGGTCAGTGGAAAAAAATAAGCCTGGAAAATGTGGGGGAGATAAGCAAGTCACTCAAAGAAAAGTCATGAGGACCTGGCTAGCTTCCAAGAGACTTTGAACAGCAGGGGAGCAGAGATGCTTGACTTGGGGACAAACAGCTCCAAAGCTATGAATTCAGTTCCTCAAGTGTATGTTGAGCCTTTACTAGGAAATGTGCACCTTCTAGGTCCAAAGTGCTGAGTAGGAGGAAGGTATAAAGAATAATGTGTATCTCTCCTTGACTTCAAAGCATTTATAGAGGTGTGTAGACACAAAGCCTTCACAGGGGATAAAAAAACCCCAACAACATAAGAAGAGTGTCCAGTTGAATATGATAATGCCGAATATACAGAGGAAGTGAACATAAATATTATGGGCTATAAGGGACAGGTGAGATAGATGCTCACGGTGAATTTGAGATGCACAGGGCAGTAATGAAGACAACTTGGGTAGCTACAGAGGAAGAAACCAGGTGTTTCAGGAAGGAGTAGATGCTAGGCAAAGTATTAGAGTTGGGGACAAGCATAGCAAGTGTGTGTGCGTTGTGGGGAGACCCACCTGGCGGGGTGAAAAGTGTGTGTTGTGGCCGGATCAAGGGTGATGTCCAGTGATGTAACGAAGAGTTTGCCATGAAACAACTGGCAACAGAAATAAATGAAAAGTCTCAGTGGTAGTGATACTTATATTTCGTAAAGGTACAGTGTTTGCTGAATGATAAAAATTAAGCAGAAAAGTGGCATAAAAATCGGTGCTTGTGTTATTAAGGGTCAGTGAACACTGAATGCATCATGAGGTCAAGGGCAATTTATCAACTTCCATGGGTCTCAGTGTTCTTACCTGTAAAATGGGAATAAAATGTGTATGAGGGTCATGCTTTAATGAAATAATACTGGGATAATACATAAATGTATTTATAAAATATAATGCAACTGTAAGTTATGAGGGCAGGGCGGTGGTGAGTGTAAAAAAACATAGGCTTTGAAGTCAGATAACCTTGAGCAAAAATTCTTGCCCCTCTCTTTACTTTTTCCTCTTGGGCAAATTATTTAACTCCCATATGCCTCAGTTTTATTGTTTTTAAACTGGGGATAATAATATCTATCTTCAGGGCTGCAGTGATTAGAGCAAAAACATGGAAAGTGTCTAGCATAAAACAAGTCTTTAACAGAGGTAACTATTGTTATAATTAAGCCCTTGATAGACTTAGCTGGCTTATTATTAAGGGAGATTTGTCTACTGGATCTGGGTGGATGGAGGGAAATTGAACAGAGGTTAGATACACTGTTTTACACGGTGGAGTTTGAGCAGAGGCTCATACAGGCTAACATGTATCCCTTAAACAAATAGATCAAGGAGAGGCTAGAGCACAGGTGACTCTAGAATTTCTATGCGAGCGGCGTAGGATGGCAATCTAATTAGAAAAGGGAGAGTGAAATTGAGGGCATGACTTGAAGTCGCTGTCATGTAGAAATCATGGATGATTATTTGGGAGAGACTCTGAGGCTGATGAAGATTATGGGAATGCTAATGCCTTACAAAGGCACTGTGGTCCCTAAGGTGCCCAGAGTAGAAATGTGCAAGTAACATAAGACCTTTCACTTACTGGGAATGCACTGCTTTCTAGGGTCTAAATAGTATGTGTACGTGGTAACAATGCAAACCGTATCTTAGAGTTCAACGGCACTGAGACGCTCCATGTGGCAGCTCCTTTATTTCCAATCTTTACTCTTCTCCCTGATATGATCTATTAAAATATTTCTGGTTTCTGTTCTCCTGCTGGTAGTATTTTGAGACTTCTCTCTCTTAGATGTTAGATCTCCTGGATTACTTTTCTAGTCTCTTTATTTGTTTTATCATGTGTACCTTCTGCCCGAGTTGCCCCACTTTATTCTGGAAACCTTAAATTTCTTTTTAGTCTAAGCAATTACACTTTTAATCCTTCTAAATCTATTTCTTGTTTCTCTGATTGTTTCTTTTTCACAGTTTCTCATCATTATTTTCTAGATGTAATAACTTCTTAGATCTCTCTTTATAATAATGGGATTTTTAAAAACGCTTCTTCTGCTTTTGAAATTTTCTGTTTCCTCTGTGTTACTTTCCTTAGCTATCTTGGTCTTTTTCTTTCGTGCTGGTGTGTACTCTTTCTAGACCTGGTTGCCCTTGGTTGTATGTTTGCATGTGAGAAAGAAGCCTTGGGTGGTTGGTTTGGACTTCCTCCACTGGGGTGTGTGTGTGTGTGTGTGTGTGTGTGTGTGTAGGCTTTGCATTGGAAAATTGACTAACCTCACTTCATGGAAAGGTCTTACTTAGGGGAGCCAGCCAATCCGCATTGTGGAAACATTAACTTTCCTCAAGTAATTTCCTCTGGCTTTGCAGCAGCGTTGAAGATATTTCACCCTAAGGATGATCTGCTGCCTACATTTGAGGGTGGGAAGAGGAGGTGAGGATGGGAATTTGGGCTGGTGTGTGTGCAGTTCAGAGATATCCTATTAATCTCCTGCTTCTCACCCATCTCCCGGGTAGAATCTGCTGATTCTGAGCCCAGAGCCCTCTCGGGCTTGATGTTCTACTGGGCAACCTGCATCTTAATCCTTTTCTCCTCCCTTAAAGATAGTGGCTTCCTGCACTTCTTTCTTTTGTCTGCCTATTCTTACCCACTTTCCAGGTTCCAGAGCTTTGTTGAAATTGGTTGGAATCCTTCTTTGGTGGTGACTGTCCTCCTATTCTCTCCACTTTATACCGGGTTCCTTTTTATACCTCTGTGCTTTTCTTCAGGAGGAACTTGGGAGGAACCCGAAGCAGATCCACTTACATGGTCTGCATTTTCAACTGAAAGTAGTTCAGGGAATATTTTACATTCCAAACTGCAACTTTGTCCAGCAGGTGTGTCATTTTTCTTTCACAGATGAAGACACAGAAAGGTCAGTATGATTAAGTAACTAATCCTAAGGTTTGCTAGCAAATGGCTAAGCTGAGATTCAAACTGGGTGCAATAATTCTAAATACTCTTATTTCTCCCCAAAGGGGAGATTTGAGGAAACCATTTCCTCAAAATGTGTAAGAAAGACTTTCTCTTCGGAGACAGGTCTGGGCCTTGAGAGAGACAGAAGACGTGGAAGTGTGTGGGTGATCTCTGCAGTAAAAAGTCCTGAGTTCAAGTGCTGACTTTCCTGCTAACGGGCCTTTGGCCTCTGTTTCTTTATCTAGGAGACAAGAGAGTGTGACAATCTAGTTGTTGATAGAACATCCTAGAGTTCTCTTGAGTTTTGCTGCAGGTTTTGAGGATTTCCTAAGTGTTGTTTCTAAGAGAAGTGGAATCTTCTGTGAAAAAGTCAAGATAAAGCATAAAGAAGCTCATAGGAATGTAGAAAAAGCTCTATTTCTTGGCAATCAGAACGCATTTACCAAGTACCTATAGTGCAAGGTGCTCTGTGCCTTGAGATTCCCCCCTGTTCTTCAGTGGCGGCAGTGTAGGATTTTCCATGAAGCTAACGAAACTTAAGCTCCAGGGTTCTTCACTTGCACAAATCACTTCTAAAATTTTATTTTTAATTTTGTGTTCTGAAAGAGATACCCCACATGGTATATCCTTCAGGACCTATAAAAGCTGTATCTTTCCCTGCTTGGCAGGAAGGTGGTGTGGCAGGGATGGAGAGAGAGTATCAGTTTCCTTGTGGAGTGGTGGCTCCATAGAGCAAAGTGCAAAAGGAAACAGGAAACTGACAATTATCCTGTGAGTGTGATTTGCGCTGATTGCCAAGTCGGATAATTCAGACGCAATGTCCAGTTCAGTCCTGATTGATCTCCGTGGCTCAGTTCTCTATTACTATGGCTACCGCTACTTCCCTTTCCAAAGACCAGGTTTGTGTTAGAGCCAGTAGACTCCCCACTCCAGAGCAAAACTGGGACGTGTTCTTCTTTATTTGGGGGAAAGGTGCTGAAAGCAGAGGACCAAGCAGAATAGTTTGAACTGGAAATGTAAAGTGGCAATTCTCTGCATTTAGCTGATGCTGGCTCGTGGGAGTAGCTTAGCTGAAATGTGGTCGGATATTTTCTCTTCGTAGATTACAAGTTTCAAAGATACTTTCCGTGCATTCGAATTTTCTAACTGCATTCCTGCTTACAGTGAGGCTGAGAGAACAAATTTCACTCAAGAAATACCAGTCACTGGAAAAAGAAATTCTTAGGGGATTTGCTAGAAAATTGGAAAGGGGACAAGGTATATCCACATACATATTAGAGTCTGCAGAACCATCAGGCTCCATGCCTGGGATGTCGGATGACAATAACCAAGACAAACGTGGAAATAAAGGCAGTAGCTTTTGTACAAAGCCATGCTGAACACACATTTGTTTTTACAGCTTTTCCTTAGATAAACCACCCAAGCTAAAGTCAAAAATTAAGATTTTTTTTTTTTTACTTATGAAATAAAAATTTATTAAGCTAATACTCTGTTCCATGAAGTACAAAGATTAATAAGATACAGAAAGTTCCGTGAAGGTTATAGACTAGCCACATCTTCCATGGTTTCCACTGTTCCCAGAGACTAGGATTATAAATCCTTATTTACTCAGTGTCATGGATACCCTCATTTCTTTATCTCTCCTCAGGCACTAAAGACTTCCTTTGAATCTCCTTTAAAGATAGTTGTCACTTCCCCAGATTTCTTCCCCTTCTGATGGCCATGTCTTCTCGCCGTGTCATGGAGTTACCCACTTCTGGCCTCCTTTCAAAATATCCTAAGGGTAATACCCCTCAAAAGCCAGCCAAGGCCTGGTAATTAGCAAGTAGTACTCAGCACAGCAAGTCTAATCTTCTCCATCCAATTCAAATTTGCTCTGGAAAGACTTGTCATTTTATTTTCTTTATGACAGCCATTCATGAAAAGAAGTTTATTTATTTTAAGGAAATTAAATTTATCAACCCTTTAAAAAATTAAGATTATTAAGTCAATATTTCAGGGGTATTTTTACATGGTGCTGGGGGCGTTAATGATTGTGCAAATCATTCACCACCGTATGTGAGAGTGCCCAGCATTCCCAGTGCCTTGGTTAGGAATCTTTCGGTTATGAGTGACAGAAAACTGAACCCAAATCAGCTAATGCATAAAGGTAATTTATTGGCTCACATAATTGAAGAATGCAGGACTGCAGACCAAGATGGGTTTTTAGCAGCTCAGACAATGTCATTAAGATGGGATTTCCCTATCTCATCTCGCAGTCTTTTCCATGTGTGGGTGTCAGTAGTGGCTGGACGGTTACAGCAGCCTTAGCCCAAGTTTGTTCACTGAAATACCGAGTTTAGGAGATCCTACTGAAACAACTCAGAAAAGATTTTGTATCGAAAAGTGTATCAGTTAGGACGCTGCATGGTGAAAGTCATAGACAATCCAAGTCAAACTAGCCTCAACAGAAAGATAATGTGTTGGCTCATGGAACTGGAAGCCCATGCAGGTTGTGACTTGGGGTGCAGCTTGCTCTAGAACTCAAGTAATGTACAGAAGATTCCTTCCTTGGCTGTGCTTTCCGTGGGTGCCGGCCACCTGCACGGTCAGGCTCCTTTCATGGGGGTAAGATGGTGGCAGAAACCTACGCCTCAACCCTCGTACTAGTGACTGCAGAGGAAGAGTGAAGACTTTTCTTCTGCTGGGTTCACGTTATCCTTGGACGAATCGTTTTGCGGGGCAGATGGCCTATTTTGGCTGAAGTAAGTCTACACGGTCAGCTGCTGGAACTGAGCCCACCCCTGCAGACAATGCCACCCAAACCACCAAGGTGGCGCTCTGTAACCAGAAGGAAGGGGCGCGGATATTGGGCAGTGATGCCAATGTCTGCTGTAAAGCTAATGCCCATGACAAGGGCCATGTTTTGTTAGTGACCAGAACATTAGCAGAGGGGAAAAAAAAGGCAAAGAGAAGATGTATTAGTCAGGACTCTCCAAAGAAACAGAACCAATGGAATATATATAGTCCATATACCAATGGAATATACACATATATATTCCATTGATTCCTGTTTAGATATATATATCTCCTAGAGTGAGATTTATCATAAGGAATTGGCTCATGTGATTACAGAAGATGAGAACTGCCATGATCTGCTGTTTGCTAGCTGGAGACCTAGGAAATCTGGTGGTGTAAATTCCAGGGCAGGTTCCAAGGCCTGAGAACCAGGGCAGCTGAGAGTGCAAGTCCCAGTCCAAGGACAGAAGCACTGTCTCAGCTCAAGCAGTCGAGAAGAGAGAGAGAATTCAACCTCTTCTGCCTTTTGCTCTGTGGGCCCTCAACGGGTCGGTTGAGGCCCACCCAAACTGGGAGGACCATCTCCTTTACTCAGTCCACCAATTCCAATGCTAATCTCTTTTCTGGAAACACCCTCGCAGACACAGCCAGAAATACTGTTTAACCAGGTATCTGGGCACCCTGTGGCCCAGTCAAGTTAACACATAAAGTGAACCATCACAGAAGGAAAGGGAAAAAGGTAGAAAATGAGTATTTATAAAGTGCTTACTGTATCAACTATAAATCAGGCATTTTGAAATCCTTCAAACCATTCTACTAATAGATGAGATGAAGCATCATATCCAAGAGTCTGTAGACAGAAGTGATAGAAATAACATTCAGACTCAAGACTGCCTGTTCCACAGCCCATCAGGGATACTTTGCAGAAGTAAAGGCATGAAAGTCTGGATCTGAGTTATACAATGAGAGATGTATTACAGCTTTAGATGTAGCATTGGGTCAAGTGGTTCTCAAAGTGTGCCTTTCAGGGTATCTTCTAGGTCCTTTCTCTTCCAATCGAAAGCTGGATTTTCCTCAGCTATTTCAACCAAAATAATCCATCACAACAAATCAAATGCAGAGCAGATGTGAGAATCCAGCTGTCTTCTATCAAACCAGATATTAAATAGATTTTCAAAAAATGTAGAACAAAGTGTTCTTCGTGGTAAACTTTCTTTGATTTTGGAACAAAGAATTAATTTTTTAATAAAATTTATGTTACACTTGTTAGTATGCAATGGATTCATTATAGTTATTTTAAGTGATTTAATAAATAAAAATTTTAATCTTCTTTTAAAATTTCTAATATGGTAAATATTGATAGGAATAAACTCTGTAAACAAAAGCTCTTTGGGATCTTTAATAAATTTAAAGAGTGTGAAGAGATACTGAGGCCACAGTGCTTGAGAACTGCTGAGGTTGCCCGTCTCAGAAAGTAATCCTCAAGTAGAAATCTCCAGGCAGGTATTTGACCTTATCCTTGAGTTCTCCTACTGCAGCTTTGCTTTGCCAACAATTGGACTTTGTCTTTTAAAAATGATGGGTCTGTTTTCCAAGGTAAAAATGACCTGGAAAACTAGCGCCTGAGTTCTTGATAGCTCTTTATTAGCCTTTGGGCTCAGACCTCTTTCCCACCCAACTTTATTTAGGAAAAAAAAAAAAAGACGAAACGCTTGATTTGCACTTTGGGAACGGAGTTACTGAGACACAAACCTGGTTGAGTCGGCCAAGAACATCATGTGCCCATCAGGACAGTGTGATCACAGCATGAAATGTGATGCGGAATATACTTTATTAGTGAAAAAGGGCCAAGGAAGAGTGAACTTCCGTGATGAACCAGATGACTATAACATAGTGTGTTTTAAAATTTTATTTAACTTTTCACCTTCACTCTCCGTTCCCAATCAGTCCTTGCCTGAGGGGGTCACAGAGAGTGAAAGCAAGTCCCAAGAAAGAATAGGAAGCTGAAGACCAGGAAATTCACAAATTAGATAATAGTTTCTTGAATTATCAAGAATTCTGGGTATTTCTAGATCTAGGAAACTGGCAAATGCTTAAATTGTTTTATGAAAGCTCTATCTAATGGTTGAGGCGCTTTTAAAGTTTCTTAACAATTGGGAGTATTATTTCCAGCTTAGACAGTTAGCAATTGAAAATTATGAAGAATGGCTTAGCCTTCAAAGCAAATTCCAGATTGTTTAATTAGTCATGCAAATTGCTGGATGTTACTCATCATACAAGAAACAGGACGATTTATTAGTTTTGAGCTGAATTAAGCCCCTTTCAGGCTTTCATGAAAGGGCCAAAGTCCATCTGATTTTCAAGTTTGCCTCTGTGGCAAATCACATTTACAAGATTTTGGAATTCTAAACGAATCTAAACTTGGAATTTAGGCAGGAGAGTCTCAGCAAGGTTTGCTGCAATAGAAGCACTTATAGAGGCTGCAGCTATGAGCTGATCTCTAGGCCCTGGAGATCTTAACAGTGGGTTGTTCCAACTGAAATTGAGGCTCAGAGAATGAGGCCTCTATACCTGGGTCTCAGGAGGAAAGTAGCCAGAGGGATCTGAGGCGGAATTGCCTGTGGTCTGGAGAAGCAGAATGCCTTGAAATCTGCAGTGCAACACACACTATAATAGAAATAGGATATATTTTAGGGACAATTTGTACTTAGTGAAAAGAATTCAGGGACAATAGCTGATTCTATTGCAGGGCAGCTGTCATCTCTAAATTGTCCTTAGAATTTAATACCCATTTAAAGTTCAATTTGGTACATTTTATTGAGTATTACTGTTTTCAGAACTCTGTCTTAGGTGTAACGTAGGAAACAAAATATGAATGCGATGGGCCTGCCCTTTAAGGAATCTACAATCCAGATGGACAATAAAAGATATGTGAACAATTACCATCTAGGACAGAGTGTGATAAATGCTAAAATAAAAGCACCAAGGCACTAAGTGTTTTGAAATTGCAGAAAAAGGAGAGTTTGATACCAATTAGGAAATCTGGGAAAGTTTTCATAGGGTAGTAGTATTTGATGTGGATCTTACAAAGGATGACATTTTAATGAAGAAGATAAATGGAAAGACTTTTCTGACTGGGGGAATAATTTGAGTCAGTGGGTAGGTATAGTGTTTGGGGTGCATGATGTTGTTGGGCGTTTTGCATAAATAGAGAGTGTCTGCCCTAACCCCAGCCTCAGTCAAGGGTGAGCATCTCACTCACAATGATGGGCAGACCCAGGCAGTCATGTGTTTTGTCAAGTGACCCTCTGCCCCTACTGTCTAGGCTGGTTGCACCAGAGGAGGGTGGCTGATCCACAGCTGTCCTATGTCCTGGTCTGAAAAACTCTGCATAAGCAGGAAAGAGCTGGGTTGATTAGGGTCTCGATCTTGGGAAATTACATTGTGGAATAAAGAATCTGGCAGTTAGGTTTGGGAAGTGAAAATGAGAGGAGGTATACACCAGAAGAAACCATGAGTAGAAGAGGCCGTTATGAGTAAGTAAGTAATATTATGAAGAAGCTGAAGTTACAAAGAAGCAGAAACTATGTAGCAGGAAAAACTATGTAGAGGGTGAGGAAGCCAGGTGGAACCAATAAAACAGATCCACAGTAGGAAGCTGGGCCATATCACTTGTAGGACTCTAGAGTTAGCACCATTTAGATTGATGCTGAAGTCTGGATCTGCCTTAGATCCAGAGTCACTTTCTAGCTCCATTCTCTGCAGGACTTGATGGGGCCATGGTTCCTATTCTTTGATTTCCATAGGATATTTTTCTTTCTTGTTGCATCACATATTCATACCCTAAAACTCAATTATGTATGCTGGCCTGAGTAAGCCCCCCAAAGAGCCCGGCTAAGCCACCTCATGTTACTGGAACAGAGGGAGGTGAAGGGTGGAAAGTCAGGTTGGGGACAGTTTGTGGGTGTCAAGGGATTCTATATAGATCGTTTAGTGCTTTTGTTTGGTTCTCTGCCAAGCATTTTGGATTCAAAGATGCATCAGACGAAGTCTCCAATTTCAAGGTGAAGAGAATATGGGCACAAAGATAGCTATCATTGAAGATTAACATATCAAATATTAGATCCACCAAAGACGTATTAATCCTGTGCTGGGAGGGAGGGGCTACCTAGGAAGGCTTCCCAGAAGAGATAGCGACGCTAAGAAATTTAAATATTCTGATTCCACCAAAAGGTTTGGAGCAGGAAAATAAAATGAGTGGATAAATATTATAGAAAGGTGACTTTGGCCTAAGGATAATTGGATGAAAGAGAGGCTGTTACTGAGAAGATTAATTTTAATACTTGGGAGGATAATTCAGTTGTAGAGGAGGGAGGTGGGGGTCTTGAGAAAAACAAAAGAAGGAGGAAATAGACGCCAAGTTGACTTCAAAGGTAGAAGCAACTCAACTTGATGGCTGATTCAATGTAGTGGGTTCTTGAGGGGGTAGGGGGTTAATGTGACATCAACTCAGGTAATGCGATGTATGTTGATGACATTACTGGAGCAGGGGAGTATAAGAGGGGGATCACATTGACATGGGAAGATAATGACTTTCCTCTTGGGTATGACAAGTTTGGGGTATAGGTAGGACAACTAAGTAGAGCTGCCCAGTGGGCAGCTGAAAATGTAGGGCTGGAGTTTGGAGGATCGAAGGGTCATCCATCCAGAGGTGTGACTGACATGGTGGGAGAGGAAGGGACCCCATACAAAAACAGAGCAGAGGAGACGGTAGGTGCCTTCCAAGGAAGAAGACCAAGGTGATCACTAACTGCTCACGGGCTTATGGTATTATCATATTTATTTACTTGTATTACTGTATGTTTTTATTAAAAATACAACGAAATACCTGTCTCCCATTTTTGTGACCCATGAACACATTTTACATAATAACACTAATGGAAAAATCTGCTAAATTTGAAGCAAACTGAACCATGCTATCTTTAGGGGCTCCACAGATAGGTTTATCATAGGTTTTAAAAATCCATTATCTTGCCTTTAAGATCCATCATGCCAAACTCTTTAAAATTAGCCAAGAGACCATGGCTTTATTGTTGATAACTGCTGTCCCCACACCTCCACTCAACAGTCTGGGTGATAGGTTTGACTGTACTCATTGTGAGAGGGACAAGAGAAGGAACTAAGTGTAAGGAAACCAGGGTTCTCCTTACATTTGGAGATAGATTCCCCAATCTTGTGGGAATTACTAAGGAACTGAAGTTTGCCTACAAGTAGGGCACAAAATGCCTTGCATCCAGCGGGTATTTCATAGATATCACTGGAGGAGCCCTAAACTCTCAGGTGCCTCCAGGATTCCTTCCAGGTCTCTTTGAAATTCCCAGAGGAAGATAGATGGAGTCATGTGATGGAGGGAGCGTCAGTAGGGGTGGGGTTCCTGAAAGATGCTTATGGGCAGGGGTTGGTAGCTCCAGGACTGTACTTTGTTCTAATATCTGACATCTAGCAGGTACTAAACTAATGTCTGTTGAGTAGATGATATCCCCACTTTCAATGAAAACACAATGTAAATCTTACATTCTATTGTCTGTCTCTGAGTTTATGCTCTTCCATTAAGAACTAAAAAAGAATCCTGCTCTAGCCCCCTTCAAATATGCTAGAAGATCCCATTCCCATTATCCTAGATGCCTAAGAGTTGAGAGTATAGAAAGAATTCTGGCGACCAAGGAGGAACCAGAGAAGGCAGAGAGTAATGTTGTTTGGTCATGGTGTTAGTGGTGGTAATAGTAAGTTACCGCATGACTTATGAATGGTGGTAATAGTAAGTTACAGCATGACTTATGAATGGTGGTAATAGTAAGTTACAGCATGACTTATGAATGGTGGTAATAGTAAGGGTAGATGGACAGTTGCGTTTTTTGTCTCCTTTAGGGGCGACTGCCGTGGCCCACAGGTAAATGGCAACTGTTTTTGAAAAAAAAGTATGTTCTCATTCCTTAGTCAAATAAGGAATGGCTGTTTCATCTCATAGTTGTGAGAGCTCAGCCCTAGCCTTGTTTTAATGAAAAGCGTCTGACATATTGAGATAGTTTCTACTCTGGGATTAAATTACTAAATGAAAACTCAGTAGACTGAGAAGGCAAAACAACAAAATTGGCTTTACCCCGAAACCATGTAGGCTGTTACTTATGTGATATGTTTAGAATGTGTATGGGTGATAGGAAAACGTCCTGCCCATAACTATTGGCTTCACTAATTTGCTCGAGGTGCGTGAAACTTATTCACTGGTGTCTTTTTCCTTTGCTTAAGTTCCATCCTCTTCTGGTGGTGGTGCTGGATCTGTTCTTTTTTTTTTTTTAAAGCCATTTACTACCTTTATAAGCTCTTAGGTTTATTTTTTGTTTGTTTGTTTTTAGATGTTGGGGGTAGGAGTTTATTAATTTATTTATTTTTGCTGTGTTGGGTCTTCGTTTCTGTGCGAGGGCTTTCTCTAGTTGTGGCAAGCGGGGGCCACTCTTCATCGCGGTGTGCAGGCCTCTCACTATCACGGCCTCTCTTGTTGTGGAGCGCAGGCTCCAGACGCGCAGGCTCAGTAGTTGTGGCTCATGGGCCTAGTTGCTCCGCGGCATGTGGGATCCTTCCAGACCAGGGCTCGAACCCGTGTCCCCTGCAGTAGCAGGCAGATTCTCAACCAGTGCGCCACCAGGGAAGCCCTGGATCTGTTCTTAAAGGGCTACGTTAGTATGATATTCCATTTCTTAAGACTCCTGGTTGCAAGTGACAGGAAACCTAGTCCAAACTATCTTAATCAAAACCCTGGATCACTGGAACCAGGTGCTAAAATGATGTCAAGAGGACACATCCCTCCCTTTCTTGAATCTGTCTCTCCTCCTTTCATTTGGGCAGACTTATCCCCAAATGGTGGAAAGGTGATCATCTCAGCAGCCCTAGTAGAAGGACAGCAGTGCTTTCCTTCTCCAACAGTGGCTCTTGGTGAAGTCCTGGAAGGACATGCTTGTCTGGCTGACTTGGCCACTTGCCCGTTCCTCAGCCAGTCACTGAGGCCCACGGATACAATATGCTGCTAGGGTGCTAAGTCACAAGTCAATCCTGGATTCTGGGGGGTAGCGTCAACTCCATCTGAACTACAGGCAGAGAGTGAGAAAGGGATGGGGCGCTAGAGAAAAGCAGGGATGTTATTGGACAAAGGGATACAGGACAGCAAAATAACAGGCACCACTGCAGTCGCTAATGTTCTGTTCTCGGAGGGACAGCAGTCTTGAAGCAGGATCTTATTTCCCTGCCCAGGGATTGAACCTAGCTGCTAAACCCACCAGGGGCTAGAGGCTAGAAGCAAAGTTCCCTGGTCCTTACCCCATTTGAAAGTGAAAAATATTTCAGGGAGGCAAAAACTGCAAAACCGGTACAAAGTTTACTATTAGAGACACAGCACAACGTATGGGAGAACACACAGAGAAACGGCTTATTTATTTAAGTCAGAAGCAAGGCAGAAATACACACCCAGAGAGAAGCGCGGGCGTCCTGAATGAGGAGTGCAGTAAAGAGGTGATTTAAATCACTTATATAAGGCAGTCCTTCGGGGTCTTTGTTCACATTGGGCCAATCATCTGGTTTCTTTTGTCACAGCTGACGGGTCCCAGGACCCTCCCCAACGTGCGTGCACAACTTTTTGCTAAGATGTATCCCACCGCAGAGGCCTATGGGTGCATGTCCACACTTATTATGGGGTGGCACCCCCTCCCTTTTTGAGCCCCAAGGAGCCTTCCTACGCGTGTGCAGGCAGGGAAGTTTTCCTTGACCTCAGGAGTGGGCGCCTTATCTCTTCACTTTAGCAGAGCTCAGCTTCTGCCATTAGCTTTGTC
Source organism: Physeter macrocephalus (assembly GCF_002837175.3). Taxonomy (NCBI): domain Eukaryota; kingdom Metazoa; phylum Chordata; class Mammalia; order Artiodactyla; family Physeteridae; genus Physeter; species Physeter macrocephalus. The sequence continues at coordinate 101,278,316 of NC_041231.1, forward strand.
CTTGGAGTGTCTGGGTGAGAACAAAGCTTCAATTTTACTTCACTTGACAAACACCAGCTGTCCAGCCCAGGGGCCCTTCTATCTCCTACCTCAGTTTGACTACCAATGCAAATGTGCCTGATGGATTGTCCTTCCTGGGTGGGGCAGACCAGGAGCCTGGAAAGCAGTGGGGGCTTGGAAAGGCGTGAGAGAGGGGAGCTGCAGTCACACACAGTCACAGTTTTGCCTCAGGCCACTTACAGTCCTGCTGAGTCTCTGGGAGTTACTACAACCATGGGGAAAGGATGCCCATAAGAGTCAGGTGTAGGATTAAAAATTACCAAGCAAATGGAGAACACTCTACAGACTGTGTCAGCTGCTCAACGAGCCACAACAATTTTCTTAATGAATTAAAACTTCTTCTTGGTTACTTTTGCATTTTTGGTATCGGTCAGTTATACATGCTCACCGTTCGTATAACCTGTTCTTGTTTCAGGTGTAGTTTTATACTAAAGAGGACACTCATTTATCCTGCTGAAGGTTAGTGATGGCTTGATTGCTTCATTGTTCGCTGTTATATCCCGTGGAAATCAAGGGAATTTTGTTTCTTAAGTAATCGTTTCCTTATTTCATCACCTTTTTGTTTGTTTGTTTTCAGTTTGCCTACGGTTTTGGTAGAACAGAATGTCACATGGCTGAATTTGGTGTGCTTGCTATATTGTTTATGTTTGCAGACCAAGAACACCAAGCATACCAGTTCCCCCACTGAGACCTGTCACCAGAGAAATCTTTCCACCCCCAAGTCCATGGACACAGAGTCCTGGGGAGCTTACAGCTGAGCAGGGAGGTGGGAGAGTGTGAACGTGTCTTGTATGAGAGCCATCTCCAGGAATCTTGCTACTGTTTTCCTAGCTGAGAAAAGATTCCATCAGGCTCTGGCTGAATGGGGAGCCCTCAATGTCATCACCAAACTGCAGACTCTGGCAGTTGGGTTCTCAAGACTAATGTTATCCTTTGAGCTGCGTGAGGTGAGTCTCTCCTCCGGCTCCCAAGTGAACCTTGCTTTCTGGCTGGGGCTGTGTTGGCCAATGGCCAGGCTTCTTCCTGGAATGACCGCCTTTCCCCCAAAGATCAAGCTCTGGAGCTCTCGGTGGGAGTGTTGCTCTGACTTGTAAAGCCAACAGCCATTTACTGACCTCTGTGCTGTCTAATACAGAAGCCAGTATCCTCATGTGGCTGACGGACCCTTGAAATGTGGTTAGACTGAACTGAGATTGCAGCAAGTGTACGGCACACACCAGATTTTGAAGACTTAGTAAGCTATGGATGGAATGGTGTCCTCCCACCCCCAAAGTCATATGCTGAAGCCCTAACTCCAAATGGGATCGCGTTTGGAGTAAGGAAGTAATTAAGGTTAAAGGAGGTCATAGGGTGGAAGCCTGATGACCAGGAAGCTTGCTTTCTCACTTGGCCGTGAGAGGACTCAGTGAGGTGGCCGTCTGCAAGCCAGGAAGGGGGCTCTCCCCAGAACCCTACCATGCTGCACCCTCATCTTGGACTTCAAGCCTCCAGAACTGTGAGAAAATAAACTTCTGTCGTTTAAGCCACCCAGTCTGTGGCATTTTGTTATGGCAGCCTGAGCAGACTAATACATTGTGTGAAAAAATACTGTAAACTAATTAAAATCAATCCAAAGAAAGTTGGGGAGGTTTCTGCACTCTCAGCCCCGAGCCTTTGGTGGTGGTCAGGGTGGTTATAACCATATAATGAGATGGTAATAAAAACGGGGTACAGAGTCTCCTGGTTTTTTTTTTTTTTCAGTGAGCCAGGGCCCCCTTCAGCTGTAGACAGGACCACGCTGTCGGGCCTCGCTGGCTGGGAGAAGGGAAGGTTCTGCTGAGCTATATGGAACGCATCCTTGGCGACACCACTGGGTATCTGAATAGGTCCAGGAAATCGGAGACTCGTAGCTCATGTCACCTGGAGCAGGGGAAATGTTTTGCCAACAGCAGAGCTGAGTGCAAAATGTCCTGGGTTAATCCATATGCTTCGGGCAAGGCTCCACTTGCAAAGGAAGCTTCTGGTGGCAGATTTATAGTTGGAATTCATGGTCTCCACTAGCAAGGGCATCACGGTTTATTCCAAAATACAATCTCCTTAGCACAGCCCTCGATTCTCTTGAATTTTATCTTTGGCAACAAATACTGCCAGGCATTTACCTTGAACTAACAGACTCGCTTAGTTGATTTTTGAAATATTTCTGCCAAGTAGTCAAAGCTGAATAGCCAAAGTGAGCCTGTCAGTCATTCTTCTAAGTAAAAATAGCGTTCCATGAAGAGAGCCACTATTTCAGCTTGTAACTGAGATGACTACACAAGTGCTTTTCCTCAAGGCATATGCAGCAGGAGTATTTTATGAGCACCTCCCATTTTATCAAGCAGAATATTTTAAAAATGTGCGTGTAAGAGTTCAGATGTAAGTTCGTTCTTATTGCTTCATCAAGGCCATTAAGTAAAACTAGCTTTTTTTTTTTTTTTTTTTTTCCTGTGAGTCGGGGGTAGGAAGAAACCGATGATTGCTATAGTTCAGTTTGGTGCTATTCCTGGGTCTGTGCTAAAAGGTCAACAGTCTTACCCATAATTTTTGCACCATTGGTGCAAATGTCAACAAGTGAAATGGGAAAACAACATCTTTTATTATGAAAGTGGTTTTGAACCCCAATACCCCCTGAAGAAGCTCCAGGGACTCGTTGGGGTCCATAGATGACACTTTGAGAAGGGTTTCCTCTAAAGTGTATTATAAATGGAAGGCATTGTAATTCTCTTTCTGAAAATTAAAAATCATTTTTTGGGTAAATCATTATGGGAAATGCTGAACTTAACTCCAGACCACCCGTTTGGAAATGTTGTCTAGGGAATTAATGCATCTATCGAAAGACTAGACTCAGCTGTTGTCATGGTATTTGTTAATTTATATTTAGAGTTTTGTACTCTGCGGTGATTCCCACAGCTTCCCAAGGATTCTTGGACAGAGTGGGTCTCTCTTCCTTCTGGTTATGATGTAGGGACCAGGTTACTCTTCAGGATACCTATCTGATGGAAAGTTCTTCTACTCATGGGAAATCTAATAGGCCCTTGTAGTCTTGAAATCTCAACTAACTCGTATGATGTAAAACATCAGCAGGTGTTTTGGCAGTGCTTATGGACCCCTGGTTATTTGCAGTTCCAGCCCAAAGTAAGGGGTTCAGTTGGTACAACTGCCTCATTGAGATTGGAGCTTGGACCCTGTAGAGACTTGAGGAAAAGAGGGAAAGGCCATATGCTCCACTCAGCCATACAAGATGCCAGGAATAGCATAGTTATCTCACATTTTTAAAAAATTAAAATACAAATGGATGACAGGTTGCTTTGAAAACTCTCTCAGTAGAAATCCTAATACATTTTGAAAGTATTTGCCTGCATTACATTTTAGGATAAAGGAGTGTGCAAAAATGGAAATTCTTTCTGTATCTCTATGGCACCCGGATTTGTACGTTGCCCTGCATATTGAAGGTAATGAAATGAAGGGTCTAGATTCAGTCCGGAAAAACACATATGTGCATAACTATCGCTATTAATAAGTTTCAGTCACTCTTTTGCTGTTATGTTGTTATAAAATATTGTTACAAAATATATTTCTCCTGGTGAACAATGCTTTTGTTCTTCTGGGTTAGGTTTTTTTAAGGTCAGACCTCTGTCTCATTTAGCCACCGGGGATGTAGATATGTCTCAGAGTCTTTTAGATAAATCTTTTAGGTGTCCTTAAAATGATTTTTAACCTAGTATGTCCTTGGGGAGATTGCCTTTAAGTTTAGATTTTAAATAAGAAAACAGGCATAATACATACTATGGGCACTATAAGTAGGAAGATGATTTAAGTCTAGAAATTGGACCAAATCTGAAATCTCACCTTCCAGAAATCATTTGCATCTTTTTTATTTATTTTGGTCACCCTAAAAAAGAAGCACATGATCCTTAGCTTTGTTTTGCCTTGTATCAGACTATAGACCTTCTGAATTTTACACCATACTTAATTCTGTTTCTATTACACACCAGTTTTCCCGGGTATGATTAGACAATATTATTTTTACGCACCCAATTAAAAACTTAAACAAAGTAGACGGGTATTAAGGAGGAAGTTTTAACATCAGCTTTGCTTGTCTCTTTTTGTTTATTTTCTTTCTATACACTACCAGACCTACATTTGCATGTGCAAATTAAGTAGTAACTGCAGACCCACAAATGGAGAATTTCCATGTTTTCCTGCTCCTGGACCCTTGGCAAAGCACCACATTTACACTAAAAGCAACTTATAAAGATCTTGGCCCTTGGTGTCTGACTTAGCCAATGGAGTTTAGCACCATCCAATTTCTTACTTGAGTTGCTCTGTGTATATGGACTTTTGAGCTTCTAGAGTTTACCCTCAAACTGCCATGATGCTACCTCCCAATCTTCCCCCAGTCTAGTTACCAAACTGTTTAACTGGAAGTCCTTTGAAGGCAGCATTAATATGATCCTTTTCAGATGAATTTATGAGTCGTAGCTCGAAGTAACGTTTTAGAGTAACAATGAGGATCACTAAAAGGAAATTCTTTTTTTTTTTTAACATCTTTATTGGAGTATAATTGCTGTACACTGGTGTGTTAGTTTCGGCTTTACAACAAAGTGAATCAGTTATACATATACATATGTCCCCATATCTCTTCCCTCTTGCGTCTCCCTCCCACCCTCCCTATCCCACCCCTCTAGGTGGTCACAAAACACAGAGCTGATCTCCCTGCGCTATGCGGCTGCCTCCCACTAGCTAACTATGTTACATTTGGTAGTGTATATATGTCCATGCCACTCTCTCACTTCGTCCCAGCTTACCCTGCCCCCTCCCCGTGTCCTCAAGTCCATGCTCTAGTAGGTCTGTGTCTTTATTCCCGTCCTACCCCTAGGCTCTTCATGACATTTTTTTCTTTTTTAGATTCCATATACATGTGTTAGCATGCGGTATTTGTTTTTCTCCTTCTGACTTACTTCACTCTGTATGACAGACTCCAGGTCCATCCACCTCACTACAAATAACTCAGTTTCATTTCTTTTTATAAAAGGAACTTCTGATGAAGTTAAATTACCTGTACAGACAATAAAATAGGGAACTGATTATACCAGTTTTTCGAAAGAATAACTTCATGATTGTAAGAAAGATATTGACTTCTGGTAATAGTTTTATTGTCTGTAAACTGAGAGTTTTGTTGCATAAGATAAATCCTCGATCTCAGACATTCATAGACGTTATGGAACACAATTATATTTATTTTTTATCATCACCATTCTGTTGCCTTTGGCGTTGAGTGGTATAGTTTTTGTCCATATGATAGGAAAATAATCATCCAATTTGGGCAAGTGAACTTAGTGGTTTAAATCAGTTATTTGATGGACTTAAATGGTTATATGATAAAATTGTCTAGTCAGTTTGGCCAACAATATGAGTTTAGCAATTTCAGAGAAAATTGCCATAGTATTTCTCAGTGGGCTAATTCAAGGCTCTCAACCCCTTTGGGGCTATGTTGATGTTGTATGTGATATTTCTCACATATTAAAGCTTTTCGTTTAATAAGGTGAGACTGATGAGTGGACTTTCTGAATGGGAAACTGGGGAAGAGACTACCCTTCTTTCTTCCTGCTGGAAAATATGACAAATTAGAGGGGAAATGGAGCATTTATAATTGACTGAAAACTCATCTGGTAAGACTTCAAAGGTATAAGAAGGTCCACAACTCCTAACTGGGAGTTCCTGGACTAGGACCTTCCATTTCTAAGAAAGACAGTTTGGACCCTTTCCAAACCACTCAATTTCTTCTTGATCCAGTGCTCTATAAATGCAAAATAGAGACCAAACTTGAAAATCACCTGTGCAGACAAAACCATTTAAGCCACGTAAGCAATACTAAGTCTAGCTCTTTTCATGAACGTAAGATTTAATTTAGATTATTTCTCGTAAATCGTAAAAGAAATTTGTCATCTTTCTAAAATGCAATGAGGTACTCACTTCTAACCAATCCCCTACCTTCTAGAAATTCCCATTTTAATAACCAATCATTGTGAAGGTTGAACAACTTCCTCATTTTCACTTTATGTGCCAGGCTGTAACGATTCCTCAGAGCTTCATTATCAGTTTTGAATCTGAAAGCTCTCAGTTTGCAAACTGTCCTTATAGGCACGACAAACTCTTACTAAATACTATTTTACTGATCTGGTTTTAATCTGTACTGTTTCTGGAGTTTTGACAGAAGGAAATGTAGTAGGAAAACCCAGGGAGGAGGAGTTGTGGTTGGCGTTAAGATGAGTAACTGGAATAGTTGGAGGCAAGAATGGAAGTGCAGTGAAAGCTGAATTGTAGAGGCCCTTGAATGAAATGCTAAAGACTGACACTTTCTGTTTGGTCACCAGACAAAGAAGAGCCACTGCAAGTGTGAGCCAGAGAATGCTCTGACTGAGCTGCCCTTGGGGATAATTACTGTAGCAGCAGCCTGTTGGGGGGCTTGGAGGAGCAAGAACAGGGACTGAGAACAGAGCGGAAGGTCCCGAACATGATCACATGGGAGGTGACGAGCGCTTGGAGGCAGGCTGTGGTCCCACTACAGGGAGGAGGTGATGGCTGCTAGAGATGTGGTCTAATTGGAATGAAAAGGGGTGGTGGTTATTCAGAGGAAGGTCAGAGGAGGCGTCGATGAGAACCTTGAGGTTTTTTTAAATTTTAATTTTCTTATTTTATTTTAATTTATTTATTTTTGAGAACCTTGTGTTTTTAATCTGGGTCACGGACAGGATAGTAATGGCATTCACAGAGATGCACAGGTGAGGACCAGGAGTAGATTTTGGGCTGGTGGATGGTTGGGCAAGGGAAACTATGGCTACTGCCTTGGGAATGTTGGGTTTGTGATGCTGGCGGAACATTTAGCAGGGAGTTAGATTATACAGTGAGAGTGGCCTGGGAAATATGGATTTGGGTTTTCTCAGAGGAGGGTTGAAGTGGAAACTGAAGTGAGGGGGTGTAGGAGACGGGCAAGTGACTGAGGCTGTGTCGTGCGGCCACTGTTCAGTCCAGGAGACAGGTAAGGATCAACGCCCTAAGCACTGTACTACAACGTATAGAGGTCATGGCTATGATAACACAAGAACGATAACAGCTAGTCTGCCAGGGAAAGCCAGGCGCATCTGTAGCTGGGCTTTAAAGCCGAGAAGAAGTTTGTCAGGCTTCCCAGGGAAAGAAGAGAATTGCAGGCAGAAGAAAAGCATATCTGAAGGCACAGGTGGAAAGTGGTGGTGGTTTGACTTGTTGGGGGACAGGGTGGTGGTAGGAGAGAGAGAGGAGACAGATACTGCACAACACCCCCATTTTTTTTTAGACAGAGGAAGAGAACCCAGAGTGGAGGACAGAGAGGGAGAGGCAAAAGGAAAACCAACCAAACCTGTGAGGTCTTGAAAGACATAGTCAATAGGAACTCACCTGGCTGGAGGTGGAGGTGGGCTGCGGGGCCCTGGACTGCTCTCCTCAGCCTCTGCCTCCTGTCCTTCTTTTATAAAACGGGCTTTGCACTAGGCCATTTCTGAAGCCCTTTCCCACTGAGGTTCCGAGGGCCTCTCCAACTTTGAAAAGCTTTATTTTCTTTTCAGGTCACATGGAATAATTTCGTGTTCTAGTAATTGGAGTCTAATTGGAAGCCTCGTGACCTGGAAGAGGTAACACACTTCCTTACAGGGTCACTCTTGCTCTCAGGGCATAGTTCATGCACTGGAAGCACTTCCTCATTAGCTCTCCCCAGGGGCTTCCATCCAGCAGCCAGTTACTGCTTGGGGTGGGAGGGATATACAAATATTTATAAAGGTCACATTGGAAAATTTTCTAAAACAATTGAACTGCAAAACATGTGTTTAATATTTATAGTGCTTGGAATGGAAAAGATACTTGTAATCATCCTCCTTCTCCCTGGAGTTTAACCACCTCCCATATCCCTTGGAGAACTTCTTCCCAACAGCAGAAAATAGCGAGACGTTGCTATCTCGAGGGGACTTTGTACCTCTCATTCCTTGTGATTTAGGTGAAGGCTTGATTGGAGCGCATGTTTTCTGATCCTAGTAATCTTAAATAAATAATCCAAGCCCAAGGCATTAATAAAAGCAGTAATTCTGTCAGGTATCCTTGCTAACTTCCTAAACTTCTGAGGGTCCAGAGCTGGTGATTTATGAATGCTGCCAGAATCTGAGCTGTGGTGTTTTTTAGGGGATTCGTTGGGAGGTATACTTTTAAAGGTAATTACCATGTGTCAGAAAGATGCCTTAGCCCCCTTGACACTGTGTGCTCAATTTTATTTAGAGGTCAAATGGCAGGAGAATTATATGTGAAGGGGTATCCTTTCAACATTTACAAGTAGAAAGTAAATGTAACAAGCTAAGGTTAATTCTGAGTGGATGCGATAGTCAATTAACTCTGTGTGTACCTCACTGTCGCAGGTCAGTCGGGTTCTACAGACATTTATTGTGCTCCTACCACATCCCAGTGGAAGATAGACACACACATGTCTCTGAGTCCGGCATGGTCCAGTGCTGGAGTGTTATACCAAGGTTCCATGGAATGTGAAGGAAGTGCACCTAACCCAGCCTGGGAGGTGATAGAGGGAGGTGATGGAGGGCAGGAATGTCTTCTCCGAGGAGGCCTTGCCTGAGCTGGATCTTAAGTAATCAAATGGGGACTTCCTTGGTGGTCCAGCGGTTAAGAATCCGCCTTCCAATGCAGGGGACGTGAGTTCGATCCCTGGTGGGGGAACTAATATCCCACATGCCGGGGCAGCTAAGCCCATGTGCTCTAGAGCCCGGGCGCCACAACTTGAGAGCCTGCCCACCAAAACGAAATATCCCGCTTGCCGCAACTGAGATTTGATGCACCCAAATAAATAAATAAATAAATAATCAACTGGATTTACCCAGGTAAGACATGAAAAGGGGGACAGTTACAGCAGTTGAAGCTGAGAAGGTGAGAGAAACAGTCAGCTTGGTAGTCTGATGGCACTGGCTAGACTTTCCCTGCTAGTAAATTTGCCCCAAATCTGCTGCTCCCTTGGATGGATTTGGAATCTTGAAAACTATGTGAATATCAGTCCCATGTCACCCCAAGTTACACTTCTACTGAGCATGGTCAGGTTGTGTCACTGCTTTCTACCTAGATCCCTGGCTCCTGGCTCCCACTCTGGTTCTGGAACTGGAACTTGGATCTTGACCCCTTGCCTAGGCCAGTGGGTTATTCCCCCTCTGGAATAGTCCCAGATTCCAATATCCATCCCATCAGCTAAGATGAGTCTCCCTGGTTCATGACCCAGACACTCAAACAATGTTAAGGAAATCTCCCTGTGGTCCTCTCCCCACCAACCATGACCAGATAGATTGGCTCCTTATAAATTAAGCCACCCAGTTCATGCCTGATCTTGCTATATAGCTCTGAATTTGGTGACTTGGACGATAGCTTCTTTTCCTTCCCCTCTGCCCTGATTACTTTTCCTCTCTGCAGACAGCCTCAGTGGCTTTCTTTCAGCTCTAAATCTCCAACTACCAGTCAGCTGAAGTTGAGTTGGTTAGCGTGCCAGACTAGGCTGAAGCTCTCTAGAACTGGCAAAAGTCCATTTTCAGATGTCCAGACATTCCCTTGCCTTATCTCTACCCCCAACTCAAAACTTAGTTTCTAAGTCCAACTATGTGGCTGGCAATTTTATAAGGAAGCATTCCCTAATGTGTGTTGGGTAGAATGATGAATGTTGCAGACAGCATACTCATTCTTGGGGATTCACAATAGTTATTAACATATTGAAAGGCTCTGGAAAGTTCTGTGGTCTAGAAACTTGTCGAATTTGAGTTTGAGAATTTCTAGAACAAAAGTTTTTTTTCCCCAGATAACATCTATCTAAATCCCCAGTTATCCAACATTTAACGGAACACACTTAGGGAACATGGCTTGAAAGCATTACAATTCTTTTCCAGTACTATTAACCAGGGTGGTAACCTTCCAAATGGAGGCATTCCCGAAGGACTGGGAATACTGGCGTCTCAAATCGAGTTGTAGCAAATTCATGGCAGGCTTTGCTGGGACAGGGTCTGCAGCGACTGGAAGAGTTTAGCAGACAGGTTGTTGGTGCCTGCCCAGCACTGATTTCCCTTTCTTCTGATAACAGCCTCAAAATTTTCTTAGAAAATTACATTTATAAGGCTGAAGTGTGCTCCCAGGCCCAAACAATTCATATGTTGAAATCCTAATTCTTAGAACCCCAGAATGTGACTATGTTTGGAGATAGGGCCTTTAAAGAGGTGATTAAGAGAATATGAGGTCAAATGGGTGGGCCCTTATATGACTGGTGTCTTCATGAGAAGAGGAGATTAGGACACAGACACACACAGAGAAGATCATATAAAAGCACTGGAAGGAGATGACCATCTACAAGCCAAGGAGAGAGGTCTCAAAAGAAACCAACCCTGCTGACACCTTGACCTTGAACTTCTCAGCCTCCAGAACTGTGAGAAATTTCTGTTGTTTAAACCATCCAGCCTGTGGTACTTAGTTATGGCAGAGAACTACTACACAGGTGAAAGTGAGGCTGATCCCATTGCTTGGGTCCTCAGATACCCACACCCAGTCGATGAGAACAAAGTCTCGTAATGGTCCACAGTGATTGGCTTTGGGCTGGTCACATGACCCAAAATTGGCCAGTGAGATCCAGCCCCTATTTTCTTGTATCACTGGGAGAGAGGCATCCTATTTCTGTAGTTGTTGTTAAACTGGTAGGAGACTAGCTGGAAGCTGTCTTTAGTATGATTAGACAGAGACCTGCCTGAGAATAGAGCCAAAGAAGGATAAATGTGCTGAGAGTAATAGAGAGTTTCCTGATAGAATCATTTGAGTGCCTAGACCTAGTCATACCTGAGGTTTTCTGGACTTCCATACTCCCTGGATTTTACAGTTATGTATGCCAATGCATTCTCCCCTTTTTTTTTTTTTTTTTTTGCCTAAAACATTTTGAGTTGTAAAAGGATCCCAAATGATACATAAAAATAACGAGGTAGCTTTCGAGAAAATGTCCATCAATGTTACTTTCGTATTCTTGCTACACTTTCCTTTCCAAATGTCTCTTTAGCCTGTTCCTTTTGAATAGAATCTCCTCAGAAGTAATAATCTTTGTTCCATGAAATGTACGAGATTTTTTTCAGATGAAACTCCTGATGGATTCAGTTGTGATATATCCTTTATAATCCATGTTACCGTGTCTGTGGTGGTCTGGGTGAGTCTGTATTGATGCCACCAACTGTAATTTGCAGCCAGGCAACTTCACACGTTGCCTCACATTTACAACAAATGTTTTAAGAATTATTATGACATCATGATTAGTAAATTGAGTCATCACTAACGAAAGTCCTTTGTAAACAACTTTGTGATTTTCTCTAGTATCCAGACTCTTGGATAAACAATTTTCATGACTATATTTAGGGCTCGCTGTGTCTTTGGGGATATTTGAATGTAACCTGAAGACCCCCAAAGACAGAAAGCTTTAGGGCATAGGAATGGTCTTTCATCTGGTGTGAAATTCCTGGATGGTGGCAGAGAGGAAGGTATCTGTGAACACAAGGCCCCCCTTTCTGCCCTAAGCACTCACCTCCACCCACTGGGCACGTGGTTGGTTCTTGTCAGCACGGGTAGTGGATGAACCTCCGAGGACATATTTGGAACATCCAGGAGAAATGAAAATTCATGCAAAAATTTTTTTGACCCTTTAAACATCATTGTTTAGTGAACGTGGGCCAAAACCTTGTCACAGCAAGCTTCCTTTCGAAATGGATGTTGTTTACTTTCCTCTTATCAGTCAGGAGACCTGGCAAGCCTTTCCCTTGGTGAGGTGTCCTGGCTCTCCCACGTGGCACTCAGCCAGAGTTCAGAAGTGGAGAGCTGCATCAATGCCACAGACCAAGGAGAGATGCCCACCACCCACATCTCGTGGGAAAAACAGAGAGTGGCTGGGGTGAGGAAGGGAAACACGTTATTTTTTGTTTTTCCTTTTTTTCCCTCTAGTGGCTGTGCTTCTTTCTTAAAGATCTCCCCTATGAGTTTTCATATTCTCAATTCTTTGCTGCACTCAATGGTCATTTGACAGTGGAAGATGCATGACCTAGATTTCTTGCCTTCTCGCTATTAAGAAAGAGTGTATAAGAATATGGACACCCCAGCGCAGGAATTTATGAGTGATTAACAAGATTCCAGGTATTATTTTAAAGCTTGATTTAATAAATAAGGAGTTGAGTGTAGTATGAAGTGTAACATATAGAAAAAAAGTTTTAAGGCTCATCATATGCTTTCTTTCTATGTCATATTAATTAAAATAAATATGAGATGTGCAGCGATAATATGCCTTAAAATTGTCTTCATGACACTGGGCTACTTTCTAGAAAATTTAAATAAAAAACTGGTTTTTTTTTGTTTTTTTTAACTCCATTTGTCTGTTCTTTGTTCTGTAGCCCGCACAAGACAGTGAAGGTCAGGTGTTTAAACACACAGGCTTTAGGTAGAGTTCCCTGAACCAAGTCCCAGCTCTATCAGTTACTAGCTGCCTCAGTTTTCCCACCTGTAAAATGAGGCTTAAAAATAATACCTCCCTCGTAGTGTGGTGGTGAGGATCGAATCAGAGTCGATGTAAAGTACACATTGTGGAGCGAGAACACCCACTGATAAACACTTGTCCTTCTCAATATTCTTGTTATTATCCACAGTTCCTGGTACCTTGTGGGTACACAGTAAATGTTGAGTTGATTAATTTTATTTAGCGTTCATTGTATTTATATGTTTGCCTTCTCACAAACTAAAGTATGAAAGATGTCATTTTCATCCTGTTTAAAATCAAATATGCCCTTTTCCTGTGAACCGCTGACAGCATAATGCTAAGCAACCCCATGGCACAGTTAAAAAGCACAATATTGAAATGAAGGAGGTAGAAGAAAATTGCCAATTTGGGAAAGGATTCATATACACGGAAAAACAAAAGCACTGAGTTAAGAAAAAAAAAAGTTGAGGGACTTCCCTGGTGATGCAGTGGTTAAGAATCTGCCTGCCAATGCAGGGGACACGAGTTCGAGCCCTGGTCCGGGAAGATCCCACATGCCGCGGAGCAACTGGGCCCTTGAGCCACAATTACTGAGCCTGCGCTCTAGAGCCCGCGAGCCGCAACTACTGAGCCCACGTGCCTAGAACCCGTGCTCCGCAACAAGAAAAGCCACCAGAATGAGAAGCCCGCGCACCGCAGTGAAGAGTGGTCCCTTCTCGCCGCAACTAGAGAAAGCCCGCGTGCAGTGGCGGAGACCCAATGCGGCCAAACATAAATAAATAAAATAAATACATTTACCAAAAAAAAAAAGTTGAATCTTTTATAGAGAAATGTCCAGGTCATGCATAGCCAGAAAACTTACTTCATAAATTCGTTTTATAGAACTTTTGCAAAGCGCTAAAGCAATTTAGCATCAGGATACACTGATTCTAAGAAAAATAAATTAATAATCAGGCACCTATATTCAAAGGCTGCTATAGGCATTTTAATAGGAGATAAGTAAGAACCATTAATCACGGTTTCCACACGCTTTCTCACCTTACCCTGGGCAATTGGGACCAGGCTGAGGAATGGTACTGCGAAGAGGAAGCTGCTGGTAATGGACAAAATGGTGATTATATCTACGCTTTCTACACTACATTTTGTCTACACTTCCACGGTCTTACAAATAAGTACAAAATTGTACCTGCTGACAATTTAATTTTTTTCACCTTTTTGCCCTACCCTTAGGGGAAGGTAATAAAATCAGTGAAATGTGCATTTCTTTTCTACTTGCTTGGCATAAATTGTTGGTCACCTTGAGCGAGAGAAGCTGGGAGAAGCCCACATGTGCGTTGGCCTCGTTTATGCATTGACCATGCATGTTTCAATCCATGTTTGGAGTCACAAAGTTTATTAATAGAATCCTTGGTCTTTTTAGAGTCAGAGACTTCTCTGAGAATCTGATGAAATGATGAACCCTCTCTCCTCAAAATACACAGACTCCATAAGATCTACGAATGTCCATCTTGAGACCCTCCATGGATGGTCCCTCACAGACATCATGCTTATGTTGCAAAGCAGTGATAATCACATGGAGAATGATTTAAAAAAAAAAAATGCCACGTAGGAACAAATTTGTAACCTCTCATTAGTCTCAACTCTTATAACTCACTTTCCCCATCAAGTTTCTGACATTTTCTTACATTAAAGTTACAAATCCGCTGGATTTGCTTCCCAGATTCAAGGACTGTTCAGCCACATTTGTGGCAGAATTCCGTCTCCCCCATCCTCAGTAGGCTTTTAAAACAAAGCACCTTCCCTTACCAGAAAAAATATTATATTTACTTCTTTAAATGTTGTAACCATGAAGTCAGTGACTTGGAGCAGCTCTGTCCATTCCCATTCTTCTCATGGTTCATAGTGAGTACTGTACCTGCCCCTCTGCCTTTCATAGTAGATTGAGTTCTACTTCCTTTCTCTATAATTGTCTGTTTTCCACAGAGGGTCAGAGTCAGATTTCCAGCCATGATTTGAGGACTCTTGATCTACTATCTAATTTAATTAACTTCTGCTGTAGTAAACCTCCTTTCTGAGTGAAATAATTGGATCTTAAGCACCTACTAGCTTTTTAATTTTGAGCACGTCACTGAACCTTTTTAGGACCCAGTTTCCCAATACATCAAATCTCTAAGGTTGCTTGAAGTCTAACATTCTATATTTAAAAAACACATATAGGTATGTGTGAGTGTGTTTATTGCCTAGACCTGGCAATTTTTCTAAGTGGCTGATAACCTCTGAGGAAACCCAAATGCTCAAACATACTTTTTTTTTTCAGTACTTTTTAAAACATACAAAACCATTTTTATTCTTGCCCAAGTAGTCTTGTCACCCTATTAAAGCATCCAAAGGTCACTAGCAAATCACTCATTTGAAATAGCAAGTCAGGAATATCAAGCTTTAAAATATTTAAGAAATTGTGCTTTCTTCATATACATTAGTTTCAACCACATAAAAATAAGATGCAGTGCATGAGTAGTTATACTGAGATGACATTTAAGAGAGAATCTGAGTTTCTCTAGACCACTAGATTCACCAGTATACTCCCAGCCCCTCACACTGCATGTGGTACATAGTAGGTGCTCAATGAACTTTTGCTGGGCAAACGAAAGGGTCTAATAATTGCTATAGGATGGCCATAAAGTCCAACAGTTATTTCCAGGGAGGAAGGAATTAGGAATTGGAGATGGTGTGTTAGTCGGTGGAAGTCAGGGTGAGAAGATAGAAAAAAAAAAAAAAAAAAAAAGGTACTCCAAGAGGGGAAAAGATAATGAACCTGAAACTGTTTTTGATTGTCATGAAAACTGATAAGAGATATGAAGAGACAGGGAGTGGACAGTGGATACGTTGTGCTACATTTTTTTTTCCACAATAAGTAATTTTACTTATGGTAAAATACACAGTACCTCATATCATGCACTGTTTAGATTAGTACCCTAAACTGGATTCTGAATGAGACAGTCCTTTGAGTGAATGGAAGCTTGTGTATTTATTTTTAAATACCCACAGAACCTCAAGCCTGAGATGTTAACTGAAGCCACTGAGTAAACCCTATGACCTGAGCAAAATCATGATCTTATATGTCTGTAAGTAGCACCTATTTTAGGATCTTCCTCATTTTAAAATCTAATTTTCTTTATGAAATTTATTAATATTAATCTGCAGTTGAAGATTTTCAGCAAGGATGACTATATCAGTTAGGAATGTATTTGACTACAACTATTGAAAGACCTGGCTTAAAAAATACGAGCAGATGTCCAAAGGTAGATGGTTGCTGGCATTGACTAAGATGCTCTGTGATGACATTAGACGCACAGGTTTTTTACCTCCTTCCACTCTATCATCCTATGTTTGTTGGATGCCATCCTCATAGTTGCACAGTGGTTTCTGTGGCTCCAGTCATCACACCTACATTCAAGGAGGGAAGATCTGTGTGTGCGTGTGCGCGCGCGCAGTGTGGGAGAAGCACGAGCCAACTACTTCTGTCCCCTCTAACAAATGCTAAAATTTTCCTAGCACGTGAGTGGACTTTCATGTATATCTCATTGGCCAGTGGCTTTACAAGGCTATTTTAGATGTGAGAGTGGGTGAGAGAGTGAACATCTCACCTGGGGCTAGACACATCACTGCTCCAACAACATTTGGGTTCGGCTGACAAGGAAGCACCAGAGAATGGAAATAGATTGAGAAAACAATAATGTTTGCCATGGTCACAGTGATAGAAAGATGATGGGAACAGAAGAATAAAAGCATAAATAAATAAATATACTTCTCTTTTATTTGGTGTTTAAAGCTAGTCTTATTTCCTATAATTTCTTTGAGTAGGTGTTACTGCTTGCTTGCTTAACTCAGGAGAACATTTAGTAAATAATGATATGTTATATTTAATAGTTTAAATAACAATCAGTCAGATGTTTCCTGTGTTGCAATTTTTTTGCATACATGAATTTTAAATTTTATGTGAAATCATTATTTAATGATTATATTAAAGTTGTACATAAATTTGCTAATTTGTACATATACAGTTTTGGAATGAAATTCCTGCTTTTATATTAATGGCCAGAATTGAGGATATGGCAATATTTTGTATGTAGAAGTGTTCAGGGGAAAATAAAATTTTTTGTCTACTGTACATAAGTCAAAGAAACGGGGGAAAAAGGCAATAAGGGAAATGGAAATTGTTTAGATAGCATAGGATGAGAAGGAGAATGAGATTTAGACTGGTAACAGCAAAGACTGAGGTAGGAGAAGAAAGAACAGAAATATGAAATGAGTGTTGAAGTTCTCTTTGAATTAAACATCTTATAATGGAAAATTTCAAACCTCTACTAAGGTAGAGAGAACACTGCAGTAAACCTGTACCTATTCATCACCCAGGTCCAACAGCTATCAA
This sequence comes from Physeter macrocephalus, assembly GCF_002837175.3. Lineage (NCBI taxonomy): Eukaryota > Metazoa > Chordata > Mammalia > Artiodactyla > Physeteridae > Physeter > Physeter macrocephalus. Next base: position 101,295,388 of record NC_041231.1, read on the forward strand.
CACAAGGTCAGTTTTGTTTCAGTTACATGCAACCTCCACCTCCTGTATTATTTTGAAGCATCTCCCAGACATCGTACGTATCATTTCATTAGTAAGTATCTAAGTAGTTCCTTTTAAATTAAAAAACAAACAAACAAAACAAACTTTAAATATGTAGTTATCTTTGGATTTGGATAGACCAGAATTCAACTTTTAGCCTGGGTCCCAACAGCTGTGGGACCTGGGGCAAGTTCCTTCATTCACTCGATACATAGTTATTAAGCATCGCCTGGGAACCCAGAAGCAAACAAATACATTAAGTAATTTCAGATAGAGATAGATGTAATGAGAGAAATAATAAAACAGGGCGATGGAGCTGAGAATGCCTGGGAATCTACTTCACACTGGGGAGCTGGAAGGGATAAACCCCTCTCCACTCTCTTCTGGCTTCTGGTGCTGTGCAGTAGAATCTGACCCGTGTCTCGTACGGGTCTTGAGAGTTAGGTAATCTCTGGGGAAGTGTTTAGCAAGGCCTGGCGCGTGGCCAGCTCTCCGTAAGTGAAAGACCTGGTGATCATGATCTTCTTGATTCCCATCCCAGGGAGACCCCTTCGCAGGGAGCGCTGCGATGGTCCATCTTGCTTCATTTTCACTTAAGGGACATTGGGGTGTGCTGGGCTCATTGCCATGACTAGAGCCTGGTAAAAACTCTGTCACCTCTGATGTTTTTCTCTCACAAACCACCTAATTCCAGGACTTGGTGAATCTCTGGAGTTGCATCAGGAAAACAAGGTTATCCTGGGCCGTCTCTCTTTCCTCCTCCTCCCCTCCCCAAATTTGTGGGAAGTAACTGGCTCATAAATTCACCATATTTTTATGTAGAAAATACTTGTTTTTTTGCTAGAGCGAGTATTTGAGAAGAGCTGCTTAAAATCTTATATTAAATTTATAAAATAACTTCTGAGATTGAGTTTTACGGTTTCCAATTTAGCAGATGTTTAATTCTAATCCAAACAAAGTGCTGCTGGCAGTCTGTCAGAAAAATGAAAAATTTTCAGGTTTTAGGAATGGCTACTTTTCTGGGATTTAACGATCTTTTTCATAAAATTTTCGCAGATCAACTTTTATTTATATTAAACGTAGGCTTTGATCCAAACTCCATGCAATGAAGCAACAAACAAGGGAAAAAAAGTAGAATTCAATACAGTCATTCACTTCCTTTAGGTGTGGGAAATGCAAGGCCAATGAGCTGTGTTTACACAAATCCTGCCTGCCGATGACTGAGTAGATTTGAAGAACACAGGCTCTCACTCTGCAGGAATGATTAAACAGTTTCAGCCATTCCTTGTTGCTTAATCCTAACCTGGAACAGTAAGAGGGCTGAGGAAGGGTGAGCGTTAGGACTAGTTTATCATCCCCTCACGCCCACCCCATCAGGATTTACGTGGAGGTTTTACCAGGACTTTTTGCCAGTCCCCATCAACTGACGAGGCTCAGACCCCATCGACTGGCTCCGGGGCCAATTCGTGCTGCTGGCCCAGTCTTGCACAGATGACTTCAGCTGGGGCTTTGCTGCTGCCTGGTTGCCGTTTCAGTCACTTGTCCTCCACTTCTTAGACGCGAGTCTCTGTGAGGGGCTGTTTTCAACCCCCCTCACAGAAATGATATGAAACCTCCATTTCCCCCAGGTACTTAGTGCCCCGAAAGTCCTTTACTCCCTGCCACCCTTTCAGAAGGCATCCTCTTACTGGTGCAGGCAGAGCACGGCTGACCTGTGCCTTCCCTCACCTGGATCTTTCTCACTTTGTCTCTCACTCTTCCCTCTATGAACCTTTGCTCCCTTGAGGGATTGTGGAGTACTGGGCAGAGGAGGGTGAGTGACCATTCCGGGCCCTTTGAATGAAACATCTACAAGACAAACAGCCCTTTTTCTTGCTAATGTTGACCAGCTCTTATAAAAACTCTGCTACATTATTATGCTAACAGAGCCTTAGCAAGACTGATAAGATTGTAGCCTTTTTAACCTACTTGGTAAATCTCCTGCCTTTAGGAAGAAGATGGGTAAACACCCACAAAAGAGGATGAGAGAAGGAGAACACCCCATCCAGACACAAAATTCTGGGAATAAGTATTTATAGGTAATCTGCTGTTGATTTACTACAGGGTATTTTTTCCTTCTACAGGAATGGCTTCCATTATAAACCATGCTTTTAATAATCCTGGCCCTTGGATTTTCATGATCTTGTGATCACTTCCAATTTGGAAAAGTCAGGCTCTGCCTGATCCTTTCACTAATTACATGATTCTAGTTGAAATAAAAGGAAGGTTCCTAAGGCTAGAAGGACTAGAGACAAAGGCAGGCTTGGTGCTGGGAGTAGTAATTACATCAACCTGCAGATACCAGGGGAAGAAGGAGCCCACACCTTTCCCCTGGGTCAGGGTGGCACAGGACTGAAATCAGTACCAGGAAAGAATAAACCCAAATTTATATGAAAAGACAGAAGAAGCTCCTTTATTATAGCCCAACAGTTATGACAAATGAAGACACATCCAAGAACAGATAATGAAAAATTTTGAATTATTGCCATTGTTTCTCATATTCCTGAGACTCTTGAATTAATAGAGCAAACCAGTCTGAAGATAAAAAGCCAGAAGCTTTATCAAATACATTATGTCTGGCAGAATGTCTACACTGAACTAACGCAAAGTCCTGGTAGTAGTTTGGGTTTTGTGTAAGAAACGGCATGGATTTTTCTGGGAGGTATTGATTTACTTACTTTTCATTCAAAGCCCAGCTCTTTAACTATGATGGTTTTATACTTTTCCCATTGGAGTATCATGTTTATTTCTTCCTGAATTCTGACTTTATCTACTTTCTAGAGGAGCTAGGATGTTCTTTTCCATAGGTATTAAGAATACTGATCCAAGGGGCAAAATGAATTTAAGGCCAACCCTTCAGGAAGAGAGTGCATAGAAAGTAGCATTAAGTGTTAACCTATGTAAAAAACTCAACTTGTGCAACAGTTAGACATGAAGAAATGCTTTAACATGTATTTAATTTGTTTCAAAGGCCAGCTTTAATTCCAGATTTATCCTGTGTTTTCATTGCTTTACAAATAAGAATGGTATTTTCTTTCCCATATGACCCCCACTGTACATGCAGTCACTACAATAATGTGAATAAACAAACCCATGAAAGAATGCTCAACATCATTAATCATTAGAGAAATGCAAATCAAAACTACAATGAGATATCATCTCACACCAGTCAGAATGGCCATCATCAAAAACTCTAGAAACAATAAATGCTGGAGAGGGTGTGGAGAAAAGGGAACCCTCTTGCACTGCTGGTGGGAATGTAAATTCATACAGCCACTATGGAGAACAGTATGGAGGTT
>NC_041231.1:101299051-101299876 GCF_002837175.3 Physeter macrocephalus
GGGAATAAAACACAGACCTACTAGAGCATGGACCTGAGGATACGGGGAGGGGGAAGTGTAAGCTGTGACGAAGTGAGAGAATGGCATGGACATATATACACTACCAAATGTAAAATAGATCGCTAGAGGGAAGCAGCCGCATAGCATAGGGAGATCAGCTCTGTGCTCTGTGACCACCTAGAGGGGTGGGATAGGGAGGGTGGGAGGGAGGGAGACGCAAGAGGGAAGAGATATGGGAACATATGTATATGTATAACTGATTCACTTTGTTGTAAAGCAGAAACTAACACACCATTGTAAAACAGTTATACTCCAATAAAGATGTTAAAAAAAATAAATGAAAAATACCATCTAGAAATAGTAATTAAAAAAATAAAAGGATTATCTTATTAAAAAAAAAAAGAATGAAATTAGAACATTCCCTAACACCATACAGAGGAATAAACTCAAAATGGATTAGAGACCTAAATGTTAGACTGTAAGACCTAAATATAAAACTCTTAGAGGAAAACATAGGAAGAACACTCTTTGACATAAATCACAGCAAGATTTTTTTTGATCCACCTTCTAGAGTAATGGAAGTAAAAATAAAAATAAACAAATGGGACCGAATGAAACTTAAAAGCTTCTGCACAGCAAAGGAAACTACAAACAAGATGAAAAGACAACCCTCAGAATGGGAGAAAATATTTGCAAACGAAGCAATAGACAAGGGATTAATCTCCAAAATATATAAACAGCTCATGTAGCTCAATATTAAAAAAACAAACAGCCCAATCCAAAAATGGGCAGAAGACCTAAATAGACATTTCTTCAAAGAAGACA
>NC_041231.1:101300214-101306253 GCF_002837175.3 Physeter macrocephalus
AGATGTGGTACATATATACAGTGGAATATTACTCAACCATAAAAAGGAATGAAATTGGGTCATTTGTAGAGGCGTGGATGGATCTAGAGACTGTCATACAGAGTGAAGTAAGTCAGAAAGAGAAAAACAAATATCGTATATTAACGCATATATGTGGAACCTAGAAAAATGGTACAGATGAACTGGTTTGCAGGGCAGAAATAGAGACACAGATGTAGAGAAGAAACATATGGACACCAAGGGGGGAAAGTGGCGGAGGGGAGGGGTGGTGGTGTGGTGAATTGGGAGATTGGGATTGACTTGTATACACTGATGTGTACAAAATGGGTGACTAATAAGAACCTGCTGTATAAAAAATAAATAAAATAAAATTCAAAAATTGAAAAAAAAATTAGTTTTTAAAGCCCGTATAACGATGTGATTAGCAAGTCACTTGTATCTTCCAGGTTTAAATATGGCCTTAAAAGAATTTAAATGTGCATTTGGGGGTGTTTTGCTGGAATGCCATGAGCTTTCCGTGATCACCACTGCAGTTAGATAAACCCTGAATGAATTTAACTTCTTCCAGCGCTTATAAATAAATTATATCTAGTGTGTACTTACTTTGTGACTCCTGTCCAGAAGCTCACACAGCTCAGCACATATAGCAGAAATTTGCAAAAAGGGGTGTGACATGTAGAGCAAGTTCCAGGAAAAGCACTTTGCTTTCTTACCTGAAGGCATAAAAAAATAGGCCTTTTGCCAGGGTTTTGGACACCTCATTCTTTAGGAAGCTGACTTCCCTCCTGTTTAGCTCTGTCCTTCCCCCCCTTTCCCTGCCTCCCAGGGTCATTCAGAAGGAAGAAAGAACCCCCCAGCCTTCAGCAGGAAGGTGAGCTGTCATTCACTTGCAGGCCTCAGAATGGTATAATGTCACCTGTGATCTGTTTCGGTTGTAAACACTTGCCAGAAAGTTCTGTAAAGAGTTGCTGCTGTTCCCTGAAGATGTCTACCAGGCTGGCTGCACTGACGTTTTGAAAGAGGCAGGTCGGGACCTGTGAGGACGCTTCCCCGTGCTATTTATGAGCCGAGCAGCTTGCTGTGAAAAGCTGTCATTTTTCCCCTGGGTGTGTCGAACCAGTTTCCCCGGCAGGCCAGCCAGGAGGCTGAGGCTTATCCAGAAGGAGGGGCCGCTGAGGGGCTGCGTGGAAAGCCAGCGATGTGTCACTCGTCTAAACTTCAGGTGTAAAGAGAAGCGAGGGCGAGAAAAGGAAGGAAAAAAAGCCGTCTTACACAGTTCTCTCAATGATCTGTGGTCCCAAAGAATGGAGCCATTTTCTCTCTCTGTCCAGCGTGGCTGGAGGGAAGTGTGGCTGCTCGGCTTGGCCCCAGCAGCACAGGATTTACCCACAGCTGGCTGGCTGGAGGTGGCCTGAGCTCGGGGCCCCAATCTTGGCGAACATAGTGAAGACCAGCATTCCCTGACTGACTTTCACGCCTTCTAGGTTAAATCTCTCCAGAAAAATGTCAAGGTTATCCAAACAGAATAAAATTGTCCTCTCTTATTTTTGGAGAAGATTTGCACCGACATCTAAAATAACCTCATTTAAGCTTTTGAAATGGTGTATAGTAGAACTTCGGTGTCTCTCCAGAGATCAATACCTGTGCTGTCATCATAGGGTAAAAAAAAAAAAATCAGTATGTAAATAAAACAGGGAAAAAAAAAAAAAAAGATGAACTGCTTTCCCAGTTGCCTGCAAAGCATAGGCAGAATTCTTTAGCAGGTCTGCTTACACAAATGCAAATGTTGAGGTGACTTTTCATGATGTATAAAGGCAAACTCGGCCAGGCATTGATCACGAAATGAACTCGCAAATGACTGTACTTGCTGGTATAAATCAGTGCCACCCAGCAAAACAGAGGAGCCAGATCAGGGCTTGGTTGTTGCTTTTCTTCAATTCTTTCTTAATATATCTGTTTTCTTTTTTAAAAAAATGATTCTGACTGTCAGCTGGGATTATTAGACTGCATAATGATATTTTTTATGTCCAAACATATGAATAAAATTACTTTCTCACCATGTATATTACGGTTATACATGCTTTCTGAAAGTGAATTAACATAGAAATAAATCTGTGATGTCAAGAATATACATTAACCTGTTTGGACCTTATAAATATGTAAAAATAGCATCTAGCTCTTTGCCTCTCTGTGGAGGTATACTATCTTTTGCTGAATCTAGAACTGGACATTTTGTGTATTCGCATATGCAATTATATTTACTTGATACAGTTTAACAATAATTTTTAAAATACCACGTGTTGGGTGTTGTACCTGGTGGCCTAGGGAATACAATAAAAGGCTTGAAAGCAGTCTTATTATGAATATCATAATCTTGCCTCAGATTGACTTATTATTGTTGCCTGGGCTATTGCATCAGAGTCTACCTCTGTCTTTATTCTCTTTGCAAACGGTTCTTCACACTTCTTTCCAAAGACATCCGCCTTAGTCTTTCCCTCACCTCTTAGTGGCACGTAGATCCTTCACTGCCCCTCCGCACAGGGACACAGTGCTCTGGCCACACTCACCGGCATGGCGGCCCACACAGGCCCTGCTCACATGTCTCTGCTGCCTGCATGGTCTCTCCACTTGGGGCACATCCTCCTTGCTCCTCAAGCAGCCTGCTCAGGCACCATCTCTTTGGTGTACAAGACTTTCCCTGCTACCTGCCCAGAGAAGGGGCTCAACCTTCTGTGTCCTCCTCCTCCTGCGGGATGACCCCTCTCAGAGCTCTTAACAGGTTCTCTGAATGTCTTCTGCGTCTTTGCCGGCGTCCTTGACTAGCCGGAGAGCTCTTTGTCTTATTCATCTTCGTATGGCTGCCATGTGGCCCACCTGGGTGGACGTCCAACTAATGTTTGCTGAATGTGTAGTCCCTTCATCACCTGAACAATGGTTGTCAAGCACCATTAGATCTACAAAGAGTTTTCTATGACCACTAAGGCTGCAAGAATCCCTGTGGACCAAATATATCCAAGGTGCTTCTCTCTCCATCACCCATGACTCTTGTCTCTGTCTCCTCCTGCCTCCTTTATTTCCATCTACTGACTGCTTCACCTGAGCTAAGAGAGTACAAATCACACAAAGCAAACCACCTCTTTCTGGCTTAGACATCTATGATGACTTCCATCATCCTTAGAATAAAATAATGCCTTACTTTGGCTTGCAAGGCCCCATGTGATCTTGCCCTGCCAGCCACCTCAACTTCATACTGTGCCGCTCTCCCCCTCACTCACTGCGTTCTAGACACGAGGACCTCACTGGGTTCCTATAACAGGCCAAACTCTCTTCTGCCTGGAGGCCTTCACATCTGCTGTTCCATCCGCTGGAACACTCTTCCTTATCTTTCAAGAATAAGCTTAGATGTTACCGCCTCAAAGTCTCCTTCCTTAAGCCCCTCATCTAAAGTGGATCCCTTGAATTCCCCCCACCCTTTTCACTAGGACTGTACCCTTTTCTGTCCTTCAAAGCAGAATCACAAGTGGCGACTGATTTATTTACTTGTTTATTTATTTGTTTGTTTACTTCTTCATTGTCTTTCTCCTTCTCTCATTAAACTGTGAGCCCCATGAGGACAGGGGACCACAACTATTTTTATCCCTTTTTTATCTCCCAAGGCCCACAACTGCACCTGGCACAGAGTAAATGATGATAAATATTTCTTGAACGTCAAATGAACGATCATCCTAAAGCAAGCGTGTAAAAGGACTTCTTTAGTTTTTTAAAATTTTTTATTCTTTATTTTTTTTTACTATTAATTTAGTGACACTTTATTTTTTAAAAAATTTATTGGAGTATAGTTGACTTACCATGTTGTGTTAGTTTCAGGTGTACAGCAAAGTAATTCAGTTATACATATACATATAGTCATTCTTTCTCAGATTGTTTTCTCATATAGGTTATCACAGGATATTGAGTAGAGTTCCCTGTGCTATACAGTAGGTCGTTATTAGTTATCTTTCTTATATATAGTAGCGTGTATATATTAATCCCAGGCTCCTGATTTATCCCTTCCCCTCCACGTTGCCCGTTTCGTAACCATAAGTTTATTTTCAATATCTGTAAGTCTGTTTCTGTTTTGTAAAAAAGCTCATTTGTGTCATGTTTTTAAATTAGAGGACTTCTTTAAATATAGATATATTCATAATAACCAAATGAAATACAGTTATAAAGTGCTAAAATTGCTTTAGGTGTGGTTGCGAACTGAATGTTTGTATTCCCCAAAATTCATATGTTGCAGCCCTGACTCCCAATATGATGGTATTCAGCAGTGGGGCCTTTGGGAGGTGATTAGGTTCAGATGAGGTCATCAGAGTAGGGTCCCCATGATAGGATCAGTGCCCTTAAAAGAAGAGACAAAGATGACCCCCTGGCACGCACACACACACACACACACACACACACACACACAGGGGAAAGGTCACCAGGGGAAACAGGGAGAACTCGGCCATCGACAAAACAGCAAGAGGGCTCTCACCAGAACTGACCATGTTGGCACCTTGATCGACTTCCAGCCTCTAGAACTGTGAGAAAGTAAACGTCTGTTGTTTAAGTCCCCCAGTCAGTATTTTGTTATAGACAATGGTGAGCTGCCTGAGTGGGCCTTGAGTACTTCAGCCAGTCTTGGTTTCTATGGTAATTTTGGTGTCTAACATTTATTTAGTATCTTCCCGTCCAATTTCAAACTTGCATACTTTCTCTAGCTTCTTTCCTTCTTTCCATTTATACACCCTCCAACATATACAACTCACTCAGCCCACATAGCATTCATGGAAAGGTCTGAGCTCCTACCCAATCTAAACCCTCCTGTTGCTTCAAGTGGGTCCTTTAAGTGACTTTTAAAAGGGAGACTTCAACAAGATCTCAGGTTGAAGAAGGGGTCTCTAGGTCTATTTTGGGACGGGTCTTCCCATCTTTCAAATACTGTAATCTGCCAGGGAAGCTTAATGTAATGACCTTGATGCATTATTGGTAAGAATGTCATCACATCCCTCTGCTTTGTGTACACAAATAGGGCATTAACTCAACTTTGAGTAACGCTAGGAACTGTGTTAATAAATTCCAATTGGCAGTAGCTTGTTTTTCCTTTTCACTGAAATTTTTAAAAATCCTTTCAGTAACTCAGTTATGTTTTTCAGGACATATTTAAATACCTCTAACCTCTCTCAGGCCATTAAAAATGACGTAAAGTTCAAGGCCCACATTATCTGGTGGCCACTGCACTCATGCAGCTTTTCTGCTGTTAATGCCATCCAGCGAAATAACAACAGAATCGGGAAGACTGCTAATAACGCATTCTTCAAGATTAACACAGCACATTGGACCCTACAAGATCCAAGCCCTTCAGGAAAGACACAGCGACGTAAGTGGCCTCCCATTGATTTCATGAGCAGCCCTATGAGGTCTGTTGAGGGTTAAAGGTGATGCTTGGAGCAAACACATTATTGAACGGCTCTGGAGTTTAAAACAGTTTGAGCAGGTTAAAGAAACAAAAAAAAAAAAACCCCGGTGCCCTCTCTGTCCCCCCAACAACCCAGACCAAAACCAGTCCAGGCCATGGGTAGGCACGGTAAACACAGCTTTTCTGCTTCCCGGTGTCAGAGAACACCTGTCCACACCAGCGACTCGCCATCATTTACCTCCCGGCGGGGCCACCAGGTGCCCAGCTGTCCTTAATGAGAAGTTTGTGTGGCAGGCTTTGCCCTGTGACTCTCATCCCTTTCCAAATTCCTCTGGTAAACATCTGTTAAAGGCCCTCCACGTGCCAGGCGCCATATGCAGCTCTGCAACACCTCCCTGAGATCTACCTTTGGAGTAAGAGAGACAAAGGTGCAGAGACGATGAGAAGCTGGTGTGCCCGGTGTTCAGCCACTTTTATTTATTTATTTATTTTCGCGGTCCGCGGGCCTCTCACCGTCGTGGCCCCTCCCATTGCGGAGCACAGGCTCCGGACGCGCAGGCGCAGCGGCCACGGCTCACGGGCCCAGCCGCTCCGCGGCA
>NC_041231.1:101307199-101307999 GCF_002837175.3 Physeter macrocephalus
GTATGCGGGCCTCCCTCTGCTGCGGCCTCTCCCGTTGCGGAGCACAGGCTCCGGACGCGCAGGCGTGGCGGCCACGGCTCACGGGCCCAGCCGCTCCGCGGCACGTGGGATCGTCCCGGGGCACGAACCCCTGTCCCCTGCATCGGCAGGCGGACTCTCAACCACCGCGCCACCAAGGAAGCCCTCAACCACTTTTGATGGCTTTCAAGAAACTGAAGAATTTTAAGTCTTCAATGCATGAAACATTTGCTGAAGGTCCGACAGCTGCCAGGCGCCATGTCACATCCTGGGGATGCAAAGTAAATTCTAGGAGGTCTTTGCTCTCAAGAGGCCCCAGTCTGGACATGGACCTTTAGGAGGTATTGTTCAGGGGAGGAAGCAAAGTACAGAATGACATGGATGCTCCTGGGTAAACAAGGGTGTGTACAGTACAAGGGTGCACGATTCACACACACGCCTATACGCACCCTTGAGTGTGTGCTGGTCAATGCCTGGAATATCTGGGAACACTGGTTGCTTTTGGGGAGAAGAGCTGGTTTTGCTTTCTAACAGCACCTATCACTCTCTGAAATTGTCTCATGTATTTATTTATTATCTAACTTATCTATCTGTTTCGCTCACTAGCGTGCTTCTTAACAGCTGTATCTCCATTAACTAGAATAGTGCTTGGTCTATTTTAGATGCATAATAGTTTTGCTTTTCCTTTTAAGCGAAAATGAGCTTAGTGTTCAGAGATGGGAGGGAGTCTTACTTTTACCCGTTTGCCATTTTTTTTTTATTATTATTATTATTTTTTTTTT
>NC_041231.1:101308229-101310789 GCF_002837175.3 Physeter macrocephalus
ACCCGGTTCCACTGCATCGGCAGGCGGACGCGCAACCACTGCGCCACCAGGGAAGCCCTTGCCATTTTTTTAATGGCTTGAATATTTAACTTTTTACTATGAAAAAATTCAAATATATGCAAGTGCAAACACAGTAGTATAAACTTCCATCTATCCATCACCCCAAAATAATGATCACCTCATGGCCAATCTTGTTTTGTATATATCTCCCCTCACTGCCCTGCTTCTCCTCCAGATTATTCTGAAACAAATCCTAGCCATCATTATATTTTCCAGTATTTCAACATGTAAACCATAACTATAATACATTTCATACCTCAACAAATAAACAATAATTTATTAATATGAAATATCCAGTGTTCACATCTCCCTAATTAGTGTCATAATTTTTTTTACAGGTTGTTTGTTTGAATTTTATTTAAGAGTGTGCATGTATTACTTTTCATAGTTATACTACTAGATGTTGACAATCTAGTAGAAGATATTGTTCCATCCATCTGTTCATCCTTCCTTCCATCCATCTATTAAATAAATACATATCAAGTGCCTAGTACATACCAGAAACTGTTTCAGGTGCCTAGGATACATCAGTGAAGAAAAGAAAAAAATTCCTGCCTTCCTGGAGCTTTTACTCTTGCTGAGGGAGGCCAGTAATAAATAATACAAGTACGTGAAAAGTTGAACATGAGACAATGTAACATGTATTATAATAGAAGGGGCAGTGTCTTCATAAAATTGACAGAAGAGATTCGAAGTATGTTGGCCCTTATTGTGGCATTTAAAATTTGCAACATTTCATATTCTGTTAAAACCTTGTAAACAGAGCATATTGATTCTTTCTATAAAGAGGAAGTACACTAAGACCATCACATTTAAAAAAAACATTTTTACAACTGTGTTGACTGGGCTGTGTTATTATAAATCAAGCCATGATAGTTGGGTGCCAGAACATTATTTGCCAGGGTTTGGGGGGTTCAGACTTGGTGTTTATGAAACAGAGCTGGGACCAGTCGGACACTACGTACAGGCATATGGTCTACAAAGCGTGGATTGGCATTTATGTGAACCAGGCCAGTGGATATAAACCAATGCTCCTCCAGCAGGTCTCCTTATTTTTTTTTTTTTTAATTTTTTTTTTTTTTTTTTTTTTGCGGTACGCGGGCCTCTGACTGTCGTGGCCGCTCCCGTTGCGGAGCACAGGCCCCGGACGCGCAGGCTCAGCGGCCATGGCTCACGGGCCCAGCCTCTCCGTGGCATGTGGGATCTTCCGGGACCGGGGCACGAACCCGCGTCCCCTGCATCGGCAGGCGGACTCTCAACCACTGTGCCACCAGGGAAGCCCCAGCAGGTCTCCTTAGAGAGAGCTTTTTGTTGGAACATGGACAACATCAGTGAAGGCAGCCATCCCTAAATCATAAAGTATCAATTTAGGAAAAGCAGAGTTCTTGGTAGGCTCTATTAAACCGCAAAGTATTTTTGATCAGTACGTGAATCCCACATTGAAAGGTGGCGTTTTAACTCCTGAAAGGAAATGCCAGCAGTGTTAAAAACAATATTAAAACAGAAAAGGGCCAAGGTAATATTTTAAAACTCATTGGATCATCAAGACAGTAGCTCACCTTAAAATTTTTGGTTAGAGTTGAAATCTGCTTAAAAAGGGGATGGAAAGTATCCTTGATAAGATATTGCAAAGACTGTAAAGTAGCAGTACTGATTTGCATACAAGTCCCTCAGAATTTTGCATCCAAATGATGTTCTTTCCTACACAGTGGTCACTTTGTGAAGAGGAGGATATACTCTTATTCTTTCAAAGGTGCAGTTGTGCAAAACAGTTCTGAAACATCTCCCTTACGATTGCTTCCAAAGATAGTTTCTCAGTTATGTAAGAAAAACAATTCACTTTCTAAAGCTTGGAATTATACCTTAGTTGTACCAAGATGATGCTAGTAGGTGAGAGCCAGCCCCCTGTCTTCAAAACTACTGGAGGTTGGTGCTTCCTCCCACCACCTCCCTTTCTAAGTGTTTTGTCCTACTTTTGGAATACAGGTGAAATAAATTTCTGTGTCTGGATTTGAGCTGGGGGAACAGCATTGAGTATGTTAACTAAACAGATTCATTTTTTTCTCAATAAATCAGTGCTTGATTTCACTGCCTGAAACCAATCAGTGGCTAGTTTGCTTACGTAGGGTTTGGCACATAGCGGACAAGCTGCTTTGTGAATCCCATCCTGCCTTCTACCAACATCCTTCTTTTTCTCTTTAAATCCTGATTTAGCTCAGATTACCGTTTTTTCAAGATTTTGAGAGCTCTCAGAAGAGGCAAGAGGATGATTCTGCAACCTACAAACTGAAGACCTTGATTCTAATTCTGGGTAAGATGCTAGATCTGTCTACTGAAAAGATGGTTCAAAAGTATATAAAGAGGGGGGCTTCCCTGGTGGCGCAGTGGTTGAGAGGCCGCCTGCCGATGCAGGGGACACGGGTTCGTGCCCTGGTCCGGGAAGATCCCACATGGCGCGGAGCGGCTGGGCCCGTGGGCCATGGCCGCTGAGCCTGCGCGT
>NC_041231.1:101310939-101347230 GCF_002837175.3 Physeter macrocephalus
TGGCCGCTGAGCCCGCGCGTCCGGAGCCCGTGCTCCGCAACGGGAGAGGCCACAACAGAGGGAGGCCCGCATACCACAAAAAAAAAAAAAAAAAAAAAAAAGTATATAAAGAGAAGTGATGATCTTTAGAAACCTCATGGGCTCACCAACCATGAATCATGTTGGATCAAACCTCATTCCCTTTCTACAGGGTTACAAGACCTCTAGCTACAGAGGACATGGTGTGGTGTGAAGTGGTCTGAACTAGGAGTTAGAAGATCCATCTTCAAATCCTTCTTGTCACTTTCTAACCACGTGATTTGGGACAATTTGGGACAAGTCACTTGTCTTCTCTGAGCCTTAGTTGCCTGAGCCTTATAAAACAGGGATAATATTAGCTTCTAGAACAAGGTAAGAAATGAATTAATAATATTTTCTTTTAAGGATTGGCTTGAGGGTTAAAAGAGATAATGAATCTTAAATGGATTAGAATACCGGTCAAAGCAAATAATTCAATACATGTGAGTAATGGCCACACACAGAGAAAAAGTCAAAACCAAACCAAAAAAAAAAAAAAGCAATTTTAGGTTGGAATAATGAAAAGTATTACCATGTTTTACAAGAAGTAGATAAGATACCAAGGAATATTTATTTTGGAAAAGGGAAAAGCTCAGCTGGGGGAAAGCATGAAATCTATCAAAATAGAAAATATCAAAATATCAAAGCCCCTATCAAAATAGTTCAGGGGCTGGCAAAGGACAGCCCGGGGGCTGAATCTGGTTCACTATCTGTTTTTGTATGGTCTGTGGTTAAAAATGGTCTTCCACTTTTTACATGGTTGAAAAACAACTCAGAAGAAGATAACATGAAATTCAAATTTCAGTGTCACAAGTAAAGTTTTATTGGAACAGTTACCCTAAACATTCACATATTATCTATGCCGAGTTGACAGAGGCAGTGTTGCCTGAAAATCCTCAAATATTTAATCCCTGGACTTTTACAGAAAAGGTTTGCTAATCCCTGCAATAGTTGAAAGTTGTCATATAAAAGAGGAAACAGACTTGTTCTGTTTGCCCCAAGAAGTTAATGAGAACTAATGAATAAACTAATAGGTTAGTGGGTAACTAATGGGTAAAAAGTACAGACAGGTGAGTTTCAGCTTCATATAAATAAGAGCTTTCTAATAACCAGAGATCCTTAAAAGTGGAATAGACTGTTTTGTAAGGTAGTGAGATCCCTGTCAATAGAAATATTGAAGTTCAGCTATGTGACTGCTTGAGAGCTATAGAAACCATTTAAGCACAGGTTGGAAGTTGGGCCAGAAAACTTTGCAGAAGACTTCTGAACCTTGGATTTTATGATTCCAAGCTTGTTCCAATCTATCCATCTCTGAAATACTGCAAGTGCTTATAGGCCATTATTTATAATTCAGATTGGATTGTATATTCTTTTGTATTTATTACTAACAATTTTTTGGCTAAATACTATCCCAAATTTGGGAGTAATAACTACTCCTTTAGGACACCCTCACTGATCCCACGAGCATATGCTTCCAAGATTAGACCTATTCTATTACTGCTCCTGTTTATTTCCTTACAATTGTCTGACTCTTATAGCACATCAGTTACTTGCTGGGAAAATGGCATTTTGCCCGAACTTCCCAAGGTAAGCTCTTTGAAGTCAAGGACTGTATCTTTATCACTGTTGATCCTCAGCACCAAACACAGAGAGCCTTGCAGATAGTAACTATACTCTGGGCCAGTTACTGTCATGGCCACGTGTCAGCTCACTTCATGTTCACAGCTACCCCCTGAGTAGCTACTGTGAACAGCCAAATACACAGATCAGGCTCCTGAAGTGCAGGCGGGCTCAGTAACTCAGCGTGCAAGGGGCAGCGCGGGTGTTTGAACCCAGGCAGTCTGGATTCAGAGTCTGTGCTTGTAACTGCTACACTTCTTGTTGAATAATGAACAAATTTTTGTACTTTATCCATGACTGGATTGCTAGAGCTCTGAGTACAGGAACCGTAACTTACCCTGTTTAGCTTTTCTACATGATCTAACACACAGAAGTCAGCACATGACATTATTGGATAGTAGAAGACTGAGCACTTAACTTGGAGTAAATAGACCAAATTTCTAGGCCATTGTTCTGTCTCTGAGCTGCTAAGTTACTTTTTTTTGGCTGTACCACGCGGCATGCAGAACTTCCCTGACCGGGGATCGAACTCGCGCCCCCCTGCGGTGGAAGCGCAGAGTCTTAACCACTGGACCACCGGGGAAGTCCTTAGGACACTTTTGTAACACTTATTGGGCTTCTGGTGTGACTTTGGGTCTTAACTTTCTGGGGAGTGTATTAGTTTCCTAGTGCTGCCATAACAAACTACCACAAACTAGGGGACTTACAAGAGCAAAAATTTATTCTTTCATTGTTCTAGAGGCCAGAAGTCTGAAACCTATAGGGTAGGCTACAATCCCTCTCAAGGCTCTGGGGGAGAATCCTTCCTTGCCTCTTGCAGCTTCTGGTGGCTCTGTTGTCCCTTGGCTTTTGGCCACATGCTTCCAATCTCTGCCTCTGTCTTCACATGGTCTTTTTCTCTGTGTCTCAGATCTCCTCTCCTTTCTCATATAAGGACAGCAGTCATTTGATTTAAGACCCACCCTAAATCCAAGATGTTGTCATATTGAGATCCTTAACTTAATTACCTGCAAAGACCCTGTTTCCAAAGAAGGTCACATTCACGGGGTTAGGACTCAGATATATTTTTCCCCAGTTATTAATTTTTTTTTTAATTTTAAAATTGAATTATAGTCGATTTACAATGTTGTGTTGGTTTCAGGTGTACAGCAAAGTGATTTAGTTATGCGTACATATATATCTATTCTTTTTCAGATTCTTTTCCCTTAGAGATTATTACAAAACACTGAGTAGAGTTCCCTGTGCTATACAGTAGGTCCTTGTTGATTATCGATTTTATATATAGTAGTGTGTATATGTTAATACCAAACTCCTAATTTATCGCCCCCGCCCCGACCCGCTGCCTTCTCCCTTTGGTAACCATAAGTCTGTTTTCTATGTCAGACAGATCTTTTAGAGGGTCGTTATTCAACCCACCATAAGGGATAACAGCTTCTTTGAGAACTGGTGTTTGTAATAGACTTTCACAAAAGAAAAACGTTAAATAGATATTTTAACACTTAGATATTAAACACCCCAATTTTGCCTGTAATGGTAGGTAATTTGGGGGACCCAACTGAAGTTCAATCATAGGTCCAAAGTTAAGAGCCGTCCCAAGTCTATATAATCTCTGAGGCCCCTTCCAACTTAAAAATTCCCAGTTGGACATTTTAAATAATTAATTAATTAATTTTTTTGGAGGGGGGGGATGCACCTTCCTGACCAGGCATGGAACCCGCACCCCCTGCATTGGAAGCGTGGAGTCTTAACCACTGGACCGCCAGGGAAGTCTCAAAAAGTTCCCAGTTGGTTGATGTTCCATCACTGAATTTCAGTTTTAGATAAACCACAGCCCCCCGTTCATCAGTTTCTTTTACAACTTTGAAGGAGACTAACCTACATAATGTGGAGGACTGAAACAGATCTTCCATGCAGCATGAGCCATCCTAGAAGAAAATCTCAGGCCTTCTCAAGTTGTTCAAATACTTGCGGTTCGCAGGCAGATCACTCAAGACATCATTTTCATTCTATAAGGGCCCGGTTGTGGCTTTCCTTACGTAATCGCAAAAACTGTGTGTGGGCCAGGCAGGCGGGCGGGAGAGGATCTTTGTTTCTTCTTCTGCATCAACTTAGAGGTAACATGAGTGGTTGCTTTAAACATTTTTGTCATTATGTGAGATTTTTTCCTTCCTCATTATCCTCTCTAAAAATTGTTAATGTAAAGATTGGGTTTTAGTAAGTAAGGTCAAGAGTCCAATTGATCATCAGATATTGGGTTGATTTATGTGGTGTTTATAAATACAGTCATTTGTCTGGTGAGTCTTTTATGTGTTTGAAGACTCATATTTGATATGACTTCATCACAAATGATTAAGCAGTATAATTCTGTTCTTACTGATAGTTTTAGTGAGTGGTTTCAAGTAATTATAACAGCACTATGTGTAAATGAATGCGTTTAATACAAGTTTTCCTTCATAGGAGTCAACAGACTATGCTCCATGGACCAAATCAAGGCAGTTGCACGTTTTTATGAATAAAGTTTGGTTGGGCTGTGGTTATCCTCACTCACTTATGCATTGTCTGCGGCTACTTTTGCACTACAATGGCAGAGTTGAGTAGTCACAACGGTGACCCGATGGTCCAAAACTCCTAAAATATTTGCTCTCTGACCCTTTATAGAAAATGTTTGCTGATCCCTGCTCTACGCTATAGACAGCAACATGTACAGCTAAAAAGCATGGAAAGAGGAGTAAATTTCCTTCTTTAGAAATAATTTACAGATCAGGAAGAAATAGATTTTTATTAGATGGAGATCAGCAAAGATCCTCAGCTGAGCAAGAAAGCCTATAGAACTTCGCCTGGCCCTGTTTACATCCAAGTGGATTTATTTGTGATAGATAATACAATATATTCTAAATGGGTGAGGATGACACATAGTCCAACTTGTGATTCACTGAAAGAATTTTGTATTCCTGAATTCAAAACAAAAAGCAAACCAAAGCTCTGAAAACATATGTTCTCATATGTAGAGCATTCAGTTAAGCTTACTTTTTGGGGGGTAGGGATGGTGGAATTAACTTTACTCTATTTTCACTGCTTATGTCCTTATACCATAAGGGTTAATCACGCAAACATTTATAATTGGCTTTGTCCTTTAGAAATATACTTGGAATAGAGCCCTTATTGAAATTGAAATTGAAAGTAGAATCTACTTCGGACTCTCCCTTACTCTAGCTTTCTACCTTTTCTTTGGTCAATCTCAGTAAGCATCTTTTCTTCTTGAAAATTAATTTGCTATTCTTAGATGTCACTAAGTCAATTTTCCAAATGTTTCATGTTTAATTTGTTCTAAAGTTACCTACTCTCAAGAAAGCCTGAAGTTTTAAAGGGCTGCCTGGGTGAGAATGAGGTTTGAAATAGTAAAAAATATTGACATAACATTTATTTCTTGGGTCTTGTATGGAAAAGAATGCTTAGCAGCCTTCGAGACCACATGGAATTATCAATGAACTATCAATACATACCAGTTTCATCTAAGTCTACTTCATTTTTCTTTGTGTTAAGACTGAAGCTCCTTTTATACTTTGGGAGGAGGTTCAGGCAGTTCCCTGCATACGATTGGAATGCATATATGCCCTGAAGATGTTTTGGTAACATAGTCTGACATTGAATCAGAATACTGAAAACCAAGAATACAATGGGAATGACCTACATATTTTTCTTACACCACATTTTTCTTAAATTGACCCAATGATGACGTATTCTGTGGATGACTTTGCTCCTCTACAATAAATTAACTCACATGCCCTTTATCATTAATGTATTGGATTAACAGGGTGGCTTCTACTTCTTTTCAATAAGCATCATTCTATTACCTAACATGATTAATATAAAATGCAAAAAATATTGAGTGGTATAATTAATATACTTATAGGAATGCGTGTAGATCTTTTCAAAATGGATAGTTACTGTTCTAAAAGTGCAACTATGATGCAGAAAGTTCACCAGGTTGGTATGAGAGGGCCTGTGGGCAGATGCCCAGCTAGCCTTCCACAGGAGAGATAATTAAGAGACAGTGGTACAGAATTGCATGTTGTAGCACACACGCGTGCTCCCAAGCGTTGACCTTGCAGCTCCAAGCATCTTGGAGAATGGCTTGGTTTTCAAAATTACAATTCCTCCCAGGTTCTAGAGGGAGGCACAGATGAGATTCTTCAGATTTTACGTCATTTCAGAAAGGTAAAATGCCTAGTCTCTCCTTGGAGACTTCCTAGGATACTAGAATTTCAGGTGCTTCAAAAATACAGGACGAATAGAAGAATCGGAAAAGCTGCCAGAAGGAAGCAATTTTCTATTTTGTGCAAATCCTTACAATAACAGGAAGGTGGAGAGTGACTGGGAGAGAAATGAAAAGGAAAATCCACTGGCTGGGAGCATAGTTCATACTGGTTATAATAGGCATGGCTGACTCTTTCAGTGTGGTCCTGGTGGTAATATGCTTCTCAATTACATATAACCTTTTCCTCAAAACACTAAGAAGGGGAGGAGTGTGGGTTTGTCAACATCAGAAGTACGGGCAGACTTTGGAGACATTACAGGTCTGGGTCCAGACCACCACAATAAAGCGAATATTGCAGTAAAATGAATCCCATGAATCTTTTGGTTTTCCAGTGCATCTAAAAGTTGTGTTTACACTATACCATAGCCTGGTAAGTGTGCAATAGCTTTGTGTCTAAAAAAACAATGCACTTACACTAATGAAAAAATACTTTACTGCTAAAAAATGCTAATCATCATCTGAACCTTCAGCGCATCATAATCTTTTTGCAATAGTAACATCAAAGATCACCGATCATAGAACAATGATAAAAAAATTTAAATATTGCAAGGATTACCGAAATGTGACAGAGACACAGAAGGAACAAATGCTGTTGGAAAAATGGCACCGATACAGACTTGGTGGATGCAGGGCTGCCACAAACCTTCCAGTTGTAAAAAATGTAGTATCTGGGAAGCAGAGTAAAGCAAAGTGCAATAAAACGAGGTAAGCCTGGATCCTGCTATCAAAACTGGACAAGAGGAGCCCCATTCAGGAAACTTACAGCAATACGGTAACCATGGGAACCTGCCTGGTTCTGCAAACTGAGATGAGATTAAGTAAGACGTATTTTAAGAGACCCAAATCTCAATGAGCAGAATAATGCCCTATAAAAAAATAATCCAGAGAACCAATACTTTTTGTCCAAGAATATCATCAACCCCCTTAAGCACTGAGTTGAATGCAGTCTGTGTGTATGCACGTGTGTATGTCTAGGTAATAACTAAGCCAGTCTTTTTTTGTGTGAAGATTATTTTGGGATCGGTTAAATGAAAATAATTAACGTCTCGTGTGTAGAACCCCCTATGTGTGCTTCCTTTTCAAAATATTGATTTCCTTTTATTCCATTCAAAAGGGAGACCCGGAAGAAGCAGAAAGAGGAGGGCGCAGTCTCTGTATGAATACTAATAAGGAAATCAAGGGAGGTGGTGGCACTTCAAGTTTCATCTTTCCATTTCCTAGAGGCGCAAACTCTGCAAGTTGTCACCTTGGTGTATTCAGTGCCTTTTGAAGCACTAGACTCCTCCAGAGAGAATGTCAGCCCCAGCCCTGGGCAGTTTTGACAAACAGAGTATATATTGATACATGATAAAGTATGCTAGAAATCACCCCAGTGCTAAAGGCTACTATAGTTTTAATATCATCATTTGAATTAACAAGCATTCTGTGGAGAAATAATGAGCTTTCATTATTCAGAACATCATCCTTACCCGGGGAACTCAGAAACCATTAGCTCTTGAGAACTTAATGAAAAGATGATAAAGAATGTTTTAGATAAAAGTTTGAATGGGCACACTTGATAACTGAGGTAAAATATTAATGTTTGCTTGGATGAGGTATTAGGGTTGCTGAGCTAGGCTAGCTGAAGCCACGGATGCCAGGTGTGCCGTGAGCCTGTGCACTGGCTGTCATTCACGAGGTCACCACGCTCACAGCATGGCCAGGTTTCCTTTAGACTTACAGACAAGAAGGGATGGAGGTACTCAGGAAAAAGAGGAAACATAGATAGTGTGATCAACAGGTCTTGCTATGCATGTTCAGAATTGGCTTCTCAAATAATTTTTTAACAGTGTCTAATGTATTAAATAGAAATAAAATACTTGAGTTTACGTGGTCAATATTTTGTTTTTCTTGTCTTAGTCTGAGTAAAAGACTAGGAAATTTTAAGTTAGCATTTCAGTTCTGGATTTTAAACTTAAAATTGCATTGGGAAGGGAAAGAGAAAAGAAGTAAAAAACAAGCAAAAAGAGACTACATCTTTAACACTTGGATGCCAGTGTCAGTGGTCTCTGAAATGACAGATGGAACTTGACCAGTGTAGATGCGAAATGAAAGTGATGTTATAGTTGAGCTCCCGGAAAATGCAAAAGGTAGAAGATAGCAAAGCATCATTCACTTGTTTCACTATACTACAAAGATCACCCCTGGTAACACTTTCAGTCTTTTTGCAATGTGTAGATTATTTACACAGCAAAGACCATATGGCATATGCAGAATTACATATGTTGTAATTTTTAGAGCAATTTTCTGGTTATAAAACGAACACAGGATTATCTGAAATGGGAAGATACTGGACATTAATAAAACTTTTGTCCATGAGAATCACCCTGGAGAGCTTATTAAAAGCATAGTCTCCTGGACCCCGCCCTCAGAACTACTGAATAAAATATCCAGCGGAGAAGCAGTCTCGGGGGTAGAACCGTCCAGGTTAGACTCTTTTGGTTTCATCACTTAGCAGTATGTTGCCTTGAGCATATTATTTCACCTCTTGAAGCTGCAGTTCTCTCATTTATAAATTAAGGCTAAAAAGAGTTCATACTTTAGGGCTGTTACAAGGATTAAATGGCATAATGCCCATAAAGCACATAGAATATTGGCTGACACAGAGCATGAAATCAAATGTTAGCAATTAATGATATTATTATTAAAATGATTACTATGGTCAACCTTATCCTCAGTTACAGGCAGCTCTAATGGACCATTAGAATCAAGATGTGTCCTTAGCCTTTTTGTATCATCTATTTAAGAAGACAATTAGGTTTGTATAACTGTGGATATAACAGATTAGCGCTCAGTATCCTTTCCAAACATTTTCTAGTGTGTATTCTTGTACATTTCTCCGAATCCCTTGTATCTAAGGTTCTGAATGTAATTTAGGTTCCAGAAAGTATATGAATTAGATGCACTCAGCTAAGATATGGCAGGTGGAAGAGCGGTAGACGCTGTGCTTCTGTGGCTTAATTTTCCTAGCAAGCACAGGTGGGTGGGAAATTGGTTTTTCTGCTACAGCAGGAGTCTCAGTAGCTGTTGAAACACCGAGCTGGGGGTGGGTGGTGGGTGGAGAGGAGGCCCACTGGCTGGTGGAGATCATAGCAAGCTTCTTGGGTGGGATGGTGGTGGTGAACTTCAGGAGCTGGCTCCTTACCCCTCTGCGACGAGCGAGCTTTCCTCGTCACCGAAGAGGCTCCTTTGGTGGCTGAGATTTGCGATTTTGGGAGTCATTCCCGAAACCTAACCCAGAGGCTGTTTCCTCAGGCTTCCCAACAATGCAGGAACCCATTTAAAACTTGTAATAAACCTACTCCGGCTAACCCAGCTAGGGTGGATTTTGTTCTTTGCAAAGGAAACCTGACAGTACCATTGAATAGACTGCTTCAAAATCATAATTTAGTAGAAATATTCTCAAGTCTTAGAAGGAAGATGGTAGTAGAGGGGGATTTGTGTCAGATAAAATATGAAATAGGCCAGTTTACTGGTCTGGACTAAGTATATGTAAAATCATACTTAGGTGTCTCAATATACATCTTTCTTTTTTATTGGAGTATAGATGCTTTACAATGTTGTGTTAGCTTCTGCTGTACAATGAAGTGAGTCAGCTGTATGTATACCTATATCCCCTCCCTCTTGGACCTCCCTCCCCCACCCCACCCCCCATCCCCCCATCTAGGTCATCACAGAGCACCGAGCTGAGCTTCCTGTGCTTTATAGCAGGTTCCCACTAGCTCTCTATTGTACACATGGTAGTGTATATATGTCAATCATAATTTCCCAGTTCGTCCCACCCTCCCCTTCCTGATGCAGAAAAAAATTAATATCCAAGAAACTTGGCAATGAAAATGGCCTTTATGCTGGTGCTGGTGGTTCTGCTTTTGTGCAGGGCGAAAAGAGCTCTTTTTTTTTTTTTTTTTTTGAAAAGAGCTCTTTTTGTATCAGGCGTGTGAAAAGTTTGGTCATTGTTAGTAAATGCTGGCACAGAACAGCATTATTTCTTGTTTTCAGTGATTGTCAAAGAAGTCAAGAATCTAGAACATGTGGCTTAAAAAGCGTTTCTGATGTTGGGAAATTAACAGCTTCAGAAGCAGCAAAGGAACTGTTGGGTGAAGCACTGCAGAGAAAAGCTCTGTTCGTTGGCTGCAGAATCAATTTAAAAAAAACATTCTTGGGTAATGATTTTTCCTGTATCTTTAAACTGTATATTGAAAAAGCAAAGTTATGGTTTTGTTTAATTAGTAAAGACCGATAAACTGCCCCACGACGGAGGTTCTTTCTGTTACCCTCTGCCATCAAATAAAACTTGACAGGGTATAAATTCGAGGATCATAGGGTTTTTTGTTGTTGTTGTTTTCTCCTCTCTTTCTCTCTCTCCTTTAAATTACTGAATTCAGGGAAAGGGAAGCGTAAAAGCACTCCCATTTATTAAGGACCTGCTAGCTACTAGAAACTGTGTTTGGAGCTTTACATATGCTATTTAATTCAATCACATCCTTAATGCTCTTGAAGAGGAACATGAGTACAAACTACAAAATTCAGCTGTTTGAATTAATCCGATAGCTCATCAGTTTTTTTACCAATAGGTATATTAACATTTTTAAGTGCCTCTGTGAGCTGGGTATTGTTATATTAAAATTATCCCAACTTACTATCATTTTACTGCAGTTTCTAGGTGAGTAGGCACAGATCGAGTTACCAATTTGCTGGGTTTTTTGTTTTCTTTTTCTTTTTTTAATTGGAGCATAATTGCTTTACAATGTTGTGTTAGTTTCTGCCGTACAATGAAGTGAATCAGCTATATGTACACCTATATCCCCTCCCTCTTGGACCTCCACCCCCCATCCCAGCCATCTAGGTCATGACAGAGCACCGAGCCGAGCTTCCTGTGCTTTATAGCAGGTTCCCACTAGCTCTCTATTGTACACATGGTAGTGTATATATGTCAATCATAATTTCCCAGTTCGTCCCACCCTCCCCTTCCTGATGCAGAAAAAAATTAATATCCAAGAAACTTGGCAATGAAAATGGCCTTTATGCTGGTGCTGGTGGTTCTGCTTTTGTGCAGGGCGAAAAGAGCTCTTTTTTTTTTTTTTTTTTTGAAAAGAGCTCTTTTTGTATCAGGCGTGTGAAAAGTTTGGTCATTGTTAGTAAATGCTGGCACAGAACAGCATTATTTCTTGTTTTCAGTGATTGTCAAAGAAGTCAAGAATCTAGAACATGTGGCTTAAAAAGCGTTTCTGATGTTGGGAAATTAACAGCTTCAGAAGCAGCAAAGGAACTGTTGGGTGAAGCACTGCAGAGAAAAGCTCTGTTCGTTGGCTGCAGAATCAATTTAAAAAAAACATTCTTGGGTAATGATTTTTCCTGTATCTTTAAACTGTATATTGAAAAAGCAAAGTTATGGTTTTGTTTAATTAGTAAAGACCGATAAACTGCCCCACGACGGAGGTTCTTTCTGTTACCTTCTGCCATCAAATAAAACTTGACAGGGTATAAATTCGAGGATCATAGGGTTTTTTGTTGTTGTTGTTTTCTCCTCTCTTTCTCTCTCTCAAAATTCTGTAAACGGTGTTGCACTGTATTCTGGCATTTAGGGCTAAAGGGAAAAAACCTGAAGACAGCTTGATTTTTATTCCACCTCAGATGATATTTCTGTCTTTATACTTTGTATATCCATTTAGAGAATCTAAGTAAAAAGCAAAACGAATGAAAACGGTGCAGGCAGTTGGGAAGACTTCGGGAGGTACACTGCACACTGGGAGATGTGGTCCTTATCAAGTACAGGGCATTCTGGGAAATGGAGTTTTCCATGTACTTCATTGGCTCAGGATAAACTCTGGGGGAAGTGAGGGAGTGGGGGTAGAATAAGATCCTATCTCTAGCTGACAAAATTTATCTTTTTATGAAAATGAGAAAGAAGAAACATACCAACAGGAGGCTTACAAAAAAATATTGCAGAGTTAGGGGAAAAAATCACCTTGAAGTCTCAGAGAAATAGAAAGTATTACTTATTTCAGGTAAAAACAGAATTTTTTTTTATAAAATGGCTTGGCATTCTCCATGGATACAGACACTGTGGCTAGACTTTGCTTTTCAGGTGAGAATACGTAATGGGAGGTAGGGGTGGAGAAGGACTGCTCGGGTTCCTAAGCTAGAACGTGGGTAACCGACCGTTTATTTTCAAACTGCTCCATCGTCCTCGTAATAAGTGTTACTTCCTTCCACATTCTAGGAATCAATTGTCTATTGGTCTTAGATTTCAACATTGTTGTAGACTAAATTGTACTCCCCAAAGTCCATATGCTGAAGTTCTAACCCCCAGTAGCTCAGAACGTGACTGTATTTGGACATAGGGTCTTTAAAGAGGTAATTGAGGTTAAATGAGGTTATATGGGTGGACCGTAATGCAATATGACTAGTGTCCTTATAAGAAGAAGAAACTTGGACACACAAAGAGACACCAAGGATGTACACACAGAGGGAAGACCATGTGAGGACACAGCAGCCATATGTAAGCCAAGGAAAGAGGCCTCAGAATTAATCAACCCTGCCAACACTTTGATCTTGGACTTCCAGTCTCCAGAATTGTGAGAAAATATATTTGTGTTGTTTAAGAGACGCAGTCTGTGTATTTTTTTTTTTATGGCAGCCCGAGCAAACTAATACAAACATTATTTTGAACAGTGTCTTTTTATTTACCTTCATTTATGTATTTTAGTGGGAAGCTAGAAAGGCTGTGCTGGGGCTGATAGATGGCATTTTTGTTTTTCAATTATGAAGTGTTTTAAGTAGACAAAAAGCGTAATGAATAGTCTGATGAACAGCAAGGTACTCATCATTCAGCTTAAAAAAGAAACCATTGCAAGTCCAATTAAGGCTGCTACGCTTTTGCCCTCTTCTCTTCCCTCAACTGAGATCATTAGTCTCCTGAAGTTGGTGTCTACCGTCTCCATACATATTATTTTTATAATATATGTTAGTATTAATAAGTAATTCATAGTGCTTTTTTGCATGTATTTTAAAACTTTATATAAATATTATTGAACTGTACTTGCCCTTCCAACTTGCTTTTTCCTCTCAACTTTATGCTCTGGGGATTTATTCATGCTGATATATGTATATATATATATGTATATATACACACACACATATATATAATGTTTTATAGCTATTTTTAATTTTTCATGAATATATCACAGTTTTTTATACATTACATCCTTGATGGAGCTTTGTTTTTTTTTAAGTTTTTCATTAATTAGCAATGCTGCTGTGAAAATTCTTGAGGATATCTTCTTGGGCACATGTACAAGAGCTTCTCCAGGTTTGGAATTTCTGAGTCATAGGTTGTGAATAGTTTCAAATTTGCTACCTATAACCCCAAACTTTCTCCAAATTGCATGTAACAGTTTATACTCCCATCACTTGTACATAAGAGCTCCTGTCATTTCATGTATTTGCTAATACAATGTGTTGTTAGAATTGGAAAAATTTCATCAATCTGATGGGTATGAAATCTCATGGTTTTAATTTTCATATCTGTAATTCTTTTTATGATTGATTATTTTTTTCATATTTTTGACTATTTGAATGTTCTCTTCCATAAATTCTGTTTACGTATTTTGTCCACTTTTCTATTGGGTTGTTTGTCTTTTTAAAATTGATTTGTAACAAAAAAACAAAAAGACCGGGAGAAAATACTTGCAAATAATGCAACATGTCAAGGGCTTAATTTCCAAAATATACAACTCAATATCAAAAAAAAAAAAACCAACCAAAAAAACCAATCAAAAATTGGCAGACCTAAATAGACATTTCTCCAAAGAAGACATACAGATGGCCAACAGATATATGACAAGATGCTCTACATTGCTAATTGTTAGAGAAATGCAAGTCAAATCTACAATGAAGCATCACCTCAAACCAGTTAGAATGGTCATCATCAAAAAGTCTAAAAATAATAAATGCTGGAGAGGGTGTGGAGAAAAGAGAATCCTCCTATGCTGCTGGTGGGAATGTCAATTGGAGCAGCCACTATGGAAAATAGTATGGAGGTTCCTTAAAAAACTAGAAATAGAATTACCATATGATCCAGCAATCCCATTCCTGGCCATATAACCAGAAAAGACAAAAACTCTTATTCAAAAAGATATTCACACCAATGTTCATAGCTGCACTATTTACAATAGCTGAGACATGGAAGCAACCTAAGTGTCCATCGACAGATGAATGGATAAAGAAGATGTGGTACACATATACTATGAAATATTACTCAGCCATAAAAAAGAATGAAATATTGCCATTCTCAGCAACATGGATGGACCTAGAGATTATCATACTAAGTGAAGTAAACTAGACAGAGAAAGACAAATATCATGATATCGCTTATATGTGGAATCTAAACAAAGAATACAAATCAACTTATTTACAAAATAGAAAGACTCACAGACATAGAAAACAAACTTATGGTTACTACCAAAGGGGAAAAGAGAGGGGAGGGATAACTTAGGAGCATGGGATTAACAGGTATATATCACTATATATAAAATAGATAAACGACAAGGATTTACTGTATAACAGAGGGAAGTGTATTCAATATCTTGTAATAAGCTACAATGGAAAAGAATTTGAAGCTGTACACCTGAAACTAACACAATGTTATATATCAACTGTAGTTAAATTGAAAAAAAAACATAAAATAGATTTGTGGGGGCTTCCCTGGTGGCGCAGTGGTTGCGCGTCCGCCTGCCGATGCAGGGGAACCGGGTTCGCGCCCCGGTCTGGGAGGATCCCACGTGCCGCCGAGCGGCTGGGCCTGTGAGCCATGGCCGCTGAGCCTGCGCGTCCGGAGCCTGTGCTCCGCAACGGGAGAGGCCGCAGCAGAGGGAGGCCCGCATACCACAAAAAAAAAAAAAAAAATAGATTTGTGGAGTGTCTTAGTCCTTTCAGGCAGCAGTAACCGAATACAATAGTCTATGTGGCTTATAAACAACAGAATTTATTTCTCATAGTTCTGGAGGCTGGGAAGTCTACAATCAAGGTGGTGGCACGTTTGGTGTCTGGTGAGAGTCTACTTACTGGTCATGGAAAGCCATCTTCTTACTGTATCCTCACGTGGCAGAAGGACCAAGGGAGCTCTCTGGGGTCTCTTTTTATAAGGGCACTAATCCCATTCATGAAGGCTCCATCCTCATGACCTAATTACCTCCCAAAGTCCCCGTCTCCTAATACCATTGTCTTGGGGATTAGGATTTTAACACATGAATTTTGGGAGGACACAAACATTCAGTCTGTAGCAGAGAGGTTCTTTATATAGTCTAGATATGAAGCCATTAGGTTATATGGAGTTTCTTCCTGGTTTGTGGTTTCTCATTTTACCTGTCTTTGTTGCAGAGAACTTTTGTTTTCCTAATGCTATTAAAGCAGGCTATCCAGTAGGGTGCTTTAAACTGTGATCAAAGCCATTTCCTTCACTCGGACAGCTTTTATTTTCTAACATACAAATTGGCAGGTGCCTTTAAAGCTGACTATTTTTTGTCTTGGTTTTCTTTTTTTTTTTTTTTTTTTGCGGTACGCGGGCCTCACTCTGTTGTGGCCTCTCCCGTTGCGGAGCACAGGCTCCGGACGCGCAGGCCCAGCGGCCATGGCTCACGGGCCCAGCCGCTCCGCGGCATGTGGGAATCTTCCCAGACCGGGGCGCGAACCCGGTTCCCCTGCATCGGCAGGCGGACGCGCAACCACTGCGCCACCAGGGAAGCCCTGTCTTGGTTTTCTTAACATTTAGATTATTGTAAACTCTGCCTAACAACTGTAGAAAGCATAATTTATCTATAAGAAAATTACTTGTAAGGATTACATTTATATGTTTAATATAAATCAATAATTTTTATTAATTTACTTATTATCTTAAAGGACAATTGCAATTTTTTTGTGAATTACATGCTTTATGTTTTCTAGCAGTGATCTGGTTCACTTGATTTTTCTACATGATGTCAATAATTATTTATTCATTTGTTTAGCTTATATGTGAGTAATACTGAGGATTAATTAGGCTCTCAAACACATTACACTTCATGGTATTTTAAACCGATTCATAATTAATTAATGAATATAGGTGAATCAATAGCATTTCCTATTTACTTTACATTCAATCCAGTTGCATATTTAGTCTACTTTGTTTCTTCAGCCATTCGGCTAAATATAAACGGATGAGTATCTTCCTATTATTAAGCTTCCTTGCAGAATACATTTTCAATTAAGTTACCCAATCTGTGATTGTCAGATGGACTTTGCCCTGGCTCAGAAAAAAGTTTATTCATATTATAAAGAGCAAACAATAAGATTGTCAACAAACACATTTTTTATTATCAAAAAGTGAAAATCATAAAACAACCCAAATTGTAATATTTCAATTCACTGACAGATTTTACAAAGTTAATTATATTTCTAAAAGTTTGCTACTGTTTTGATAATAACCTTTCCTTACCAACGCGTTTTTAAAGTTAATTTGAAAAAAGCAAAGTGTTTCAAAATCCATTTGTATTTGAAAATCCTCCATTAGGATTTTTCTTGGCTCCAGGCAGGCAAAGAGGCTGCTTTTACATGTAGATTTTCTCTCTCTATAGACTTGAAGATTTGTGGGAACGTTTTCAGTTCAAAATTGATTTCTTGAATATCCTTAAAGTATATAAATGAATATCATGTTTCAAATAATGCAGAAGTTGATTAAAGAATTTATGCATTCTTTTGGCTTGGGCAAATATTTTATTTACTGAAGAACAGAGAGGAGGAGAGACGTATTTTTATGTATATAGCCTCTCTGCTATGGGACATGCACTTTGGTGGATATGATGGTGGTGAACATGGTGAGAGGGGCCAGAATTCAAGATCCTGAGGGAACAAAAGATGGAACCAGTCAGGAGAGAGAGAGAAAATAATCAGCTGGGTTTAAAGATGAACATAGGTTTGAGGTGTCCAGGGAAATGGCAGTTTCCACTCTTAGCAATTCCATCTGGGTGGTTTCCTATGTGTCTGCAATAAAACTCTTGCACAATAAATGAAGAAAAATATATAAAAGTTTAAATTTTATTGGGTGTAAAGCTCTTAAAGAAAGGCTGCTCACCAAGAGTATAAGACTGACTGGCGGACTTCCGCTGTGTCGCCCAGCTTGCCCGCTCCTTGTTCGTGTCCTGAAGATTAGTGTGCCGAGTTGGTCTGTTTATTAAGATTAAACATGTAAACAAGAACCACTTAAAAAAAAAAAAAAGACTGACTGGGTTTGATTGGATGGACTCCTGGTACGAGAGTGTGAGCCCCACTGTTCTCTCCCCAGCACTACAGCACTGTGTTGTCTTTCTTGATGACATTCTCTTGCCATTGTGGACCACAGCCAGCTAGAAGCAGAAATTTACCTGCCTAGACATGGAAGGAAAGGCTGTACTAGAACCTAAACATAAATTTCACTCCACGAGAATTGCTCTCCACTGGAAATGGGAATGATAGAACGTAGGCAAACAAATGGGAATAAACTTTCACATAAACACTCTTGTCAGTGTTGGTTGCTAACAGATGCATTTAGGTAAATGCTGTTACCTCAAGAAGTGTTATCTTCTGGGGATCCTTATCATAATTTTATTTTAAATCCGAACAGCTGTTGTTTAACTACCACAGACCACAATTTATCTACAGCTCGGGGCCATAAAGTTAGCTTTAATGCACTCTGCTTCCTTTTCCCTGCTGTATTTGATTTAATTTCCATGCATCTGACGTTCACATGCTATATACTATTTGCATATTTCAATATGTACTTTTGCAGATCCCATAAGTACTCAGGTGCTAAAAGTGGAAGAATAAATAAAAATGGAAGTTCCCAGTGACAAATTATAAAAGAAAGGAAGAACAACTCTCAGGGTTCACTTACATGCAAAATATTCTGAACAATGATAGCGCCTTGAGGACAACAAAGCAGGTTTTTCTAGGGTGGTTGGTTTATGGTGACTGTAGAAGAAAACGGATGTTTTTTTTGGCGGTGAAACACAGCACACTTATCTGAACTGAGCCCTAGGGTTTACCATACTTTAGAGAGAACTTGAGCTTTATTTAAGAAATCAACAAATGTGGCCACATAACATAAATTCTTTCTAAAGTAAATATTCATAGTTTTTCATTCATGAGATTACAAAAAATGAGGTTGCAGTTTCAGACAAAAGAAAACTCTGGGGTAGATAGGAGGAGAATATAGTCACTCTCGGGGAAACTTTAAAAAAGATCCCTTATGGGTTATGGTACCGTATTTAGCAAAGGCACTTTGTGAGACGGCATGAGCTAACCCAGGGCTTGAGCAGCTGCTGGATGGAAAATCAATTTTGGTCAGGGTTAGATGGGCCCAAGACTGTTCTTTGGTCTAAACTACGGCGTCTGAAAACTTCCAAGCAGGGGGCAGAGGACTCAAAAACCTTTCTCTTTTCTCCCTCTTTTAGCCTGGTTTGCAGACTCAGGCAAGTCTGGAGAACCCCAGCTTCCATCCCTCCTTCCATGCTCTACGGTACCAGCAATATCTTGGCAGGCGTGCTTGGCTTTCAGAGCCATTTAGGGTGACCTTTAAGCTTTTTGAATCCTTGCTTGTTATAATCGAGTTTCAAAAGGAAGTGAGACGTGATCCTTATTGCAAGAGAATGAGGCAGGCTCTGGGCTCTGTGATTCTGGGGCTTATTAATTTGATGATTAGTTTTCTGGCAGCAAACAGTTGTTTCCAAAAATGATGATTTCACAGGTGCTCTAACACACATCAGTAAAATCAACAAGTGCAAGAAAAGTACCCTCGCTGGCAAGGTGAACACACACCTGTCCTAGAGGTGTAACTGAAAAGTGGAATCACAGTGTACAGTTTTATTTCTGACCCATTATTGCTCATGGAAATGGAAATAGTCCAAATAGAAACAAAGTAACAGTGAGAAGGTGGGAAGTATTTGCAGGGTCTAGTCTGGGAATGTGATTTTGATGGATGCAGATGGTGCCACTATTATAAGGTCTGACTGCTGAGCACACTTTCACCTTCGATTTCTTTGCTGCGTGTGCTTCCAGTAGACCCCAGAATTGGAAATCAATGGACAGGGGACTATATATTTTTAAGGAGAGTGACTTGGTGCCCCAAGTTTCATGAGAAACTTTGACCCTATGAAAATTCTTAGCTGATTTACAAACCAAAGAGAGAGAGATAAGCGACAGTAATCACTACCTGGCACTTCTTCGGCAACTTTCATTTGAAGGTTTCAAAGAGTGACAAACCTTAATTAAGGAAGCCTCACGACGCCGCAGTAGGATGGATAAAGGGGTAATTTCAGCGCTTCTGCACGGAATGCAAGAGCCTCTCACTCTCCTCCCCGCTCTTCTGAACAGCACTCAGGTACTTGACACAGAAGCTCAGGGGACAACAGGAAAGGCCACCTCTCATGAATCTCTAAAGGAATGTGGACTGT
The DNA here is from genome assembly GCF_002837175.3 of Physeter macrocephalus. Lineage (NCBI taxonomy): Eukaryota > Metazoa > Chordata > Mammalia > Artiodactyla > Physeteridae > Physeter > Physeter macrocephalus. The sequence goes on from NC_041231.1 coordinate 101,330,440, forward strand.
TTCCTTGCGAGTGGTCTGATTTGACCGTCCACATCGCTCCTCTCACCCCAAAGCCCAGGAAGGTCAACAATGAGCAATGCTATTCTGAACAGATGGAATCCAGTGGCCGCGAGAAAGCACAATCCCCAGAAGGAGGCTGACCTTCAGTATAGAAGTAAGGCGGCAGGAAGGAACCCACTGCTGCATTACCCACACTGGATGGCTTCCTGCTGTGCATACCCTCCACCACACGTCTCCCAATTGACTGTGGCCCCAGCCTACCTCTAACTGCCTCAAAGCATTTCACACCGGATCATAGCTTCTAGGACTGTGGCTGGAGGATGCTTATCTGATTGATGCTGAACTGAGGTGAAGCATCTTTCTAAATCTACTTTGGTTCACTGATAATTCTCTCTAAATGAAAGCTTAAAAAAAACCCTACTTAAAGATAGACAACGTATTGTCTTTCTAATTCTTCTACAAGGTTTGGAAGTTAGCAAGCATTTTATCTGAGGAGGCAAATATTTATATGGGGTAAAGAAAGCTGTTTTTACCCCTTTTTAAAACAATTATTTATTTTTTGGCTGCGTTGGGTCTTCGTTGCTGCCCGTGGGCTTTCTGGCTTTCTCTAGTTGCGGCGAGCGAGCTTCTCATTGCAGTGGCTTCTCTTGTTGCGGAGCACGGGTTCTAGGCGCGTGGGCTTCAGTAGTTGTGCCGTTTGGGCTTCAGTAGTTGTGGCACGTGGGCTCAGTAGTTGTGGCACACGGCCTTAGTTGCTCCGCGGCCTGTGGGATCTTCCCGGACCAGGGCTCGGACCCGTGTCCCCTGCACTGGCAGGCGGATTCTTAACCACTGAGCCACCGGGGAAGGCCCTGTTTTTACTCTTAATGTGATTTGTTTTATGTATATGTTCAATGAAATTATTATTGGAGCTACTCTGATAAGCCTTTAACTCAGGATTCAAACGTCATCATTATTATTCTTTTTTTAGTATGCAGAGAATCTTAAGAATGTAAAGACAGTAGGGGAGAAAAAAAGAAGAGGAGGGGGAGAATGAGAATGAGAATTTTTGAGGTGCACGAGATGAACTGTATTGGACATTGGTGAATTAATTTTAGCCGTGTTAGAGACTCCGAAAGACCAAGTCACAATCCACTGGGCTGTGGGGATTAGGAAAACTTTCATGAGAGCTGAAATGAATAGACATGCTACGTTGAGAATTTTGTTTGGGCAAATATATATTTTGGAAGTGATGTTTCATTCTTCCATGGACCATACTCAATCATATATGTTGTGCTTAGAGTATATATCTCATAAGAGGCATGAATTTGACCAGCGGACCACATCTATATTTGTGGGTGTCTGTACGTGGTTCAAACACAGATTCCTTTATTTATTCATTTAGTAAGAAGAAATGGAGTGTACAAAGATGAGTGGGCCACAGACATAGTCCAGAACTGTAAACAAACCATGAACAAGTTTAGCTGCCACAGTTTCATAGAAGTTGGCAGAAGACATGTGACTCTCAGGTCAGAAACAAAAGATTTTATTAGTCACAGCAATAGCAGTAGCCAGAATTTGCTCTTGTTCCCAGAATCCCAGTTGTCACAGAGCAGCATAAAGAGGGCCAGGTGACACCTGCACATGTAGTAGGTTGAATTACAGAAGAAGAATCCTGAACCTAGGAGATGAATCTTTTGTAATAAGCAATAAGCATGCCTGCCCTTTGTCTAGGAAGGAGACATTATCCTTATTACACTGGACTGTAAGCATACCTGCCCCTTGCTCCAAAGGGAGGCTGCATCCCTATCTTCCAAAGCTATTCACTATACAAACATCTTGGAACAAAAATAGTCAAGTATGGAAACAAGAGAGATCCATAGAAAACTGTTTTCTCACAGTATCTACTGCTTGTTTCTACACCATCCTTGATTCTGGTCAATTTACTCATGTGTATGTCACCCCAAGTGCCACTCTGATTAAACTGACCAACCAAGGCTGGGACCAGATCGATTCAATTTATCTCGTGCAGCATTTGCTCAAAACTATTATCAATAGGGCTCCATTCTGTCAAGAGGACATCCTGGCTTCAGGATGAGGCCAACCTGCGGTATTGACCCACCATGACCTCAAGGGTCCCAGACTCAATTAGCCGACTGAATCCTTTGATGACTTATCAAGATCTAGCTACCTTAGAAAACCAGGTAGCTTTCTCCTTTAGTTTTCCGTATTGACTTTTCTCCTCTGCCCAAGGTGTTAATCCAGGTACAGTAGGATGTATTAGTGATTGCACAGACTTTGCCTTGGTCTGAAAAGAGGAAGCCTATGGCAATTCTACCATTCATAACAACACTGGCCAGTGAGCTATACTGACCTGAATGGTAGTGGTGAACACTTCTACTAAAATCAGGGTCAAAATTTGTATCACCTTTTCTAATTGGAATACTCCTATCGTAGGGATAACTTCTTGTAGAGTGAGCATAAATAACAGGTCAGTTTCCCTTCTGGCATGCTCCCCTGAGTAATTCCCTGGTAGGCTCATTAGGATAGATCTCCACAGTCACCTGAGAGTTACATGATCTACTGGTGGAGTTTCTTCAAACACTTCAAGGTTCCGTATGACCCCTACCCACCAACCGCTCCAGCTATGGTGTAAGTCACCATGTTTTCAGGAGGAAGGCAAGGTAATACTGGCTTCCACATATGGTATTCCTGGAAATAAATTGTTGTTTACAATTTGGGGGACTCCCAAGTTGGATTTCTATCAGTTTGGAGGCACAGGTGGACAGCGCCTCCAATGTGGTCTTCTAGCCAACTGGTTGACCTTAGGTTCCTATTGTGCTTCAAATTATAGAGCACAGTATTGTTTTTGCAGGGACTGCCTAAGGGCAATGAGTCCACGTGTCCTGTTTGTCCATGCCACCAGCCACTTGTCATTTGTCTGTGGCTTGGAATGATTGATCAATCAATGGCTACTGGAATGGGGGTTGGAAAGCCATCTGGAGGGGGTGACAGGTGTTTTGTTTGGGAGGTGCAGGAAGCTATAGCCATGCCTTGCTGTTTCTGATGGAACTCTTGGTAAAGCCCAGAGAAATGATAACCAAACTGTGGAGATGGATGACGCCAGACCCAGCAGTCATTTAAAGTTTTGGAGCTTACAATATTTTGGGAGACCTACACAGGGCCGTCTTTCTCAGCAAAGAAGGCTTCAGGGCAGTCCTGAAAAACAAAGATCATTAATATTCCTCCCTCCCTAATACCTCCCAAGTCTAAGTTTTTCCCTCTCCAGGTGTTGGGGCTGTTGATCAACTTACACCTTTATGAAACTGATGTGTTCTATTCCAGGAGATACAACTTTGCCTTTATTTTATTCATCTTCTACTCAACCCATACATTTTGCCTGGAAAGGTCAGGTATAAAACAAGAAAGGACGTTTTTATAAAATTTACAGAGACCTATTAGGGACCCTTTGTGACCCATGTGGACCACTTTAGAGGGACTCAGCAAGCAAGTGGTCATTATCCTTTTAGTGTAAAACTATGTCGATATGATAAGAGAATCCAGGTGGCTGGGCCAGCATTAAGTTTGAACCCCTTCTTCCCCATTTTGGCTGGGCTGCTACTTAGAGGGTGACACAAACAGGCCAGCCTGAGGTCACCATTAAGGGAGAGATAAAGAAGTATCACATCCAGGAATTGTTGGGGTAGAATCCTGAATTTTCCAAACAGATCTATGTGATGGGATGAACTGGGAGACTGGGATCAACATATCTATGCTAACATGTATAAAATAGATAATGAATAAGAACCTGCTATGTAAAAAAATAAGTAAAACTCAAAAAGACAAAAAAACCCCAAATAGATCTATATAAGATTCTATACCCTTTGTTCTGATCGTCGCCCAGGAAGCATCTGAGAAGAGGTGATCATTTTCCGGATCCGGCCACATTCAGTGACCAAACTGCCTCACTCAGTTGTGTGAAAGTTGAGTCAGATATATTTTTTACTTATACATTTATAAAAACAGTTTTATTGTGATGTAATTCACATACCATACAATTCACTCATTTAAGATGTACAATTCAATGGTTTTAGTTTATTCACAGATGTATGCAACAATCACCAAAGTCAATTTTAGAAGATTTTTATCACCTCAAAATATAGTTTTCATTACATTAAACTTTGTATTTATCATTTCTGGTTCTTTTCATTTGTTCTTCTGAATTTGAGTTACCATCTGGAGACGTTTCCTTAGCCTAATACAGCTTTGCTCCTATCCACCTCCTTTGCACTGTTATTGGCAAATATGTTACGTGTCCATATGTTATAGGCTGAACAATATATTACATACATATTGCTTTATACAACTGCTTTTTAAATCAGTTAAGAAAGGAGAACAAACAGTTATTTAGGGGGCTTCCCTGATGGCGCAGTGGTTAGGAATCCACCTGCTAATGCAGGGGACATGGGTTCAAGCCCTGGTCCAGGAAGATCCCACATGCCGCAGAGCAAGTGGGCCCGTGCGCCACCACTGCTGAGCCTGTGCTCTGGAGCCCATGAGCCACAACTACTGAGCCCACGTGCCACAACTACTGAAGCCCGTGCACCTAGAGCCCGTGCTCCACAACAAGACAAGCCACCACAATGAGAAGCCTGCACACCGCAACAAATAGTAACCTCCGCTCACTGCAACTAGAGAAAGCCTGCGCACAGCAATGAAGACCCAATGCAGCCAAAAATAAATAAATTAAATAAATTAATTAAAAAAACCCAACAAAAACCAGTTATTTATACGGTCTTTTATAATTACCTAATTACCTTTACCAATGCTCATTGTTTTTTAATATGAATTCTAATTACTGTCTGCGGTCACATCAACCTGAAGAACTTCCTTTAGTGTTTCTTATAAGGTAGATCTGCTAGTAACAAATGCTCTCAGTTTTTGTTTATCTGAGAATGTCTTTATTTTGCTTTCATTTTTGAAAGATAGATTTCTGTTTAGGATTCTTGGTTGACAGGTTTTTTTTTTTTTGAGCACTGAATATATTATTCTTCTGCTTTCTGGTCTCCATTGTTTTTGCTCATGAGTCCATTGTTAATCTTATTGGGCTTCCTTTTAAGTGATGAGTTGTTTTCCTCTTACTGCTTTCAAGAGCTTCTCCTTGTCTTTGACTTTCAGTATTTTTACTCTGATGAGTCTGTTTGTGGATCTCTTTGTGTTTATCCTATTTGGAGTTTGTTTTGCTTCCTGGATGTATAGATTATTATTTTTCCATACATTTAAGAAATTTTCAGCCATTATTTCTTCAAATATGTTTTCTGTTACTTCCTCTTTCTCCTCTTCTTCTAGTACTCTCATTTGTGCATATGTAGGTGCACTTTATAATGTCTAATGTTTCTCTCTTCCATTCTCTTTATTTTTGTTTTCAATTGATCTATCTTCAGGTTTGCTAAATCTTTCTTCTGCCATTCAAATATTCTCCTGAGTCTCTCTAGTGAATTTTTAATTTATGTTATTGTACTTTTCAACTCCAGAGTTTCCATTTGATTTTTTTTTTATAGCTTCTATCTCTTTATTGATAGTCTCTATTTGATGTAATGTTGTCCATTGTCATCACACTTACCTTTATTTCTTTAATATTATTTTCTTTTAGACAGTTGAACGTATTTATAATGACAACATTGAAGACTTTTTCTGTTAAATCTTAGGTCTGGTTACACTCACAGGCAGTTTGTGTTAACTGCCTTTTTCCTGGTGTTTGGGTCATACTTTACTGTTTCTTTGCATGTCTTATAACTTTTTGCTGGAGACTGAATTTTATATAACACATTAAAGCAGATCTGTGTGCTGGTGGCTCCCTCCCCACCTTGGGGCTCGTTATTTTTATTTACTTGTTAATTTTTAACAATTGGCTGAATTGTTTTCGTGGAGTCCCTTTCTGCCTGCCTGCAGTGTTACTTCTCTGATATTGTTCCTGAGTGAACACAACCTTGGGTATACTCACAGTCACTGAGTGACAGTGGTTTTGGCAGGGCTTTCTTTGAGGGTCTCATCCCCTGACCACACTCGGCTGTTAAGCTCCACTACTTGCTGGCTGATTGCACTATTATTTTCAACAATGCCCTGTATACCCTGCCTATTAGCCCATTATTGAGTGGCTTTGGTGATAAAGGCACAGCAGCGTCAGAATGCAAGTGATCCAGAGAACTAAACACAAGACTCAATTTAGTTATAAAGACAACAACACTGTGGCTAGATTCTGGTGATCAGACTGGAAAAGTAACACCATAAACCAAAAAGTGTCAGCAGCACTGAGGTACCGCCTATACTGAGAGGGAGTTAAAGGTCTGATGTAGTTGACCTGCCAGGAATGGATGGAAGCCACACCCTGTTCAATGTTGCGTCCCTCACTGTAAGACAGTCAGGTCAACTTTTGGAAAGAGTCAGAAGTCTTGTCATTCAGTGATAACTCTGCCTCCGAGGACATGAAATCCTTTATATTTGGCCCAGTGTAAGATGGTAGATGTGTTGCCATGTCCAGTAAGATGATGATTTCAGGTAGCGACGGTGGCAATCTGGGTGGTACAGACTCAATCAGCAGCTTGATTCTACTCGTTTCATCAGAGAATAAGCCTTTACATGGGCACATACATGAGGGACACAGATGGTTCCATTAGGAGCATGATTTATGTTCACATTCCACGGCCCTAAATATGAGTGTCTTTAATTTGCCAGTCTATAGTGTTCCAAGTGCACAGACCAAACAGTTAGGCCATTGGCTCCAGTCGAAGAGCCAGTAAAAATATGACATAGTTCGTCAAGGGGAATAGTGGCTAGAACTGTGAGAATAAACTTGAGATAAGAGTAAGCATGTGCATTTTTTGTTTTTCAAAGGTGACGTTGAAGCTGAGCCGCTGCAGCAGCTCCGTGGACACAGTTGGGCTTCAGTGTAGCTCATCGATCTGTGAACCACGCCCATGCCCCAGGGTTCCATTGAGCATCAGCTTTGCTTCTGACAATGGAGTGAGGAATAAAATTTCCCCCGAAGAGATAAATGCCATTTTTTGGTTATGACCTTAATGCTACGGATTCCTGTCCATAGTAGTTGCAAATTTCCCTCCGTTAATGCACAGTGTAAGTGGGTGTCTCTGTAACTGCCGTCTGATAGAAGTCAGCACCTTTGGTCCCCACCAGGATGAACCTTAGTATTAGTTGTTCCAGTGGGTCAGATGTGAGGCGGACTGTCAGATTGGTGAGGAAGTTTCCCTTGTGGGAGGAGACTTAGCAATAACCAGGGCACTGTTCAGCTTGCTGTTTTTGAGTCTGCTTCTTGAGAGTTCGCCTATAACCATTGGGTTGGAGGTTGCAGACAATTTCTCTTCAGTAACAGGTAATAAAGTAGAGGATCACTTATTGCCTGGTTAACCATACAATTTGGTCAACATGTTTACTGGCTGTTTCCATGGACTTTCCTCAGTTCCCATCAATTATCCCACAAGGCCCTCCTACTTCCTCTTCCAAAAAGCCGCATGTCTGTCAGCATCCAATCCTCGTTGCCAAAACAGTCAAGAACTATGAAGGGTCTGAGATTTTACCCTACTCGCAAGCTACCAAGTAAGCTTGTTATTCATTATCAACTGCTCAGTAACAGCAAACCACAAAATTAGTGGCTCCAAACAACACATCTATTAGTTCACAGATTCTATGGGTCTTAAGTTTAGGCATGGCTTAGCTGGGTCCTCCGCAAGGCTGAAATCAAGATATTTGTCAGGACTGGGTTCTTACCTGAAGCTCAACTAGAAAAGGATCTGCTTCCAAGCTTACATGGCTGTTGGCAACATTCAGTTTCTTGCAGGCTGTGGATGGAGGGCCCCAGTTCTTGCTGGTTCAGCTGGAGGCTGCCTTCAGTTCCTTGCTATGTGGTCTTTCCCAAAAGGGCCATTTGTTTCCTCAAGGCCAGCAAGGGAAGACAGAATTATAGGACAAATATTACTAATATATGTGACATAATCATGTACATATAATCACATACATCCTGTCACCTTTCCTATATCCCATTGGTTAGGAGCAACTCACAGCTCTTACCCACGCTCAAGGGGAGATCACAGCACAGGGCATTAATATGACGAGATAGGGACCATGGGGATTACTGTAGAGTTTATCTCCCGGAGTCTGCCCGAGTTTCACAGGTGCTGCAGAAGGCACGAGCCTCCTGGGTCAGGGACAAAAAACTTGATTTTTCACAGCAATAGGAGTAGCCACAGTATCAGCATTTGTGCTGGTTCCCTGAGCCTCAGTCCCCAAAGGACAATGTAAAAAGGGCCAGATGATACCTATGCCTACAGTGGGATGTGTTACAGGAGAGTAACTCTGAGCTCTGGAAGCCTGAATCTTTTATTAGAGGAAGTAAGCATGCCCGACTGTGGTCCAAAGGGAGATATGACCTCTCTCTTCCAAGACTGCTCTGCAACCATCATCTTTGTGAAGATCGTCCGAAACAAATGCAGCCAGAGTCTCCGCATGGAAGATGTGCAGAAGCACAAGATTCATGGAGCATTACCTCCCAGTGGGCAGATCTTGACTCTAAGGCGCATCTCTGTGTAGAAGAGGAAAATATAGATGTGTACGTAAATCACTCAAATGAATGGTTGAGTCTGGAAAGACAAATCCAACATGGTATGGAAGCTCAGAGGAAGGCAAAGTTATTTCTAACTCCAGAGACCAGGCAGTCCTTCACAGGATTTATGTTAAATTTTAAAGCGTGACTAATATTTCAGGTAGTGAGGGGAGGTAGAGAAGAAAGGAAGAATATATGGAAGCAGCAGGAAGACCAAAGGAGGAAAAGCACAGAGCACGGGAAGCACGGTGTAGTTTTGCACGCTGAACAATTTAGTTGGACTTTGGTGTGAGAAAAAGGCAGTGGTATGGAGAAAAGTCTGGAAGTGTAAAATGAGGTTGGCTAACCATGGGCCTTCAGTACTTACTTAGATGTCATTAAAATGTTTTAAGCGGCCAAATGGGTGTCATTAAAATGTTTTGAGTGAATGACTGTGCCAGGAGTAATTTATTCAAGGTTGTGCTTTTAGGAATTGTAATCTAGAGGTAGTGGAATGGATTAGAAATGGAAAAAGAAGCAGAATCCCTAGTGAAAAAATTGTTGAGAATGGTACAAGCCAGAAGGTGATGAAAGTCTGAAGTAGTTCTTTGGTGGTGGGAAGGAAGAGGTACGGTGCGACGTACACCTTCTCCACTGGTAGAATCAGTTGGACTTGGTAGCTTACTGTGCTTGTAATACAGCAAAAAGGAGCCAAGCAAGAAGTTACCTGAGTAACTGAAAGGCTGGTGGCCTTAAAGGAATAGAGACATGAAGAGGAGGTACGGATATTGGGGAGAATATGATAAATGTAGATAAGACAAGAAACAAGCCCTTGAAAATGAACCTATTTGAAGAGTAGGGAGATCTCTTGATGCACTTAGAGTTAATTCAGTGGTATTGATACAATGAAAATCATGTGTCAAGAAAAGTCCAAAGCTTTGAGACACAAATTCAGGATCATTTGGGTGGTGCTAATTAGGTAGAAGAAGATTCTCTTCTTTCATTTGGCTGCCATTGTACTTAAGAAAAAGAACAGGAAACTTAAATTAGGATTGGTAAAAGCTGGATTGTTTCCATATCCTTCAGGCCTGAAAAATTTGATTATATATTACAGTTCATTCAGGTAGGCAGAAGTCATTTTTAAAGGCTGAAACTTTACAATGTAAGGTGTAGGTCTTAATTTTTAAACTCAGTGACTATGTAAATGAAATATACACACACAAGTTTTTCTTATTTGAGGAGAGTTATGTTGTATGTTTTTACATCATTTGAACTTGGCTGGGCAAACGTAACAGGAAAGAAGATACACCCATCTCTGCTGAGCGCCTGGTGTAGTTCAGATTTGATCCACATGTTATTCCTTCAAGATTATCCTCCTTCTAAACAGTATGTAGTCACCAGGAACCACTGGAATAATTTTTGTTCCCACTGTAATTTTTTAGGCTTTGCTTCACAGAGTCAACTTTTCATGACTTTTTTTTTCCATTCTATGAATCCAAGCTTATAATTAAGGTAGCTGTCATATGACCATAGATGCTTGGACTCACCTACCAGAAAAGAGGGAAGGGGTGGGAGGGGAGGGAGAGACAGAGAAACAGACCTTAGGATGCCTTCCTTCTCATTTGACATCTTAGAGGTCAACAAGATAACCCTATTACCAGATAGAAGGAAGCACTCGCTTATTCACTGTCCTTTATATGCTCAGTTCTTTCATCTTCAGTAAAACTCCATTTATTGTTATTCTCATTTTACAGATTAAGAAACTGAGGCTCAGGGAGGTTCAAAAACCTGCCTCCATCTGGAAAGTTATAATGATAACCCTTCACCCACAAATTTTAACCACAGCAGCATGAATTCCTTTCTGTCTTGGTTTCATAAAATAGTACATTTTCTTTTTATAAGCATAGGCTGACAAAAATATACCACCTAATTAGCTTCATGAATGGTGACCTTGTTGTTTTTCCATGTATTTGGGGGTAGATTTGATCTATTTTTATTCAGTCCTGAGTTTGGCAGCACTAATGACTGAACATGACCTCATCCAGCCTCTCACCAGTATGTGACCGATAGGGACATGCCAAGCTTGGGGACTAAGGGGCTGTCTCAAGAGTATGAAACGGACAGAAAGGCAGGAGGGGAAAAGTCACCTTACATCTTTGTTTAAAATATCTTCATTAAAAAAATGCTACTTTAAACTGTTTTTTCGTAGTGGGAACGTAAGCTTTATCCTAAGACCAATCTGCAGAAGTCTTAACATAAACTGGAAACCAACACCTTGACTGCAGCTCGGGAGAGATCCAGAAGTAGAGGCCTCAGCTAAGCCACGCCCAGATTCCTGACCTACAGAAACTGTGAGACAACAAACGATGATCTGTTATAAAGTAACAGGTCACACAGCAATAGATAACTAATACACATGGTGGTTGGTTTTACCTTTCAGGCAGGGCCACTCGCCTTCAAAAAATGTGCCCGTTGGCCTTGCTGAGATCTGTGGCCAAGGGCCTTCTCTCTCAATAGCTTGACCTTTGCATCTGGCATCTCTTCCTAATTCATTGGGAGTTGGTGTTTGTTATTTCTTTAAAGAAATCATTTAGAGTTGTAGTGTTACAACTCTAAATGATTTATTAAAGAAAGAGTTTAGAGTTGCTTTTCTTTTTGTTTTTTTTTTTCTATGTATTGTTTTTGGGTGATTTTTCCCCCCTGCCATTATAAAAACAAAAGTACAAGGTTTTTTTTTTTTGTTGTTGTTGTTTTAAATTTTAACTGGTGTAGAGTTGATTTACAATGTTGTGTTAGTTTCAGGAGTACAGCAAAGTGAATCAGTTATACATATACATATATCCACTCTTTTTTTTTTAGATTCATTTCCCATATAGGACATTACAGAGTACTGAGTAGAGTTCCCTGTGCTATTTGGCAGGTTCTTATTAGTTATCTATTTTATATATAGTAGTGTATATGTCAATCCCAATCTCCCAATTTATCCTTTCCCTCCTTATCCCCTGGTAACCATAAGTTTGTTTTCTACATCCATGACTTTACTTCTGTTTTGTAAATAAGTTCATTTGTACCCTCTTTTTTTTTTTAGATTCCACATATAAGTGATATCATATGATATTTGTCTTTCTGTGTCTGACTTACTTCACTCAGTATGGCAATCTCTAGGTCCATCTATGTTGCTGCAAATGGCATTATTTCATTCTTTTTAATGGCTGAGTAATATTCCGTTACATATATATACCACATCTTCTTTATCTATTCATCTGTCGATGGACATTTAGGTTGCTTCCATGTCTCGGCTATTGTAAATAGTGCTGCACTGAACATTGGGGTGCATGTATCTTTTTGAATTATGTTTTTTTCTGGGTATATGCCCAGGGGTTGGATTGCTGGGTCGTGTGGTAGTTTTATTTTTAGCTTTTGAAGGAACATCTATACTGTTCTCCACAGTGGCTGTTAGAAACAAAAGTACAAGTATTGACTTGTGCATTTCATTTTCTATATACCTCCAGAGGCTCTTGCTTTAGCCCCTTGGGATGATAATATGTAAGAGACTTAACAAACTTTAGCCCAGTGACTTAGTAAAAGCATCGAGCCAGCTTTGTGCTGGTTTTCTGACCCAGCACCTGCCTCTCACACTTTTCTAGTGTTATATGTTTAGCCCAGAAGGTGGTGTGTGTGGGCTCTGGTGTCTGTGTTTTTACCCTAGCTCTGCCATTTAGTCCTGTGGGACCCTAGGAAAATTACCCTCCCTAAATCTTATTTCCCTAATCTCTAAGTGATTTATAGTATTGAGAACAAATCTTGATAGTACTGTGAGGCTGATGAAATAAAATAATTCATGCCAAGTGTTTAATACAGTACCTGCCAGATGGTAAGCCCTTAATAAATGCTGAATAGGTAAAACATATACTTATTGAATATGCCTATTAATTGCCTGACATTGTGCTAAGTTATGAGGATACTAATGTGGTATAATTTGGTTCCTTTTCTCAAGGAAATCACAAAATTCTGAGTGAAATAGTAATGAATAGTTGTATAACATTGTTGATTACAAACATTATCATGTACTTTACTTAAATGATCCTGATAAATTCCCCTATGAGGCATTATTCCTGAATTCCTGGTTTCTTGTCCAGTATCACAGTTACTCTAAAATTAGATGACTTTTATATCCCAAGTTCCTTCCAGAGGCCAGCCAAATGAAAATTGTCTATCTCTCTGACCTCATTTCTGGAATCCATTTAGGTTATTCTCATAACACGTCTATATATTTTACAAAATTATGTGGATGAAGCTTTTGGATGTAGGGGAAGCATTTAAATAAATCAGTTAGTTAATGAGCATGAAGGAAACCATTACCACTGTTATCTCTTTTGACCTCGGATTGGCCAGAGCCAGTAGTTCAACTTCCGCAACCCGCTCCATTTGGCTACAATTCCTGCCCCAAACCCAGATCCTAGATCAGTCCCTGGAGGGTCATCTGATAACCTGTGACCTTGCTCCTCTCCAGATCACCCCACATATGAATTTTAGTCAGCGAAGGGTAGTCGAATGGAAAGGCAAGCAAGAAGGTAGGTGAGATGCAGGCAGAGATAAGATCTAGTTATCGCGGAGAGGTAGGTAGCCAAGGGATTATCCACTGCAACTTTGTTCAAGGATCGTGGGGAGAGATTGGCATGAATGCTCAAGGGAGCTGCTTTGGCATAAATAACAAAACCACTAGGCAGATCCCTTCCCTATAGATCCATTCAATTTGCCTGGCAGATACATTTTAGAGAATAAAACTATTTAGACCACCACCCAGCTAAAACCCCCAAATATAAACAATGCCTCCCCCTGTTTAGGCCACATAGTAAAACTTTTCAGGCCAAACAAATAAATAAACAACCAACAAAACAAAAGCAAAAACTCCAATTATGCCCACTTCTGTCGGGCAGACATAGCTGAGAGCGTAAAGCAGGAGACAGGAGAGAGCTGGTGAGCTTCTAGGAACTCCTGGCCAAAGCCGGGAGATCAGATACCCGTGGCTCATTTCACTGGTGTTAATCTGTGATGCCTTTGGTGTTGTCACACGTATTTCATTAGTGTTTTCCCCTTATTAAATATGAAAATCATGTCAAAGGTAAATGTCAAGGGACTATAAAATTCCCCTTCTTATCTTCTGTACATTTATCAGTTGATAAATGGAAAGGCACTGAAAGCCAAAATAACTGAATGAATAATTTATAAATGACTGATGCATCTTGTGTGTTGTTTCAGGCACAAAACAGTAGGACATCAATAATCAAAAGAAGGTGGATTAATTTAGCAGTATTTTGCCCTTGATATTTTTATCTAAATGCTGCAGTTTAGGCTTCTGCGACCAGACAAACTCCTTCTGTCATTTCAGTCCTTTACCGATTTGGAGGTAGAAAGGCAGGGAAGGAGGGCACCCCATCACTTACCCCAGAGCTCCTTCTCTGATAATAAGTACTGTTAATGTTGATGGAATGAGATTTGATCCACTCATCCCCTCTCAACGTTCATGAATCTGCCACTAATACTTAGATCAGGAATGTTAAAATGATTTAAAAAGGGGCTGCACATCAACCCTGAATTTTAACCTTGACTAGAGGTCATTTTATTCTCCTTAATTTACATTAAGGCAGTGTTATCTTTGAAACGTTAGTTTCTTTAGCCAAATTTTCTTAAATGCGTTTACAATTGTATGACATTGCGAGCTTGGTCACCCTCAAAGGCCCTCTGGTGCGCTAGTAGAGAAGGGACAGAGCAGAACTCAAGTCTATTGAGTTTAGGCACAGCGCCCACCACACCCCAACCAGAGAGAAGGCCTGGGAGCCAAGAGCTCAACCCAAATTCTTCCTGAAAAAGGCAAAATGGCAGGCAGAAGAAAATTCCGCTGAGAAAATTTGCTTGGTTTTGGAAGTCTCAGCTTGGATCTAATTTCCCCTGAAGGTGAAGCAGCCTCTTATTTCGGGATATATACTAACAGGGGAAAGGGCCATACAGTTCACATCTTGGTTTATTCTGACGTGAGTCTTGAAGGGTGGCCACTTTATAATTTTTTAAAAAATTCCACCCTGTGGCTTTCCCCACCGGGCCCAGGGATCTGCTTTTTGCCAGCCCATTGTCAGAACGGCCTTGCCTCGGGTCCCCAAGCCCCACTGCCTGTTAACAAGAGCAGCTTCCCCGGAGCACGACATCCATCCCAGCGTGGTCATTGGGCCGGGTCTCCCAACCGGCCCCTGCTCGGCTCTGTCCGCTCGGCGCGGGAGAGACCCCAGCCCTCCGGAGGGCTCCCCAGCCACCCGGTTATCCGCAGCTCCAGGGCCAGAGAGCCACTGGGACTCAATGGAGTTGGGAGGTTCTGCAGGCTAGGGATGAAAAGTGACGCCCTCCCTCCCAGGGCACGGAGCTCAGCTGCGGGATGGGCCTGGACCCTGGAACTTCACAGACAGCACAGCAGAAGGCACTGGCTCTCTTGTCTGGGCGTCTATTACCTGCAGCAGAATGTGTAGAGAGGGTTGATAATGAAGTACTTGACTAAGCAGTGTGATCCAGCTGGCTGAGCCAGAGGGGCTGGCTGCCGAGGGAGGCCAAGGAGCTAGAGGACTCACTGCTAGCCATTCTCCCTTGACACCTGGGAAGCCGAAACAAAGGAGTGTAGAGATCAAAAAGCAGAGAGGTATCAATAATAGAGAAGGAGGGGAGATGGGGAGAGAAGGAGGGAGTATAGGGGTGAGGCCTGCACTCCTTTTCAAGCAAGTTATGTTTTGCTCATTTCATTTCCGAATGAATCACTTTCCACTCTCTGGACCTTCACAGTCTAGATTTAACCAGCCTTTTGGTAACCAACACCAGGGTTTTTTTGTTTTTTTTTCTTTCCCTTTGTAAACTTGAATGTTTGCCAGTGAATTCTGGCAAAACAAAAAGAGAGAGATTCACTTTCACATACGCAGAAGTCCAGAAACTGCTTCCGGTGGAGGTGGAAGTATGCTTCGGTCCAACAGCTCTGTGACTAGAAAACTAATGCGACGAGAGGATAGCTTTCTCTTTGGCTGCACAGAAGCCACCTGCCTCAGTATGCTCGCATCCTTCCGTACCTGCTAACGGCCCCCACTGAGTTCCGCCTCTCTTCGCCATCTCGTGCAATAAATAATGGATCTTGCGTGTTCAAATGTGCTTAAACACTTTGAGGGCCATCTGTTTACCAATACAATAAATGAAACGCTGGGATGACTGCCTTTAGCACTCTGTGGATTGTAATTATCTTTTACAAATAGACACAGGATTCATCCTGCGTTCTAAGCATGAATGCTAACAGTGCTGTGGGTTTGCTGTCTTTCATACTCAGAAAAAAGAGGGGTGCCCTATACAGCCAGAAAAGCAATGTGACAGATGAGCTTTAGCGGGAAGAGTATGCAGGTGAGGGAAAGGGGAAGTAGTTCTACCAAATGTGAGCTTGATTTATAGGCCAATCAAGTCAAAGGTTTACTTGTAACAAGCAGGAGCAAAGTGAAAGTTTCTGCTAATAGCTCGTCTTTACCTGAAACTAACAAGTCTGATTTTAGGAAAAACAATGAGGTATGAGGTCAGCTCCCTAGTCTTCCCGCTCCTTTCTTACTTTGTACTGTCTACATGTCACTTTTCTTTAGGAGCCCTCATGGTGTCTTTCCTTTGCCCTCAGCAAAAACTCTCCTTTAATCTTACTAAGGTGTAAATGACTACCAGTACTTCAAGAATTAAGCCTCTCTTGCTCCTGGGCTATTTGTATTAAAAGAATCGAATTGTTACATATGAAGGGTGAGGCTATGGGTTTGAAACATTAAACTTTAGGGCAGAAATATTTTGTGTGTGTGCCTGAAAACCCTTCATTTTCCCCTCAGACTTCACACAGGTTACGCAGATACCTGTATCAGTCACATGTTGGGGTCAATTCCAACACCATCATCCCTGAAATTCAGTGTTATGCAGATATTTTATGATACTGAGCACATGTTAATTATATTGACCATTTTGACTTCCCTCTTTTGCAATGAGAAAAAATACTCACTTTGATTTTTAAACCTTTGGAGTATATATATATATATATATATATATATATATATATAATTTTTTTTTTATCAGGGCTTCAGGACATTTTTTGGTTAAAAAGCATAGAGACTCACTCAAGCTGGATCAAGCTTCGTAAGGAAGAAGCCAGTATAAGGGAA
>NC_041231.1:101347331-101370751 GCF_002837175.3 Physeter macrocephalus
TATATATATATATATATATATATATATATTATATATATATATAATTTTTTTTTTATCAGGGCTTCAGGACATTTTTTGGTTAAAAAGAATAGAGACTCACTCAAGCTGGATCAAGCTTTGTAAGGAAGAAGCCAGTATAAGGAAATGGTTATTATGGACGCTAAGATCTAGGACTATAGTATGGCTGAGCCTCACAGATACTCAAGTGGGAGGGTGATTCGGGATCAAGAAACCCAGCATCAGGGGAGTATGGTTCATCACCTAGTGCTCTGTTGTTAAAGGAACTCAGCTGCGCTTCATACGTCTGTTCACCCAGAGTTTCTGCTCCCTCATAATTTTGGCTCTCACTAACCTCTCGAGCCCAAAGTCCTTACTTCCAGTCCCCCAAAAGGAATTGAATTGAGCCAGTTCATCATGAGGCCCCAGGACATGGGCTTTGGACAGCCTATGGTTTGGGTCTCCCTGGGTCAGGTACTCATTCCTCATCCACTCAACACTGGCAGAAGGTGGGTAGGGTTACATGGGACAAAATATAGACGAGCAGTGGCCTTAGGCAGGAGGTTCCTTTGGGATATGAGCTGGCAGAAATTCTGATGATTATTCCACAAAGTATAAATGAACATTACATTCAGCATTTATTCATGTGTGAAATATATTCTCTGTTATTGAGTGCTGGGCTATGTAATTTATTCTACATATTGCTTTACTCAATTGAATTATTACACAGTTAATAATTGTGTATATACTACCCTTAAGTAAGAGACTTCATTTTGTGATGTCTCTTATGCCACTCAAGTACATTCGGAAAAATGATTCATCTAGTGGTAACCTTAAAGACCTAATGGAACTTGCCTGCAAGATGTATCATCCATTCTTTATATATGCTTCTGCGTAATCCATCTCTCTATTACACACTTCCAGTCACCAAATAATAGTTTGCTCATATTTGTAATGAACCAGTTTAGACAGAGACTGAGTTCTAAACTTAACCCTTACCTATGGGAAAAAGTCAGATCTAGTGAGATAAAAGACTTTGTCAGGAGTTTCCACAGGTTAGCGTGAAACCAGCTTTATTGATCTCACATCAAAGCAGCAACTGCCTGCCTTGAAGGATGCTTTGAACACGTACATATTATATCCTCCTGTGGCATTTCCAGAATTTTACCCTTTGTTCTACAACCTCTTGTAAGAACACGAGTCCAAGGAGTATCACTTTAGGAAAGTGGCATATGGAGCCCATCTGCTCAGATAGTTCAGACACCACTTGGTGGGAACAGGAGGAAAGGTGTAGGATGTGGATTGTCTGGATGACACAGAAATTAAGTAGGTGGCACGCAGATCTCAGTCTCTAAGTATCATATCTAATCACAGATCAGGAAAGCAGCACGAGGAAACCAAAATGTGGTAATGTGGTGGCCCAAGGGCTGGATACACTATGGCAATGGGGCAACTAGAGTCACAAGTTAGAAGGCCAGCAGAACAGCGAAATTTGTTGGTGATAATGGATATGGCACAAAACACCTTACAGGTCAGTTGCTCTTAACGGGGAAATCATACTCACAGTGTCAGAAAGTATTACGGAGGGGTAGGCCTGGTTATTTCTTACCAGAAAGATCTAAGAAACTCTGATGAACTAGCTTTTAAATTATTAAGGAAAGCAGTGGAACTTTTTTTTTTAAATTTCATTGATGAATATAATTTATTTATTTTCTTTTCATTGTTTGATTCTAGACTATATTTCAATAAAAATAAATAAATAAGCAGTGGAACTCTTTAGAGATGAAAGTTAGGTAAGCAATAGTAATTTTTCTTGTAACTCAGCAAGTTTAACTCTATTTAAAGATACCTGTACCCTTCCCTACAGTCACCCTTAGTGTATACTCAAAAGATTCTCTTTAAACTTATCTTTCAAGCATATTTAATATTTGCAGTGGAGAAATATTTTTGGTCTTCTGCACTGAGATTGGAAAAGAGGCCTTATCATGTGCTGAGCTAGCACTGCAAGCCAGTCCTTTCACGGTATCACTTACCCAATTAGCTGCTTTGGAATGTCTGTACATTTTTTGGTTATTATAGTGGCTGGTGAGATAGCACCTCTTTGGTGATACTAGGATCATGACAATTCATAATATTTAGTATTATGACAGTTGGTAATCAGTGAAGCACTATTTGAAAGAGCCTAATTTAATCTATATCATACAGCATGAACTTAACTATTGAAATACATTTAAAAAATAAGTATATGTTTCAGTGACATTTTAACCCTAAATAAATTATACTACCTGGACCACATGTGTTAATGTCATTCAGTTTAAGCGGGCAACACTCTTCTCTTGAGCACTCACTACATTCCAAGAAATTCTGAGAAAGGCAATAGAGAACTCTCTCAAAGCTTATCCTTCTACTTACAGAGAAAGCAAACCCAGGGCTTGCAAACACAATCAGTGAGTAATTTTGTACACTCTTTGGAAAAGCAAACCGTGGTGGAAAAGACAGATTCTGGCCACTCAAAATGTGGGTCTTAGGTGGAGTTTCCATTTCTACCCATCTAAATTATAAACCTTTGATGGAGCCTGTTTTGAGGCTGTGCTTTGTAAGGCTTAATGAATGTCAAATAGTAATTGTAAAGTTTATTGTATTTGATGATAACAGCAATAGCAATAGTAATTATAAAAAAAAACCATCATCGTCAGTATTCGGGACTATGCAATAATGGTGTCTGTGGTGCCAGGAAAGTGCGGTCCAGCAGCAAATGGATTGGGGGGCCCCTCTATTCCCTCCTCACCAGGGCTGCACCCAGGACGCAGCCACACCCTGCAGAGGACAGAGGCACTTTTCAGAGGATACTGTGAAAGCGGGAACCAGAACTTTCTTGTCCCTCGTTGTAGTCCTAAGACCCAGCCTGACATAAATTAGGACCTCACACATTCATATACATTTCTAAACAAAAGGTAGGAGAAGAATTCCAAAGCTTCAATAACAGAAGAAAACAGGTGTATTCAATAGCCCTCAAAACGCTTTATCATACACTCTCTGTTCCCTGGGAGTCAGTAAGATGCAAAACCTATTTTTTAACAAATATTTTGCTCACGGGATATTTGTGCTGAAAACAGATTAGAAGTTAGGGAGCGAAATCTCCCCAAAGAAGTTCTGTTAAAAGGGTATTAACCTGTGTCTATAAAATTTCTATCTCACAGTATTTTATTTTCAAGTACTCTTCATCTTAGAGTAGGGGCATGAACGGCAGTGAAAGAAAGACCACAATTAATAGATCTCTGTGAAAATCAAACTCAGTCTCTGGCTTTGAACTGAGGTCAATTCCCAGTTTAGGTTCCATAGTTTTATGACCTTGGGCAAATCTTTTAATACAGAAAATGAGAAATTCTTTGGTCTGATTATAAAGTTCCTAGCTCATTGAAAAAATACTAGATGGTGATGTAATTTTTCTCTAATTCTTACCTCATAACTAAGCCTCTGAGGATACCTCTCTGAGCATAAGCTGCATATTACTTTCAAAAACTTAGGGCCATGTTGATATTGTTCCTCATTAAATTCTTACTGAATTGGAGGCTTGTACACACTTCAGGCACCCAAGTCACAAAGCCCCGTGATTTGGGGGCCTTCCAAGAGCCAACTTGACTACAGAAGAGCTACCACTAAACCCCTTGGATAAATGTCTCCCTTGGACGCCGTGTGGATGACTCCTATGCTTGTCTACTTTCTGGGGCTGTTAAGAGGATTTATTAATGCTTATGAAGAGCTGTAATCACCTTGGATGAAAGGAAGAGAAGAATCATGACACTTCAGAGTAACACGGCACCTTTCATCTGAGGATCTCAAAGCACTTCACAAGTTTGAATTAATTAAGCCAGGGTAATTGCAAGGTATAATGACAATAACAATAATGATTATAATTAGCCTATACATTATCCCTAAGAACCTGATTGGAAATCAGCTCCTGACACTGTCTCTGCCTTGGTGCTTGTCAGCCTCTTGCTGTCCTGGGTCTGCAGCAGGAATGGCAGATGCCCTGTCCTCCCTGCGCGCGCTCGCCCCTTCCTCCCCAGCAGTGCCCGTGACCTCTGCCCTCACGGTAGGATGAATGTGGGCTTCATGGAAAGGGTCATTTAGCATCCTGGACTAGCATCTGGATTAGTGGTGACTTTTGGAAATGTCAGAATACGCTATTGAAAGGAATGCTCACCACGTTAGTGATTGTCCTTGAAAGTGTTTTGGATGAATCCTTTCTTACTTACAATTTTTAGTGCTAATAGTTTATGCTTATACAGCACTGACTACGTGGCACTGTTCTAAGTGTTTCTCGTATATTATTTTATTTGACCCTCACAATGGCTCTGGGAGGTAGGTACCATTATCATCATTATCCCTGTTTCACAGATGAGGAAACTGAGGCACACAACAGTTAGGTACCTTAGGTCACAGAGTTCATCATGACCAGGTCACGGAGCTGGTAAGTGGCAGCTGGGTATTTATGACATGAGCTGACAGAACTTGCACTTTAAACCACTGCATTTTATCTCTATTAAGAGGAAATAGAATTATAGTTTTTACAGCAGAAAAGGGGCCAGTTCCTCAATACCTTATATCTCTGCATTTTCCAGACCTTTCTCTCAGAGTGGGTAAAAACATGGCTTTGGAACTGGATTACCTGCATTCAAACCCCCATTCTGCTACTTATGAGCTGTGTAACCTTGTAAAAATGCTAAGCTTTTAAATGTCTCAGTTGCCTCATCTGTAAGATGGGGATAATATAGTTCTTTCCTCATAGAGTTGTGTCATGATTATATGACCTAGTCATGTAAAAGGCTTAGAGCCATGACTAGCACATAGAAAATGCTCAGTAAATAATAGCTGTTATTATTGCCCACTCTTTAATAGATAACAGATCATTTAAAAAGTCAATGTCTAAGAGACTCTAACATTATTTGTTGCATTAAGATATACATGAGGAATCTTGTAAAGTATTCAGACTAATTTTTGTGGAGTCTTGCTGTGAACATAGAACATTTCCCCAAGATATCCAGTTTCCCTTCTATGAAAAAGATGATTTAGAAAATTTGGGGCTTCCCTGGTGGCGCAGTGGTTGAGAGTCCGCCTGCCGATGCAGGGGACGAGGGTTCGTGCCCCGGTCCGGGAAGATCCCACGTGCCGCAGAGCGGCTGGGCCCGTGAGCCATGGCCGCTGAGCCTGCGCTTCCGGAGCCTGTGCCCCACAAAGGGAGAGGCCACAACAGTGAGAGGCCCGCGTACCGCAAAAAAAAAAAAAAAAAAAAAACCAGAAAAAAAGAAAAAGAAAATTTGTTGCTCTTAGTAGGTTTAGCTACCTTCCTAGGGGACAGAGGCTTCTCGAAGCTTATTTCCTCTCTCACCAATGGGCAATGTGGGTTTGAGAGTAGGAAACACATGTTACCATTTTCTGGTCTACTCCTGCTCCACAGAAAACACTAGTCCAGTGCTCATTCTATGAGAGCATGATTTTTTTTTTCCCCTGATGCTGCTCTGGAAATCTCCCATCAAAACCACCGTCACATCATCTTATAGCAGAGGCTAACACCAGTGCTCTGGAGAGGTAAAATTTCCACTGCTCTTTTTTTTTTTTTTCCTTAAGTTTAGAATTTAGTTTTAATTTTAAAATTTTCATTCGTTCATTTATTTAATTAATTAAAAGATTTTTAATTTTTATACAATTTTTAAAGGTTACTTTCCATTTACAATTACTACAGAATACTGGCTCTATTCCCCATGTTGTAGAAGACATCCTTGTGGCCTGTCTCACACCCAGTAGTCTGTGCCTCCCATCCCCCCACCCCTATGTTGCCCTCCCCTCCCTCCCCGCTGGTAACCACTAGCTTGTTCTCTATATCTGTGAGTCTGCTTCTTTTTTGTTATAGTCACTAGTTTGTTGTATTTTTAAAATTCCACATAGAAGTGATATCATACAGCATTTGTCTTTCTCTGCCTGACTTATTTCACTTAACATCATACCCTCCAAGTCCGTCTATGTTGCTGCAAATGGCAAAATTTCATTCTTTTTCATGGCTGAGTAGTATTCCACTGTATGTACATGTATATATATATATATATATACACATACATATATATATATATATACCACATCTTCTTTATCCATAGAATTTTATCTTTTAAAAAATTTAAGAAAATTTAAATGTAATAAAAAGTAAAATTCCTTGTTCAGTCATCTTTGTGGGGCTTCTGTCTGTGTCTCTCATGAAGATCACTTAAGTTAATGGGGAAGAAAGAAGAAGGAGCCCAAGTTTGAGGTTATAAATACTAGAAAATAAAAGACCTTCTGTCTCCTGTGAGGGGTAGATGAGCGGATGGGATGGGCAGGTGCAGAGCAACCAAGAGCCCAGATAACACAGGGAGAGACCCAATTATATAAATGAACCTTGGGCCTGTCCCTGATGAGATCATGTCCAGAGTTTTCACCTTGTGTACATGTGTGAATAACGTTAGATTCATTGGCATTGGCTAGAGTTTATTTTTAGCCTGCTTCCCTTTGAGAGGAGACCATTTCTACAGCCACTCACCTTCCAGTCAATGAAGTTGCATAATCCTGGTGTATTCTAGACTCTCCTGGATGGGACGTCTTGTGAGCACCGTGGGAAGCTGTTCTTTAGAAGTTAGAGGGTCTTGGACATGGGATTTGAGCGTGTAGGAGAAAACCTGCTCCCTGGGGAGGAGGATTCTCCCTTGAGAGTCCTTTGGAAGCTTCCTGGCACTTGATGCTGAACTGATAATTGAGTTTGAACCCACTTAGAGGTAATGAACACAGTAATCTCTCGCCCTCTTTTGCCCTCTCTCCTTTTCCCTCCCCATC
Source organism: Physeter macrocephalus (assembly GCF_002837175.3). Taxonomy (NCBI): domain Eukaryota; kingdom Metazoa; phylum Chordata; class Mammalia; order Artiodactyla; family Physeteridae; genus Physeter; species Physeter macrocephalus. The sequence goes on from NC_041231.1 coordinate 101,354,193, forward strand.
CCTGCCAACAGAGTACTGGAGCTAAAAGGGAGTTGGATGTGTGGGAAAGAGAGAGAATGGACAAGGTTCCTGCAGGACGGATCAGAAACTGAAGTGGAGACGGAATAGGAGGAGAGCAGGGGGTGAAAGATCAATTTGTCCTTTCCTTCCCTGTGGGCTCTTGAGGTCTTCCCTGTGGGTTTATGAGTTGGGACCTCCCCCATGCATGAGAGGGGCACTGCTTGTTTCTCAAGGCAGCGCCCTTTCTCAGCCCCCTCATCATATGCTTGTAGGTCAAGCCTACACAGCACAAGGTAGATTAAGAAAGTATCTGGACAGAAAAAGAAATATTTTTAAGCAACAATGAAATTGAAAGGGAAGGAAGATGAGAGAGTCTTTTCTTCCCTCATCAAACAGAAATATTTGCTTAAGGAAACAGGTTTTCGTTTCTTCCCAAAGACTTCGACAAAAGAATAACAGTGATATAAAAACGCTTTGTGAAACGTATGAAGAAATGTTTCTGTAGACTATTTGGCAAGGAAGCTATAGTTCGCACAAACCATATTGATTTCAACTCCTAAATTTCTGAAAGAATGATGGAATAAAAAACGAGATTTACACAAGAAGTAAAGTGAACCTGAATTTCTAGCTTAAAATGGAAAAAGAATAGAAATGTCAGCAATAATGAAATGAGAAAAATAGCTCTTGAGCCTTATTCACTAAAAAGAAAGGAATAGGTTGCTTTCCCCTCACCCTTTTCTTTGGAAGCTGCAGAAATCATAGATTTTGAATAAACTTCCTTACCCCAAAACATGTCAATACAAAGAAGGGAGTTTTTTAAGAGAAAGGCATAAAAAGTAGAGAAAAGATTGATATGGGCAAATGTCTTCTGGTGGCGTGTACTTAAAGAGGCTGAGATGACATCTCTGCTCATCACAAGCTTCCTCGGAAATTAGGGCTCCAGAGACAGGCAAGCACCGTGACGGCCACCACTGCCACCCGCCTCCGTGTGACAAGAAGCAATAGCGCCCCCAACACGTCCGGCACTGAGGCCCCGCCTTGGATACAGAGCCAGGCCTTTCATTTTAATCTGAACATCTGTCGTGATCAACAGAAGTGGTGGCGTGGTTTCTGTTGTAGAAAATGTCTTATTAATATGATTCTAAAATAGACCAAATGGATACAAAATACATGCCACAAAATAAATCCCAGGCTAGCTCTAAGAAAAGGTGAAGGCAATTTAGCATTATTTTGTACCCATGACCTTCGATCTGGTCTCATATCAAGACAGGCCATAAAGGCAACGTCTCCCCTCTTTTGTTCTGAAAAGTACCCAAGATTTGTTGATGTCCTTTGCAAAAATGGAGTGACCTGTGTCCAGAGGTCTCAGGTAAGTCGAGTGATGTCTTCCCAGGGAGGCCCAGGAAAGGAAAGGTGTGCGGTGTTTTCTCTCTGTCCTTTCCTTGATGGCTCAGTGGGCGTTGTCTAGCAAGGAGTGTCTTACATGGGTGTCAGTTTTATTTTATTAACTATCATTTTGACTCTGGAGGAGTTGTTCACAGAGATTGTTTGTGGTACAGAAAGCAGTTTGTTTGTCTGTTTGTTTAACCATTTTGCGTTGTCCCTGGACTGACTATTTCACTGGAGTCTCTGCTATGTGCGTGGTTTGCTCTGATTCTGTTTGATGCAGAATCTCTGTGCTGCTTTGGCTCTGGGAGCTGCCTGATTCCCCAAAGCTCTGTCGCCATCAGCTCCTATCTAGGAATAGTGAGGTTTGTTGACTAGCTATGTCAAAGAGAAGGTGCGAAAAATGTGCAAAGTACTTACGGAGCCCTTTGGGCACCTTGGAAGAGAGGCGCCACGTACACTCCAGGGAGCCTTAGTGCGGAACCAGTCTCTGAGCGCCATTCAGCCTCGATGTAGAATTTTCTCTCTCCATCTACGGATGGAGAGCGTGGCAGGTTGGAGAAAGACAGAGTTTCTGGATAGCGTAGTCCAGATTGCGCGTGTGTGTTATTGTGCAAACGGGCGTGTCTCCAGGTATGGCCTCCTCATGCCTTAGGCATGGAAAACCTCACAGAAGAAGTGGAGTTTTCGGAAGGCTTTTTAAAATAAGAGGAAGAGAGATGTGCAGCGAATGCAGGGCAGAAGAGAAGCTTTGGAAATGAAGGGAGTGACTTTCAAAACGGGGAGAGCACAAATGGGAAACAGCACGCGTGGAAGGAATGAGAGTGAATTGCATTCACTTAGGAAGATGAATTTAAAAACCTTTCCAGGAATCTGATGTGGGAGGGAGGCTTTTGCTAACTTCATAGCTGTGAAAATTAATGTTATTCCTTTGAGTGACTCTCAGAAGGAAAACCTCAATTTAAAAAATACAGGCAGGTGTTGGGGCAAGTTTGTAATATATTCCAGACAGTTTTTTTTTTTTTCTTTTAACGTGGAGGATAATAATCAGTTGCTTCTTATGGGATATGGATATGAGTCATCATAAAATAAAAATGCAACCCTGACCTATATAGTTCTGAACATACTTAACCCTTCCTAAGTTTTTGATTAATCAAACAAATGCACAAGAAACCTAATGCAGAGGTTGCTTATGGACCTGTACGGTGACAATGCTGACAAAAAATAATTCGAGAGAACAAAAACGTACAAAGTGGAATTGGCGTTTCACTTTGCCTCAGGGCTGGTCCTGATAAATAAGTGATGAAAGAAAAAGGAGACAAAGATGGATTAACAGAGTATGATGAAAAGCCAAACTTTGTCGTGGGTATGAATACTCTGGCGGAGAGCACGCTACCTTCTCTGCCATTTTAGGCCAGTTTGATTAATTCCCAGGCCCAAAGGTGAGGGTCTGTCCCGAGCAGGGGCTACTGTGACCCTGTACTATCTCTAGACCAGAGAAGCTAGGAAAAGCTGGAGAGTTTTTGACGCAGAGTTGCTCTCTGGAGTCAGAGGAGCTGCGTTTGAATCCCATGGCCACCATTTCTCAGTCAGGGTAACTGCCATTCTTTTGTTATTCCCAGTCTCATATTACACACCTGCAGAAAGTAGTTTCTCACCAGGGTTTTGTTAGAATCCAACTAAAAAAAAGGTTAGAAAGGGCCTTGAAGCCTATTTTTTTCTATTCAAAATCTGTTTATTTCAACATCGTTTGGTTCAAAAACACAGGTGAAGTTCCAATCAATCACTTTTTCCTTGAAACTTCAAGAAAAACCTATTTTTTTAAAAAGAGAGAAACACAGTACAAATTGTTGTTTGACTCAGATTGGAGGAACAGGCCAATATAACCATTGCTTTGAGTTCTTTAAGAGAAAAAAACCAGATGTTATATATTTAAGGTCCCCAAACTGAGTCCTCTGAGAGAGGAATCTTTAAATAAAAGGTACCAATCCAACTATTTTATCACATTTCTGTAATTTTGGCAGAAGGTTGGGTTTTACTTAGGAAAGGCTCTTTCAGTTTTGTCTGAAGTTCTCCCAATTCCCAGCCTTGGTGAAACTGGGCATAATCATCCCAATATGACACACGCCTCCCTGTTCCATTAAAGCAAAAATGAGTTTGCCAAGAAAAAGCAGCTCTTCACAGAGGGTGTAGCACTTGTTGTAGGAAAACTAGTCTGGCTGGTTCCACCTCAGCTCAATCTTTTGAGTGCAATTTTTGCTGTCAACCGTACCAACGAATATTACAGCAACCATTGCCCGAATGCCAGTTCTTCATTTGGGAACACACACACACACACACACACACACACACACACACACGAGTCACTGGAAAATTATACGTGGATATAACTTCCTAGATGGCCCGAGGTCTTCAAAGAGTTAGAGAAGCATCAATCAGATAAAAACCAGTGTGAGTCGCCTATGTTTTCAAATGTTACAGTCACGCTAAAATAGCTGGCAGGTCAGTTTTTTTTTCTTTCCTTTCTTTTTGAAGTGTGCAGCAAAACGATCTTTGACAGACCAGCAAACTATAATTCTTTTCTTTCTCTCATTTTTTGCTTTTGTTTTTCTGCTGCTTCTCACGGTCTGGTCTTGCACTGTCTCCAGGATGCTGGGCGGGGGGTGGGGGTGGGGGTGGGGGTGGGGGGGAGGGGCGGGGAAAGCTGCATCCTGTCTGCCTGCGAGGGGAGAGCCGCGGGGGCCAGGGCTAAGAGCAGCGGGCCTTCCTTCCCAACCCCCTGCTCTGTGCCTGAATGCCGTGAAAACAATCTTCAGCACACTTGCCATCAGAGGAACCTTCTGGAGGCCAGCCAGCTGCAAGGCCCAAGGTCAAGCAACCACCATGGCTACCAGCACCAAGGAGAACCTTGGGGGTGCCAAGGAGGTGAGGCAGGTAGAGCATCTGTTGGTGAGCTCCGCAGAGCCCCCTGCACACCGCTGTGGCTTCGTGGATGGCAGGGGCCGCTCTGACTGCTGGGAAGGTCTTATCTACTGATCAGCGCAGTGTGCCAGAGGGCTGGGGGGATAGCCGGCTTTGGCAGAAGGCTCCAGTTGGAGCGTGCAACTAGACTGCAGACGGAAAAGGAAAAAAAGAAAAAAATCTAACAGCAGACCAGCGGGATCAGGGCCTCAGAGCGCAGGCACCAGTTGCAGCTCCATCCCCAGCTCTTGCTGCCACGGGCTGCCTGCTTGAATGAATTACTTCTTAGTCCCAGATGCATTTATTCCAAACTACCTTCGGGGTTCAAAGTGCAGGAACAGGGGCTTCCCTGGTGGCGCAGTGGTTGCGCGTCCGCCTGCCGATGCAGGGGAACCGGGTTCGCGCCCCGGTCCGGGAGGATCCCACATGACGCGGGGCGGCTGGGCCCGTGGGCCGTGGCCGCTGGGCCTGCGCGTCCGGAGCCTGTGCTCCGCGACGGGAGAGGCCCCAGCAGAGGGAGGCCCGCATACCACACAAAAAAAAAAAAAAAAAAAAAAAAAGTGCAGGAACAAAATGACGTGGGTTGAAAGCAATTAACAAGCAGGTTCTTTTAAATTAACAGACACTTTATCCGCGGGTCCAAATAGCTCGTTCATGCTATGGCAGTCAGCAGAGCTGTATATCCGGTGAAGGGTTCAGTGGGTGCCTTTCTCTCCACTGATGTACATTAATTTTATTTTGAGATTTAAATATTGCATCCAGACATATTTATCAGTGTGTTAATAAAGCTAAAAGCTTATATAAACTTCTCTCAAATAGTAGTCATCTTTGTTTGTATAGAAAATGTCAGAATTTCTGTGAATGCAGTTTTAACTTGTCAGGTTTGTTTTTCACTTTGAATTTTTCTAATATCTCTATAGTACTTGAGTTGTTACAGCTTTTGGAATGCATCCTTTTCCCCTTTGTTATAGGCATGGCTTTTCTCTCCTATTTTTGAAGTAGGCATTCTGTTCTCTATGGCCTTGTATATAGCGGGGATTTAACAGTGTTGAATGAAAAGAATTGCTGTACAGTTTTGTTTGTTTTTTTTTTTTTTTTTTTTGGGCCGCGCTGGGTCTTCGTTGCTGCGCGCGGGCTTTCTCTAGTTGCGGCGAACGGGGGCTGCTCTTCGTTGCGGTGCGCGGGCTTCTCGTTGCGGTGGCTTCTCTTGTTGCGGAGCACGGGCTCTAGGGTGCACGGGCTTCAGCAGTTGTGGCACATGTGTTTAGTTACTCCGTGGCATGTGGGATCTTCCTGGACCAGGGATCGAACCCGTGTCCCCTGCATTGGCAGGCGGATTCTTAACCGCTGCGCCACCAGGGAAGTCCTGCTTTGCAGATTTCCAAATAGGTGATTACAGGAGAAAAGTCCAGAATTTTATATCAAATTTCTGTAAGTTAATAATATGCTACCTATTGCTGCATAGAAGAATTCTCCATAGGATAATGGGTTCCTCGACAGCATTTAACATTATTTGATTTACATGCAACTTTTCAGGAACACTTAATAATACAAAGTAGGAGAATGCCCATTGGGTTACTGTGGGTGGTAATGACACCTGGGAAGTAGCTGTGTGTTAGTGTCATTTATAGCAGCAGTAAATGCATATTGATTAATATTCACACGTGCAACCTGCTCTTCAATCTATTATTTAGACAGATTAAATAGAGGTGGTGTTCTCTTTCTCTTTTGTGTAGAGCCCAGAGCACTGTTGACACTCATTAAAAGTTAAGGGTAGTAACATCTAGCTGTAGCACATCATGCAAATTTTCCATTTGATTGATACAAACCATTGAACAGAAATGACAAGGCATGAAATTCCAGGTAAGATGCCCAGAGACGTTACAGTGTCTTTACTCTGCAGGAGACAAGGGAAGTGTATTTGGTAGACGTTTCTCATTGAAGCTTTACTGCTCGGCACTGCCCACTTATCATAAAGAACCAAGAGAAAAGATTTACAAGGTCATATGTTGAGACAAATTAAACAAGCACCTCTAAAATGTTAAATTCAGGGGTACAAAGAACTAGGCTGTAATTAAAAATTGAGATGCAGAAAAAGTGATGTAATAAGGCATTAAAACTTGTTATAACCAAGTTGTTCAATAGGGATACGGTGAATTTACTAGGAGCCAATTTCACTATTAACCAATTCAGAATTTTATTTTACCAGGTGGATTCTTACTGGGGGAAAGTTAGATTCTTTGGAAAATGCATTGACTCCTCCACTCCAACAAATAAGAAGACATAGATTCTGACTTGGTGCTGTTGCTACCAGACTATCTGACATTGAGAAAGTCTTCACTGGTTTGCTTTGCTTTCCATTCCCTCCTCGGTAGGTGAACAACATTCTCTTGCCATAAGACCTTCATAGGTTCAAGAGTCTATGATCCTAATTAAGCCTCTTTCTGCAGAGAAGTTATTTGTGTTTGACCAACAGATTGCCAAGATCACCAGCGAAACAGATGGACAGTCCAAAAATTCGCACAAAGAATAGGAGTTAGGAGGCATTTGCTTCTGCCCTTATTTCTGCCTGTACTTCACTTTCCACTTTGAAATGTGAAGCAGAGCACAGCCCTTATCTAACTTGCCTGGCTGCAGTGAAAAAGAAAAATACAGTTTACTATTTGAAAAAAACTTTACATTCTTTTGATAAAATATAATCTAATTATAAATTTATATGTGTGTATATGTATATATATACACATATGTATTACGTAAAAAAGATACCTAGGTTTTGGTCCTCTAGGGTACCTTGTGTTGTAGCTATTTGCTTCCAAAACATACCAAATCTTATTTAATTGTCCTATGTTTTCCAGAGCATAATGCTTTTAAAACTTTAAACTTAGTAAAAAGAATGTCCCCAAATCAGGCTTTGAGTTTTATAAGTCACACCAAAACCTTTCCAATCAGTAATACGTGATTGTTTTTCCTTGTTTCAGTTAAATAGAAAACAAGTGCACTGATTGAAATACAGACAGAAATAAAATCCACCATTAGTATAAAAGTCTTTAATCAGATTCATTTCAGTGTTTTCCATTTGTGTGGCAATGTTATTAAAAAGCGTCTCGATGACCTAAACGTACAAGCTGGAATGGTTGTAAGACTATGGCTTTTGAAAGGGAATTACATCCTTACGGGTAATTTTCCATAACCCACATAAGCAAGATATAAACTGACTTCAGAGCAGCCCTGTTCTACCTCTCCCAACAAGGTGAAAGAGAACAGGACCTACAGCAGTGAAAGAAATGAACAATCAAGTGAGTCATGTAGTAGCCAGTATTATTAATGGGGAAACTGAGACAAAATATGTCAATTTCTCAAGGTCAAATGGCTAGCGAGGGCCAGTCTTGGAGTTGAATCTTAGCCTATGGCGCCTGGGCTCTTTCCACTGCATCTGTTGATCCTGATGCAATGAGATGAAGAGGGGAAAAGGCCAGCACTCGCTGTACTCTCCAGAAAATCCATCTCCAGGCAGACTCTCTTGGTGGGCCTCCAAGTTTTACCAGTTTGTTTTGCAGATGATGTGCTGTTCCTTTCCACCGTTCATCAGCTCCTCTGCTACACCCTTACCCATCCTCTTCCAGGTGCAATGTGACTTTGGGAGATGAAACAAATGACTTCATCCTGACACATTTGGAAATTCCTGCTCTATGTATTTTCAGCCCCTGTCTATTCTGATCAAGCAGGAAACACATCCTAATATCAGCAGAATTTATTCTAATTTTCCCAAGTACCCTTTCCTCCCTCCAGACTCACCACCATTACTCACCTCCAGGAAACTAATAATAAATACACTGGCCTTCCTTTCTCACCTGGTGCTTGTTCTTTAAACAACAGTAACAGCATTCACTCTCTCCTGCTCTAAAGAGGCAATCAGTGCAGCAAGTTTCCTGTGTGATCCACCGGCCAGGTCACTGGGAAGCTCAGACCCACATTCCGGTCTTGAGGGGACACCTGTCATGCTCCAAGACCCTTGCATTTTTTTTAAAGACAACCTATCATAAAACACTCTTATGAAAATCAAGATTTGGAAGAGTGAAAATGCTGAGTCTCTCCTTCTGGCATCTTGAACAACAGTCCATTTTGTGCAATCAGCTGTCCAATTCCATTCAGGGTGTTTAAAATTTTTTATTTATGTACCTATCAGCTATCTAGTTATTCTATTTCAGAGGACTCCAAGAAAACAAGAACTGTCAGAGCTTTAAAAGAACATCAAAAGAGGCAACCATGGAATAAGGTTATAAAAAATAGAATTCCGAAGTTCTAGTTCAATGTCATTAGTACTTCTAAACATTCTCGGGCATCAGTAGGTGGTGCTGGAATTCGAAGCCAAAAGACTGCTAATTACTAATAGGTGCTGGAAATGTCAACTATGAAATTCATTCGGCTGGTATTAAAAACGTTGGTGCTAATTGTAGGCTCAGTACGCACAATACATTTTATTAGCACAAACCACACTATTATATAATTATTATTCATGTGTAATGTAATCACCGTCGATTTGCCAGAATTTTTTCTCCTCTGCAGTTTTTTCCCTATTACCTGTGAATATCAATACTGTAGCTGAAGAGTAAACAGACTAATATGTCTGAGAACGATAAATAACTGATGAGGAGAAAATGTATCAATTTTTAAATGGTGGGTTTTATGGTCTAGACGTAAAAAATGCTAGAAATAGCAGTTTTCAAAGGCCACCAGCAGAATTTTAAAATTACAGGGTTTTGACACTGATCTTGGAAGAATAGCTGCTTTTAGACCTTGACTAGAAGAGCCAGCACGTAAAGTGGTCTGAGCCATATTGTACAGTGAACAACATTCTAGGCTCTCTTCCCACGCTCTGACGGGATCAGATGGGGTGAGCTTCAGAACTTTGTCCTCTAAACAAGTCCTTACAGCTTTGCCAGTGTCGGAAGGAACACTGAGAGGAAGGAGGCTGCCAAGGGAAACTGCAGAGGGGACGTGAGTTCTAACTGAGACGAGGGAGCTGGGTTAGAGTTCCGTTTTCTGGGCTTATTTTCAATAAAACACAGTGTTCAAGGGTAGAAAAGTCTAATGATCGAATCTTTTGGTTTTGCTGAGAGCCTGAATGCATTTTATGAACTTCAAGCAAAAGCAAACACTGGTGCTGAGCAGCAGAAATTCAGAGTTCCAGGATTTAGTCTGAGGACACCCACTGCCAGAAAGTGCCCAGGTTTTTGATTTCAGGACAAATACCTTTCCTAGAGTCCAGCGACGCTGCTGGTCTTGAACATTTTGCAGCTCTTACAGTGCAGTAGTTTCTCTCACTTAGGTGTGTATTGATTTGAAAGCAAACACAGATTGTTTTTCTAGAAGGGGCTATAATGTTCACCATCGGAGCAGTGGTTACTCTTTATGAACTTGATAACTACGGGCGTCAAACTGGAAGGAACCTTCAAAGGTCGCTAGTCTCTACTTTGGCCTTTCTGGAAGTAGCTGATGGTGATGATTTAATAATCGTCAACTCATCTTTTAGGAGTAGGGCCCGCAGAGTAAATAATTGTCATTTCTGTGACAACAAACAGATAAAAAGTCAGAATACATGGAACTATCTATATTATTTCCTCCTTGCAAAGCTCTTTCTCTTTCTTCGTTCTGACCTGTCTATGATTGGATACAAAGTCAGCTTTCACTTTTCCACGCTGAATGGATCGTCCGTCCAGTTTTCAATAACTAGCTCTATTCTCTTGCCCTCCAACAAGTCAGCGAGCATCTTAACTCCAACAGGAGGACTTAGATGAGAACCAAGGTGGGACACGGGTTGCTTGCTGATTTCCATCATATCACTGCCTCTCCGCACGGGATAAATACGGAACTGCTCCGTTGGCAGGATGGAAAAGAAAAACATTTCTTTGAAAAATGGAGATCTATTGTTTATGTGTACCTCAGAGTTAATAGAGTATTTTATTTCCTTAGGTCGGGCAGATTTACATTTACATGTTTATTACGTACACACACATATGTATGTAAACTGAAGGCAAAATTTTATTATGGATCAATTCCATTTTTTTTTTTTTAATGCAGCGAGGTGTCCATTGACTTAATGGACTAAATTATACATCACTCTTAACCAAACCTGAATATCAAGTCATCCCAACTTCATTGAGCTGGGTGCAAAAATTTGCATGTTTCAATTCAGTTTCTTCCTGGTGGGCCAAAGCTCTTCTTTGGTTGAGAAAAAGCCAGAAAAGAGATAAGAACCTCCTTATCAGATGGAACAAACTCTCTAAGAGTCAAGCTGGAAAATGCCTCCCAGGGCTGTCAGAATCAAATGGAAACAAGTGTTACATAAGGGCTAAAAAAATCTTCTGACGATTACTGCCACTTCCCCACTGCATTCTTAGATACAGATTGCTGAAACAGTCAAAATCCACAGGTATGGAATAAAAGCTAAAATTGTTCATCAGATAAATCAAATAAAATGTTTACATATGTATGTAAAAATTCAGCCTACTGTTTTTTATCTGCATTCAGCTTTAGATAGTGATATCTAATCCACGAATTTCATGTTTAGAGGCTGGAAAAAAAGAGAGACTTCAAGCTCTTTAAGTTTTAAAGTTTGAATTGTGGCTTTTTTTTTTTTGAAAATCTTAAAAATCCATAAATTCTTCTAGAGATACAAACGTATATTATTATGTTGGTTAGTTTCTATTTTGCAGTAGCTCTATTCTTTATGAGTGTATTTATGAAAGTGCTTCTATACTAATAAGGAAATTCTTTAATAAGGAAATTCTTTCTAGTCTAATTATTCCTTTAAAAGATACATCTGAAAAAGGAGAACATTTGCTCTCTCTTTAAAAAATTTTTTTTCATCCTATTACTTTGGTGAGTATCTAACATTCCTAAATTAACAAAGATAGAGACTGGCATAGGATTTGAAAAACTTCTTTGAAAAATAAGTTGGGAAATTTCAAAACAGACATATGCAACATTCTAACCTATTTTTTGTTTGTTTTCTCTTTTTTAAAAAAATTATTTATTAAAAAATTTTAATGCATTTAAAAAATTGAAGTATAGTTCATTTATAATGTTGTGTAAGTGATGTTTTTTAATTGAGACAACGCGGAAGCAGAAATAGCTTGAAATATACACACTCCCTTTTGATGAACTGAACATTTTCAGTGTTGCACGTTTTATATTCTCCCCACCCAAGAATGCACATTGTTAGCTCACTCCATCAGGCCTCTCCTTATTTGGATCCTCTCTTTCTTTCTGAAATTACCTAACTCCCTTGTGTGCCTGGTAAAAAATACCATGCATGAAACGCCTCCCTCCCATGGAACCAGTTGTGGAATGGGTGGGAGGGAAGGAGGGGCCCTGATTTCTTCATGAGCTGTCTTCCTATATTCCCTGGCACCTTGCAGTTTGGTTACCACATTTTTTCATGGCCTGTCTTGTACTGAGTTATTTATGTGTCTATTTCTTCACCAGGCAGAGCTGTGTTGAGTTGAACTGAAGTCAGTAGCCCTGGCTGGATCTGCTTCTGGAACAACTACTTTCCTCGTCCGTAGTCACTCCCTAAAAGTTGATGAAAACTCATCCCATCCTCAAAATTCATGAGAGAATTCTTGGGCCAACAGGGTTGGGAACTGAAAGTAAGAGAGGCAACCACCTGGAAGAAAGATTTCTGCTTTAGTTCGGAACGAATTGGCGTCAGGACCAGCCATAGCCCTTTTCACCTATACGGTCCTGCAAGAAATCTACCCCTGTAGACATTCCGATCTTACCTGGCTTTCTCAAGCCTAATTTAGATCAGGGTGTGAGTAGGGAAGAGTGTTCGAAAGAAGAGGCCCTTGGGGCTTCCCTGGTGGCGCAGTGGTTGAGAGTCCGCCTGCCGATGCAGGGGGACGCGGGTTCGTGCCCCGGTCCGGGAGGATCCCACGTGCCGCGGAGCGGCTGGGCCCGTGAGCCGTGGCCGCTGAGCCTGCGCGTCCGGAGCCTGTGCTCCGCAGCGGGAGAGGCCACAACGGTGAGAGGCACGCGTACCGCACAAAAAAAAAAAAAAAAAAAAGAGGCCCCTGAAGCTTCCAGAAACTTTCTATTTGTAGGATGCCAGCTTTGCTGTTTCCTGGAGTCTTGAACTAAGCCAGCCTTGATACCGGGAGCCTGTGTGGAATGGGGTAAAGGGCAGGCTCAAATCCCAGGTCTTGTGCCAACCAGTTGTGTAACCTTTCTGTCTAACTTCTCAGTGTCTCAGTTTCCTTATCTGATATGTGAGTATAACAATAGTACCTGTCTGGTAGGGTTGTCATGAGGATTAAATGAGTTAATACATGTCAAAAGTTTGAAACAGTGGCTGACATCAAAGAAGCAGGGGGTTTAAATCTAGTTGCATTTATTACTCGATGGCTTATTTGCTTTCACAGTTTTTTTGACTTTTCCTTCAATTCCCAGAGATTGATCAAATGCTAAAATGCTTCATATGCTCCCATGTTTCTCAGGCGAGAGGATACTAACAAGTCATGAGGTGGGAATGAAGAAACAAAACAATATAGCTCCTCATGACAGTGTCTGTGGGTTTTGATGACCTAAGGACCTCTGGGTTCCTCGCCTGTCTACTTTGAATTCCTACAAAAAACTAAAACAAACAGGCGCCCTTTCCAAAGTCATTATGTGACCTTATTTGGTCTTCAGGAGCTGCATTCAGGTGAAAAATTGAGAAGCTATAGCAGCAGCTCATCAAGGAAAACCCCTCTTACATAGTTGGGTTAGTGTCAATGCTCAAAAAGGTGGGACACGTGTTGTCTTTTCACGTGCCCACCTGAATTGGGGAGTTTAAACAGGGCAAAAAATATTTCTACACATACATACCCGTGTAGGCGTGCGCGCGCGCACACACACACACGCACACGCACACACACACACACACACTTTGAAATGGAAGGACAATGAGACATTTAAAAGATAGCAGCTTCCTGGGTGCTGCTCTCTGAGCGTCCTCAGCAAGCTGGGGCGTCCTGCTGAAGGGGAACGTGGACTAGGTCTGCGGGAGGACGAGGGCGACACTGACGTGGGACCGGAAGAGACTCTGAATCTGTCCTCAACTGATTGTGTGATCCTGGGCCGTGTAAACAGCCTCTCTCTGTGACTCAGTTTACTCCTTGCAAAATGAAGGCATTGGGCTAAGTGACCTTAAACGTCCTTCTGCATCTGAGACAGAAATGAGAGAGGCAAGGTTACTACATAGACCTTGGCCAAGCCCACAGGGTGAGATGATTTTGAGCATCTTCCCAGCTTTTTTGTTTTTTTGCTTGTTTTTGCTCGTTTTTGACTGTTTCATCATCTGTTATTCCCTACCCTGTGAGATGGATTCATCAAGTGAGAGAATGACTGAATAAACCAAGCCATCATTTTTGTATTTCTCCTTGAGGGTAGCTGTTGGATAATTCTTATGGGTGAGGAGGTTTATCCTAGTGATCTGTTTATTTATGCATTTTCTTCTTTTAGGCCTTTCTGACCCTTTCTCCATTAGCAACGGAGAATAAAGAATTGCTTATGATTCAAATTGTATGTGTCCTTTTATTACACACATAAACACATATACTATGGAAGTACTGAAAATGAACGTAGAGATAGACGGTGCTTTTCTTTTCAGTCAAGTTGTTTATATGTATAATAACAAAAGGGACTGCATATAGTATTTTCTTAAATCATCTTTTTTTTTTTTTATTTCTGTAGGGGAGTACAGTCCCCTGCCCTCAGCTGTTAATGAATCGAAGCTGAAAAGCAAGTTGAAGGATGAAGTTGTCAGTAAATGATAAATAATTGACTCATGATGACACTGGGCTTCTCGGTTCATAATGGCTATTATTGTTGCAGGAGGGCTCATTAGTTCCTAGGTGTGGTCTTCCTACAGGGCCAGATCAATTTATCAGGGACCACATAAATGCATGTGATATAATTAGACATGTGTGAAAAGCCCATTTGAAAGAAAACTACTCACTTTTCCTTGGCAGCCACACCTTCTAATTACTTGCAAATGCGTAAGACTCATTATCTTCAAAGTTTGGAGAAAGACAGAAAAAAGGGACGGGTGGGGGTGGGGGGGTGGGGTGGGGGGTGGAGGGCGGGGAAAGCACTGATAGTAGATCAAAGGCTCAAAGTTTGGAGAAAGACAGAAAAAAGGGACGGGTGGGGGTGGGGGGGGTGGGGTGGGGGGTGGAGGGCGGGGAAAGCACTGATAGTAGATCAAAGGCCCTGGTTCACCAGCGGCTGGGCTTTGTTTTGGGCAACTCGGAAGCCGCAAGACAGAGAGCATGAGTTGACAGCTATTTGGCAATGCAGGTGGCCTGGAGAGCCGAAGGTTGTATTCAGTCCTACCGCCTGTGACCCACCCTTTACCCATCTCCTTTGACACACCATGTTGAGCAAGAGGGAGTGACGGTGGTGTGGTGGTGAAAGGAGCGTTGAATTTTCTAGAACTGAGGTGGTTAAATACTGCCACCTTCCTTTCCCTCCGTCACTTCTGGTCTGGCTCACATTCTTGTAGGGTTGAGACCAACTTCTTTACCTTCAGACCTTTCTCCCTGTGAATCCCTTTGGACCCAAGGTCCTTGCTACAGGGTCTCAAGCCCACTAAGGGAGGGCCTGATGAGAATTTTTACCCACACTGCTGGCAAGACCCAGGGCCTCGTTATGTATCTGTATAGGCATTTTATGTTAATTCTGCAAGGGATATGATAGACCTACTGTCTCCCTGTTGAGCGTTCGTCAAACAGGAGACAGACCAAGACTTTAAAAAGGGACAGTGTCCAAACAAGTATGATGAGAAATCGCTTAAGCCCAGTGACTTTCAGTGCGTCATCTCTATATGACATCAGAATTTTGGTTTTAGAGTGAGATTGACATGATGTACTGAGTCTCCTGTCAAATCTCTCTCAGATGCACAATCAAGCTGCTGAGACATTAATATTTTTTACTTCCTCTGCTTCCCCTTCTTCCTGCATCTTAAAATGTTATATTCTTAAGAAGGGGAGCTGGTACAGTCTTGGGGATATAGGTACAAATAAGTTAACATTCTCGTTCCTCACCCCTGAATGCCCCCCTAAGGGGATATCTTTAAATCTCCTTAAAGGATTTTGACCTCTGGACAAGGGTATTGTGGAAGTTCCTTTGACTATGGTGGCCTATTTAACTATGGAAATATCTCTGGAGGTTTCATGAATGTGTATTAAGGGTACCTAAGATGAAGAAAGCAGGTACTCTGGTCTGTCATTAATTCAATACAGTGTTTCTTTCCTGGCCTTTTTGTTTCTTTGCTTTTCCATCTTTCTGTCCTTCCTTCACTCCCTCCTTCCTTCCTGTGCTTCCAATACCATGTATCTCTTTCCACTTATAAACCGTTTAAGGAAGTATTTTCTCAGTTGCTCAGATAAATTCTGGTGATTACTCTTTCCACCTTCTAGTCTTTAGAAAGAATAATGAAAATTAGAAGACACTGTACAATGTTGAATTAATTTAGAGAGAAATATTTCCAAGGGTTTTCCTCTGTCTCAGGAATTTTTGTGCTCAGGATTATCCTGTGAAAGCTGCCATTTTGCCACTTAATGTTCAGTCAGCCGTATCAAAGGTTTTACTAGAAGATGCTCTAATTAACCAAACAGTACCTCTCTGCCTTTGAATTTTTATGCTACTTTAAACCCTTTAAAATGGACTGGATTTTTAATCTTCTTCTCTCTTAAGGCTAAAAAACATTTTTAGTATCTGCTAAGTGTTAACCAATGCTATAAATGTTGCGCTATATGAGAACCATATGATACAGACGCTCTGTCAAAGGTTTCGGCATTCTAAAGGAGAACAAGATACTCAGCGTCTGTGT
The DNA here is from genome assembly GCF_002837175.3 of Physeter macrocephalus. NCBI lineage: Eukaryota > Metazoa > Chordata > Mammalia > Artiodactyla > Physeteridae > Physeter > Physeter macrocephalus. The sequence goes on from NC_041231.1 coordinate 101,370,415, forward strand.
CTATATGTACATGTATATATAATAACATATATACTCAAACATGCATATAAATATATATAAAATACATATCATGTATATATCATCAAACACACATACATACATACATACGTATACATACACCTATATGTTTGAAACCAACACAGTGCACATGCATGCACACAGAAAAGGACACATGCACAGTTGTCCCTAGAAATTCTGAAGTCCTTGAGACCTTAAGAAAAGTATCTGGTTGAGTAACTGAAGTCAAAAGTGACTTTTACGATGCTATGAATTTCATTAATATAAACAATAAATACCAACGGTGATATTGTGATTTATAACAAGAAATAAATATTTC
>NC_041231.1:101372169-101376158 GCF_002837175.3 Physeter macrocephalus
CGCGGAGCGGCTGGGCCCGTGAGCCATGGCCGCTGGGCCTGCGCGTCCGGAGCCTGTGCTCCGCAACGGGAGAGGCCACGGCAGAGGGAGGCCCGCGTACCACAAAAAAACAAACAAACAAAAAAAAACCAGCACTCCGACTCTGCCTTCTTCATTACTTCTCTTTCTCATTTCTGCAGTTGTTTCTTTTAGTAATCAGGCCTAACAGGAGTGATTCACCACTTCAAATACTAAAACCAAGAAGACATAAAAAAGGAAAAAAAATTTTGCGAGAAATTTATATGGAAGTATTTTTGTCTTACTATTAATATTTGGTAAGTCATATATGAAACTCTGCATATGCCATGTTTTGGTGTCTATGAAACATCTAAGAAAACAATGACTATCATTTCAAGTTAGTTAATTATTTAGTCATTTAACAAATATTTATTGAAGACGAGCTCCCTGTCAGATACACTGAGCAGTGAAAGGAGAACAAAAAAGGATATGGTTCTTCCCCACCTGGAGCTGTGTGTCAGGCCCTGTGCTAAGTGCTTTGGGTACATCCTCCTTTTATCCTCATAACAACTCTTTGCCCATTTTATAAGGGAGGACTCTGAGGTCAGGAGGCAGTGATATGAGTCAAGCTGAATGAAGTCTGTCTGATGCCAAAGTCATTTATTTAAGCACTAAATGGTACCACTTTCACCTTACTCTAGGTAAGTAAACTCTTGCCACTGGGTAAGTGGGAGAGAGGTAATATGGCTCTGGAGGTAACCACAGAAGGGCTGGTGTTGGACTGACCATGTGGTAGGCAGACCTCTAAGATGGTCCCCTGGCAATCCCCACCTGTATACACCTGGTGTGGTCCCCTCCCTTTGAGTCAACAGAGGACCTGTGACTATGATGGGCTGTCACTCTTGTGGTTAGGTGACATTATATGACATGATATATCAAAAGTGAAGGGATTTTGTAAATCAGTTGAATTTGAGTTCATCAACTAGGTCAGCCTTGCCTAATCAGTTGAGCCCTTAAGCCTGTTCAGACTGTTAAGAACAGGCTGGTATGGTCAACAGCCATGATAAGAGAGGGCCGGCGAGTGGGAGGCACCTAGGAGCTGAGAGCAAACTCTAGCCAACAGTCTGCAAGGAACTGGGGACCTCAATCCTACAAGCACAAGGCAATGAATTCCACCCACAACCAGTGAGCCTGGAAGAGGACACTGAACTTCAGATGAGGTCAAGCCCCTGCCAACAACTTGCTTTCAACCTGGTGAGACCGGATTCCTGATCCACAAAAATTGTGAGATAATATTTTTTTGATGTCTTTAGCTTCTAAGTTTATAGTAATTTGTTACACAGCAGAAGAAAAATAAAACAACAGGCAAGAAACACTGAGATGGCATAAAGGTCAAAAGTTACCACCTTCCCAACAAAAATCAAGAAAACTGATTAAACCCTTATATTTCAACTCTCTTTTCTGTCTCTCTCTAAATCTCTGTGATTTATTTCTCCTGAAATATGTTCACTAACTTGAGATTTATTCTTTTGATATCACTTGGTGAGTTCATTTATTGTGAACTCGGTCACAATTTGTTTAACTTTTTAAAAACTAGCATCTGGAATGAGTTTCTCCAATGACTCCATGCCTTTTAGAGTGATGCAAAATTCGCTAGAAGTTTCACTAGGATGTAAATTCCACAGGATGTAGGCTTCGCGATGGCAAGGATTCCTGTCTGGCCCATAGTGAGTACTAAATAAATATTATTTAACCAAGTGATTCATAGAAACACTTTCCTTCACCTGAGCCCTCTGTTACCATTTGCTGAAGATTTATTTATCAGATTCTAGTTTCAAAGTCTGAGCTCCTTACTGACCTGTCCACCAACAACGATTTCTGTTTGAAACATTCCTCCAGTCCCCACTTCTCCTAGTTTTTCTAGGTCACACATTCAAAAATCTTTTGCGAAAGAACCCATCTGAATCCATTGCTGTGATTTAAATAAAAATACAGAGAATACCCTCATGTGTGGTAACAATAACTGATAGTTGATCACCTTCAGTTGAAGGATCGTGACCTTTTAGTGAGCATTTCCAGTTTATGAAGTCAAAAAGGAGCTGGAAATATTCAGATATAAGCCCTAAATCTGAAAAGGAATATGTATACAACGAGTAATAATTTAGTGAACTTGGTAGGTTTTATATTTGTTAGAATAGATTATTCAAGTAGCTTGATCTCTTTTTTTTTTTCCTGCACTTGGTATTTTCTTTATTTATTAAAAAAAATTTTTTTTTTAAATTATTTATTTATTTATTTATTTTGGCCACACCATATGGGATCTTAATTCCCTGACCAGGGATCGAACCTGTGCCCTTTGCAGTGGAAGCTCGAGAGCCTTAACCACTGGACCTCCAGGGAAGTCCCCTGTGCTTGATATTTTAAAGCAAAGTACTCAGTATCATGCTTTCCAGTGGAAGATGCCCTTGTTACCACAAGTTACAGAGCATTGGCACAAACACTAATTTGACAATATGACTTCTGTTTTGTTCCCTAAATATCTGAAACTTCTGTTTGTCCCTCCTCGTAGTGGCTGCCCTGATGTACTGGCTCACAGACCCACAGCTGCTACGCCTATGCCATTGCTCTAGCTATTACGGGGGGATTTAGCTGGATCCCAAGCTGGCTTCATCCTCTCTCAGTCCTGGTACTATAATTCCCCAAAAGAAGCAACAGCTTTGTTGGTTGGTTTGTTCTGGTGTCTGTAACTATGTGGTTGTTATGGTTTATTTTCACAATGGTACTATTAGTCATGTTTCAGAAAAGAAATTTTAAAAAACTTCCTGCTTCCTAAATATGTTAAGAAAAATTCCAGCAAAAGACACAACAAATATACTTTCTTGTAAATATGTAGGAAACACTGAGCTTCCTTCCAAAATAAAAACCTGATGTATTTTGTCCCCCAGTGCATGCACATTTTCATTCATTGAAACAATATGCATGCATCAAAAATGTAGTTAGGAAACCCATTCATAATGAGTTTTCAACAAATATTGTGCCTATAAAGAAATCTACTATCATCTGAACTCAAAACTCTCTTGGGAATTTATTGAGCATGGAAGAATAAATTTTTTACTACGGATAAAATGGCAAAACAGGAAGATTTAAAAAAAGCTTTTCTACTTCTAATCGCTATGCCTTTCTGGCAGCTATTTCTTTGGAGAAAACTATCTAATGAACTCTCTTCACCAGTCAGATCATTATCATAATGGGTTCATGTCCTGAAGACATTACATTAAAGAAGAAGCAGTAGCTAAGCTCACAGATTTCATGGAATATGAATTTAGACATTTCTCTGCCTTACAAAGCACATTTTAAAATAAAAAGACAACATCAAGGCATCATGAAAAAGTGCTGCCTTATTCATGTAGATCAAACTTCTCATTTTTCCTCCTATATATTGATTTTTCTTCATAATCTTACACACACACACTTCTTTTGATCATGTAGTATTTACATGAGGCAAATGAACTTCTTGTTCTAAAAGTCTCTAAATCATTACAGTTTGTTAACCCACAAATGATTCAACCTGAAGGAATGCAGGAAAAATGTAGTCAAGAATCATAGCTCTGTTTAAGCAGTTTCACAGACACACAACCAGTATGAAATGAGAAGATGTGTAGTATTTATTTTGCCTGGGATGCAACAAGGATGTGGATGGGAAATGTTTGGGAGCCTTGCAACTTTGTGACATGGGGGAAGGAAAAATAGGAGAAAATAAAGTTATCCATAAGCATCTGCACTACTTCTGTCTAAAACAGTATTGAACCATAGACTTGAGTTCATCCTACGCCAGCAACATTTTCCAGGTGAATTTGGCTGCCTGGCAGCTGACACCTGTCAGTCGCGAGAGGAAATATGATCAAAGGTGGAAAGAAGAACCATTCTCTCAAAGACCACTTTCCATCTTCATTTTTTAATTTTTATTTTTTAACATCTTTATTGGAGTATAA
>NC_041231.1:101380319-101418004 GCF_002837175.3 Physeter macrocephalus
TGCGCCACAACTACTGAGCCTGCACTCTAAAGCCCACGAGCCACAACTACTGAGCCCGTGTGCCACAATTGCTGAAGCTTGTGTGCCTAGACATGGTGCTCCGCAACCAGAGAAGCCACCGCAATGAGAAGCCCGCGCGCTGCAACGAAGAGTAGCCTCCTCTTACCACAGCTAGAGAAAGCCCGCACGCAGCAACAAAGAACCAACGCAGCCAAAGATAAATAAAAATAAAATAAGTTAAAACAAACCAAAAAAGAAAAAAAACACGAGCCATTTACCCCTCTCCACACTTCTCAGCTGTCTTTCCCTTGACAGAAGTTAAGGAGAGATGCCCAATGGATGGCCAAGATCTTCTTTCCATCATTTTCCTTTATCTTCCCCAAGATTTCATTGCAAATAACCAGCACTCAGGGCTTCCCTGGTGGCGCAGTGGTTGCGCGTCCGCCTGCCGATGCAGGGGAACCGGGTTCGCGCCCCGGTCTGGGAGGATCCCACATGCCGCGGAGCGGCTGGGCCCGTGAGCCATGGCCGCTGGGCCTGCGCGTCCGGAGCCTGTGCTCCGCAACGGGAGAGGCCACGGCAGAGGGAGGCCCGCGTACCACAAAACAAAAAACAAACAAAAAAAAAACCAGCACTCCGACTCTGCCTTCTTCATTACTTCTCTTTCTCATTTCTGCAGTTGTTTCTTTTAGTAATCAGGCCTAACAGGAGTGATTCACCACTTCAAATACTAAAACCAAGAAGACATAAAAAAGGAAAAAAAATTTTGCGAGAAATTTATATGGAAGGATTTTTGTCTTACTATTAATATTTGGTAAGTCATATATGAAACTCTGCATATGCCATGTTTTGGTGTCTATGAAACATCTAAGAAAACAATGACTATCATTTCAAGTTAGTTAATTATTTAGTCATTTAACAAATATTTATTGAAGACGAGCTCCCTGTCAGATACACTGAGCAGTGAAAGGAGAACAAAAAAGGATATGGTTCTTCCCCACCTGGAGCTGTGTGTCAGGCCCTGTGCTAAGTGCTTTGGGTACATCCTCCTTTTATCCTCATAACAACTCTTTGCCCATTTTATAAGGGAGGACTCTGAGGTCAGGAGGCAGTGATATGAGTCAAGCTGAATGAAGTCTGTCTGATGCCAAAGTCATTTATTTAAGCACTAAATGGTACCACTTTCACCTTACTCTAGGTAAGTAAACTCTTGCCACTGGGTAAGTGGGAGAGAGGTAATATGGCTCTGGAGGTAACCACAGAAGGGCTGGTGTTGGACTGACCATGTGGTAGGCAGACCTCTAAGATGGTCCCCTGGCAATCCCCACCTGTATACACCTGGTGTGGTCCCCTCCCTTTGAGTCAACAGAGGACCTGTGACTATGATGGGCTGTCACTCTTGTGGTTAGGTGACATTATATGACATGATATATCAAAAGTGAAGGGATTTTGTAAATCAGTTGAATTTGAGTTCATCAACTAGGTCAGCCTTGCCTAATCAGTTGAGCCCTTAAGCCTGTTCAGACTGTTAAGAACAGGCTGGTATGGTCAACAGCCATGATAAGAGAGGGCCGGCGAGTGGGAGGCACCTAGGAGCTGAGAGCAAACTCTAGCCAACAGTCTGCAAGGAACTGGGGACCTCAATCCTACAAGCACAAGGCAATGAATTCCACCCACAACCAGTGAGCCTGGAAGAGGACACTGAACTTCAGATGAGGTCAAGCCCCTGCCAACAACTTGCTTTCAACCTGGTGAGACCGGATTCCTGATCCACAAAAATTGTGAGATAATATTTTTTTGATGTCTTTAGCTTCTAAGTTTATAGTAATTTGTTACACAGCAGAAGAAAAATAAAACAACAGGCAAGAAACACTGAGATGGCATAAAGGTCAAAAGTTACCACCTTCCCAACAAAAATCAAGAAAACTGATTAAACCCTTATATTTCAACTCTCTTTTCTGTCTCTCTCTAAATCTCTGTGATTTATTTCTCCTGAAATATGTTCACTAACTTGAGATTTATTCTTTTGATATCACTTGGTGAGTTCATTTATTGTGAACTCGGTCACAATTTGTTTAACTTTTTAAAAACTAGCATCTGGAATGAGTTTCTCCAATGACTCCATGCCTTTTAGAGTGATGCAAAATTCGCTAGAAGTTTCACTAGGATGTAAATTCCACAGGATGTAGGCTTCGCGATGGCAAGGATTCCTGTCTGGCCCATAGTGAGTACTAAATAAATATTATTTAACCAAGTGATTCATAGAAACACTTTCCTTCACCTGAGCCCTCTGTTACCATTTGCTGAAGATTTATTTATCAGATTCTAGTTTCAAAGTCTGAGCTCCTTACTGACCTGTCCACCAACAACGATTTCTGTTTGAAACATTCCTCCAGTCCCCACTTCTCCTAGTTTTTCTAGGTCACACATTCAAAAATCTTTTGCGAAAGAACCCATCTGAATCCATTGCTGTGATTTAAATAAAAATACAGAGAATACCCTCATGTGTGGTAACAATAACTGATAGTTGATCACCTTCAGTTGAAGGATCGTGACCTTTTAGTGAGCATTTCCAGTTTATGAAGTCAAAAAGGAGCTGGAAATATTCAAATATAAGCCCTAAATCTGAAAAGGAATATGTATACAACGAGTAATAATTTAGTGAACTTGGTAGGTTTTATATTTGTTAGAATAGATTATTCAAGTAGCTTGATCTCTTTTTTTTTTTCCTGCACTTGGTATTTTCTTTATTTATTAAAAAAAATTTTTTTTTTAAATTATTTATTTATTTATTTATTTTGGCCACACCATATGGGATCTTAATTCCCTGACCAGGGATCGAACCTGTGCCCTTTGCAGTGGAAGCTCGAGAGCCTTAACCACTGGACCTCCAGGGAAGTCCCCTGTGCTTGATATTTTAAAGCAAAGTACTCAGTATCATGCTTTCCAGTGGAGGATGCCCTTGTTACCACAAGTTACAGAGCATTGGCACAAACACTAATTTGACAATATGACTTCTGTTTTGTTCCCTAAATATCTGAAACTTCTGTTTGTCCCTCCTCGTAGTGGCTGCCCTGATGTACTGGCTCACAGACCCACAGCTGCTACGCCTATGCCATTGCTCTAGCTATTACGGGGGGATTTAGCTGGATCCCAAGCTGGCTTCATCCTCTCTCAGTCCTGGTACTATAATTCCCCAAAAGAAGCAACAGCTTTGTTGGTTGGTTTGTTCTGGTGTCTGTAACTATGTGGTTGTTATGGTTTATTTTCACAATGGTACTATTAGTCATGTTTCAGAAAAGAAATTTTAAAAAACTTCCTGCTTCCTAAATATGTTAAGAAAAATTCCAGCAAAAGACACAACAAATATACTTTCTTGTAAATATGTAGGAAACACTGAGCTTCCTTCCAAAATAAAAACCTGATGTATTTTGTCCCCCAGTGCATGCACATTTTCATTCATTGAAACAATATGCATGCATCAAAAATGTAGTTAGGAAACCCATTCATAATGAGTTTTCAACAAATATTGTGCCTATAAAGAAATCTACTATCATCTGAACTCAAAACTCTCTTGGGAATTTATTGAGCATGGAAGAATAAATTTTTTACTACGGATAAAATGGCAAAACAGGAAGATTTAAAAAAAGCTTTTCTACTTCTAATCGCTATGCCTTTCTGGCAGCTATTTCTTTGGAGAAAACTATCTAATGAACTCTCTTCACCAGTCAGATCATTATCATAATGGGTTCATGTCCTGAAGACATTACATTAAAGAAGAAGCAGTAGCTAAGCTCACAGATTTCATGGAATATGAATTTAGACATTTCTCTGCCTTACAAAGCACATTTTAAAATAAAAAGACAACATCAAGGCATCATGAAAAAGTGCTGCCTTATTCATGTAGATCAAACTTCTCATTTTTCCTCCTATATATTGATTTTTCTTCATAATCTTACACACACACACTTCTTTTGATCATGTAGTATTTACATGAGGCAAATGAACTTCTTGTTCTAAAAGTCTCTAAATCATTACAGTTTGTTAACCCACAAATGATTCAACCTGAAGGAATGCAGGAAAAATGTAGTCAAGAATCATAGCTCTGTTTAAGCAGTTTCACAGACACACAACCAGTATGAAATGAGAAGATGTGTAGTATTTATTTTGCCTGGGATGCAACAAGGATGTGGATGGGAAATGTTTGGGAGCCTTGCAACTTTGTGACATGGGGGAAGGAAAAATAGGAGAAAATAAAGTTATCCATAAGCATCTGCACTACTTCTGTCTAAAACAGTATTGAACCATAGACTTGAGTTCATCCTACGCCAGCAACATTTTCCAGGTGAATTTGGCTGCCTGGCAGCTGACACCTGTCAGTCGCGAGAGGAAATATGATCAAAGGTGGAAAGAAGAACCATTCTCTCAAAGACCACTTTCCATCTTCATTTTTTAATTTTTATTTTTTAACATCTTTATTGGAGTATAATTGCTCTACAATGTTGTGTTAGTTTCTGCTGTATAACAAAGTGAGTCAGCTATACTTATACATATATCCCCAAATCTCCTCCCTCTTGCATCTCCCTCCCACCCTCCCTGTCCCACCCCACTAGGTGGTCACAAAGCACCGAGCTGATCTCCCTGTGCTATGCAGCTGCTTCCCTCTAACTATCTATTTTACATTTGGTAGTATATATATGTCAATGTTACTCTCTCACTTCATCCCAGCTTACCCTTCTCCTTCCCTGTGTCCTCAAGTCCATTCTCTACGTCTGTGTCTTTATTCCTGTCCTGCCCTTAGGTTCATCAGAAACTTATTCCATATATATGTGTTAGCATACAGTATGTGTTTTTCTCTTCCTGACTTACTTCACTCTGTATGACAGACTCTAGGTCCATTCACCTCATTACAAATAACTCAATTTTGTTTCATTTTATAGCTGAGTAATATTCCATCATATATATGTGCCACATCTTCTTTATCCATTCATCTGCTGATGGACACTTAGGTTGTGTCGATGTCCTGGGTATTGTAAATAGTGCTGCAATGAACAGCCATTCTGGTTTGTAACTTCCGCTCACTGTGACTAATACACCAATTCGGAGAGTTCATTTTGCTGAATCAGCTTGCTGGAGCACTCAGGTTTTGCCAGTAAGAAACTAGTGTCTGCACCTGAATTTGTTCCTTCATGGGACAAAAACCAACTGTGGCTTTCAATAGATCATGGGAATTGGAAAGAGACATTAGATTAGATTACACTACCACTGAAAAATCATACACTCACACTTGTGTGTACAAACACACACACACGCATATATATACAAGTATATTCATATATGTAAAGTGACTACATACACACACCTGCATATATGTACACATGTCCATACACATATGCGGTTGTTACATACTGATGATTTTGGTTTCAGGACTGATCTAGACCAGAAACAAAAAATATCATTTCAGTCTAGGAACTTGGTCCAAAAGCCTTTTCATTCAACATAAGTTTTATCATCAAAACCACTTCCCCACAGAGGTATGTATCCCAAAATGAAAGGAAATACCCAAACTTTTAAAACTCATTTATGATCAAGTCCAGTGACATTACCATAGCTCTCGGTGCAAGCATGTTTGTGTATGAAATCTGCATCATCCACAAAAACAAATTCATTAAAAAGGTAGAAGGTCCACAGGACTCAGGATCCAAGTTTCCAGAGACTCCTGATTCATAGATAAAAAATTCTTTGCAAATGGATTAAGAGAATCTGGAGAATCTAATATTTTTGACCCAAATATCTTCCTTTGCTTGGACATGAAATGATAATCTTAACATCCACAGGCAAAGAGGGAAGTTAGTGAAGCGTAAACACACTGAGAATTGCAGGGACAATTCAGGACATTCAGGCACAATCCAAAGAAATGTCTTAGTTATATAACTATTTGGTAACATTTCCCGTTTAAGTCTGAATTGTCCATATTCAGAACACTCTGCCCTCTCATCAACCTTAACTAACCACTCTAAGTTTCTTTTTCCTCAGGTAAGAAACTTGAAACATATGATTTTGCCATAGCTAAAAATTAGAATGCTGCGTGAGCTGTGTACTATCTCTGGATTCGTCCTATAGGGTTAAAAAAGTCTGCATTTGTATAGTTGTTGATGTGGACTGAATTGTGTCCCTCCCAAATTCATAAGTTGAAGCCCTAACCCCCAATGTGACTGTATTTGGAATAAGTAAGGTTAAATAAGGTCATAAGGGTGGGGCCCTGATCCGAGAGAGCTGTTGTCCTTATAAGAAAAGAGACACAAGACTTCTCTCTCTCTCTCTGCCATGTGAAGACACGACGAGAAGGCAGCTGAACGCAAGCCAGGCAGAGACTTCTTACCAGGAACAAATCAGCCGAGATCTTGATCTTGGACTTTCAGCCTCCAGGTTCGTGAGAAATACATTTCTATTGTTTAAGCTACCACATCTGTAGTATTTTTTTAAAACTGTTTTCTTTCTTTCTTTCTCCCTTCCTCCCTTCCTTCCTCCCTTCCTTCCTTCCCACCAGGTCTTAGTTGCGGCAGGCAGGCTCCTTGGTTGCGGCATGCATATGGGATCTAGTTCCCTGACCAGGGATCGAACACAGGCCCCTTGCATTGGGAGCGCAGAGTCTTAACTACTGCGCCACCAGGGAACTCCCCACATCTGTGGTATTTTGTTATTACTTTGTACTCTTCAACCGGCCTCCAAATGGATCATCAATTTCCTCTTATAATAGTTCTCAGACAATCCCATATTGAAAGGACAATGGAGGCACACAACTATTAAGTGATTTTGCCCAGGGACATATAGCGCAGGCATCTGGAGTTCTCCTTTCAGAGTACCCAGGATTCTGGAGATTCTGGTGGAACACTCTAGTGGTGTGTAGTGGGCCGATGACCCTGCCATTCTGCCCTGTCCTAGAGTATTACTGCCTAAGTCACCCACGGCTGCTAAGAGGTGTCTGCCAGATCCTCTGGGACCCAGGGCAGGAAAGCACTGAGGTATCCCTGGAAGTATTAGCTTTAGGGCATTTGTCATGGAAAAGGAAGGTTGCCCCTCATTTTCTTACTGCTTTGAATCCAATAATACATACTCAACGCTACCTCCTCTCACCAGCTCCATTTCCCTGCCTTCTTCAACAGAACAAACAGGCATGATTGAACCCTTTCTTGATGCCTCAGGATTGCCATCATGTAGATCAGCTGTTTTTTTGTTTTTTAAAAAAAATTTTATTGGACTATAGTTGATTTACAATGCTGTGTTAGTTTCAGGTGTACAGCAAAGTGATTCAGTTATATATATACACGTTTATTCATTCTTTTTCAGATTCTTTACCCATATACGTTATTAAAGAATATTGAGTAGAGTTCCCTGTGCTATACAGTAGGTCCTTGTTGGTTATCTATTATATATATAGTAGTGTTCAGTTTTTACAGACTTCAGAATTCAATGATTCTGGAGAAAGACAGAGGTTTGTAGGACTGTTTCTATATTGAATGGAACCAGAGAGCTTTTTCCTGCTGTTTTTATTTTTACCCATACAGGCAATAGGTTTGGAAATTTTAAAGCGCTTTCTTTGTCTTAATTAGATGGCATTATGATACTCGTTATAATAGATAATAGTTGACGTTAATCAAAACAACCAACTTTCTAACTGAGTTGATAAACCAATTAGTCCCCTAAGGTGCTTTATAGCATACAATATAGAGTGAGAATAATTAGATGTATTTGTACAATATGGTGAAAATTAAAAGTAAAAAAAATTATATGATTTCTAACTGTAATTTAAAGTGTTGGGATTTTTCTTCAGTGATAATTATCATCTGTGAAAATTGCTAGTAAATTTCACTTGGACTTTTATAAAGTGAAGAGTCTAAACCAAAAATTAAACAAACAAATATGTGTCTATTTTTTAAAAGAACAATAGGTGCATTTGCTGATTTAAATTGGATTGTCTTTACTCATCTAAGCAGTAGGAAGATGCCGTTTGAAAAGAGTTTTGGCCTGCAGCAAACTTACATCTCCTTCAAATGCCCCAAGATTAGTCTGTTTGATCCTTTTAAACTTAGTCTTTTGCATCTTGTTACAGACAGAGAGTTCAGAGCAAGTTTTAATGTCGAAAGCTGGGGGGAGGGAGCGTAGTTAAGGGGACAAGTTTGTCAGCCTTGGGGAGTTGAGGAGACTGGAGTGGTCTTTACTGGGGCTGAGGGGTGCCTGGGGGCTCAGGTTACTGCTAAAATACAGCTTCCTGTGGAAGTGAAATGGCTGTAGTGTGGTGATTCACAATCAGAATCCCCTGGAACGCCTCCTGGGCCCCCTCCCCATAGTTTCTGCAGCTCTTGGGTTGGGCTGAGAATTTACATGGCTGACAAGTTCCTACATATCGCTGCTGGCTGCTGGTCTGGGTCCTCACTTTGAGAGCCGCTAGTTTAGTGTTGTGCAATACTGTTTGACGAGATGCGGAGCTGGGTTCTCTGTATTTTCCGAGGTCAAGTGTTGGGTTGGCCATAAAGTTCGTTTGGGTTTGTCCATACCATCTCATGGACAAACCCGAAAGAACTTTTTGGCCAACACTTAGCATGTTCAGTCCTTTTGTTAAGCACAGGGACCTGCTTGCCAAAATAGCTTCAAAGAGATCATATGAAACCGATGTAAATACAACTTATAACATTTTAGAATAACACCCTCAAATTTTAGAGCTTTCCAAGGCAAATATCTTCTGCCCTAAAAAGCTATATATGTAGTATATGTGTACGTTGCTTGTATATGCATATATGTATATATGTGTGTGTGTGCACTGAGTAAGTCAGATGCCTTTCCATTATTTTCTCCCCCTATAAATTATCTGATGTAAAAATGTGCTGAGTTGAGCCCTCACTACCCCCAGTCCCATCATGGTGGAAGGTAGAAGACTGGTCAAGAAGGGTAAAAAAGTTGTTTTTTAAGTCATGAAGTAAGAGATTTAGGAACAGAATCTAAATTCCTCTCCCTGAATTTCATTTCTCATACATATTCCTGCAAAATCTTTGAAAATGATTACATTTATTATAGTCCCTAAAGTCAAGGGTCTTAAATTTGTGTTTTTGTATGCCTAGGAGGCCCAAAGGTAGGCAAAGAGATCTTTTAACTTCCCTGAAATCATATATAAAATATTGTATATATATATATATGTGTGAATTGTACATTTTCCAGAAATAGGCTCTTTTACCTCCAAGAGCTTCCCAGATCTATTCAGATAATAAATATTTTTTAGTTTTAGAAATTATACCTGTAATATAGACAAATCTGTATATGCTAATACCAGCTATTTTAAAAATCACCACAATATTTATTAAAACTATTGATTTAAAATATCCACCTGGATATGATGCTGGGCTGTGTCCCCCAAATAAATCAAAACGTGATAGTTGCTCCCTTACGTTTAAAAATCAATTTGGAAAAAGAAAAAAAAAATCATAGGATATACAGATGACAATATAAACGAAGGCTCAGTTCAGAAACCACGTAAACATCTAACACATTTACACTGGAGACAATGGCAGCACTGTATTTTTTGCGATGGTTGAGAGGCAGGGATGTTGCTCAGAGAGAATTTTGTTGAGTAGAAATCAACGCCCCACTTCCAGTTTGTCAAGATGGCTTCATGGGGACTGTGGGAATTTAATCTTCATTCCTTCTACCCTTAAGTTATCAGTTTTTTTGGAAAATGGTCCAGAGGATGGTTACCTTAAAATAACAGACATTTGAATGTTTCTATTTTATTCAGTGACATCTTTGATTTAAAGCCTTTCACATGAAAAACAGGTTGGTAATAGGCTTGAAGTGATGTCAGAACAAAGCTCACCTTCATGTGGAAACAGACTGGGAATTGTGTGCCTGAACTTTGCTATTGCCACATTGTCAGCTACAGAATGGAACTCAGAATCTACTGTTCTAGCACAGGGAACACTACTCAGTACCCTGTAATGGCCTATTTGGGAAAATAATCTAAAAAAGAGTGGGTGTATGTATATGTATAACTGATTCACTTTGCTGTACAGCAGAGAGTAACACAGCATTGTAAATCAACTATACCCCGATAAAAATTATATAAAGAAAACACATCAAGTGGTGGGAGAGGTTGCTTATACTAAAGATTCAAAAAGGATATTGTTATTATTATTTTTTAAATTAAGTGAATTTAATTTTTTTAATTTTTTAAAAATTTTTGACTGTGTTGGGTCTTCATTGCTGCACGTGGGCTTTCTCTAGTTGTGGCGAGCGGGGGCTACTCTTAGTTGCGGTGCACGGGCTTCTCATTGCTGTGGCTTCTCTTGTTGAGCAGCACGGGCTCTAGGCACGTGGGCTTCAATAGTTGTGGCTCGTGGGCTTAGTTGCTCCACGGCATGTGAGATCTTCCCGGACCAGGGATCGAACCTGTGTCCCCTGCATTGGCAGGTGGATTCTTAACCATTGCACCACCAGGGAAGTCCAAAAAGGGTATTATTGTAAGGAAGGTGCCCATGAAGCAATTCCACAGCATCATATTTACCCAGGGAGGCAGGCATTCAGTGGATGGGGAGTTTGCCAGGCTTTTAAAAGCCATGAGAAATCTTGGAAGGGTCAGTCCTCTTGGTGAGCACAAGAGGCTTGGCCGCCAATTCTAGGCAACCGTAATAAAATCACCTAGTACTCCTTATAGACTCTCAGAATAATGTTTTCAAATGTAAAATCTCTCCATGGCAATTATCTTCAGATTTAAAAAAATTGATGAATATGGTGCCTTCTTTCTCCTTTCTCTCATAAATGAACAGCACAGTTATTTTACCATCAGACAAAAGCTGCAGTTCATGCTACTCCTGTACTTACTAAGAAAAGAAACTTCTTATGAAAAGAAGTTATTTACCACTGTATTTTCTGCAATGGTTGAGAGGCATTTCTGCCTCAGAAAAATCTGAGCCTCCGTTTTTTCGTAGGTAAATGGGAGGTGTAGTAGTATGGTTTTGTTTTAAGAATTGAACAATAGATGCAAAGCATCTGGAATATTATCAGCACTCAAAAATATCGGTCCTTTCTTCATTCTTAGGGATTTCAAAGATGGCAGTCAAGTGAAACTCCTCAGTATTTTAGTCTGGATCACACTGTGGTGGTATTGATGAGTGAAATATTCAGTTACTTCAATTCAAACATTGTTTCTAATTTCAGGAAATCATCTACCTGTCAGCATTCTATGAATGTATTACAAAGATAGCCCCATTATAAAGGAGAGGTTGTTTTTTGTTTTTTTTAAAACATTCTCTCCAGAAGTACTGCAAATGTAATACATTTCAAAAAATAAACAGGAAATAGGTGTCATTGCTTAGTGTTTTCTGGGCCGGGATATTATTCCTAATTTGAAATCATTGGAGTGGGATGTTACTCTCTAGATTGGAGAGTAGCCTCCAGGGGTTATTTGTACCCTCTGATGTTCGGCGGAATATGTTATTTACCACCTGTAAGTTGCCTCACTTGTTATTTTTGTTGGGAGTAAAGCTGCAGCCTTCACCTCCATTAGGTAGTGTAGTTTGGTTAATGGATGGGTAACAAGAAAGAGAGTAAGGGGAAGCCAATGTTAATGTGAACTCCTGCCGTTTTTATTATAGTGGCACCCGCAAGAGTTAAGGTTGAGCAGCTGTTTCCATTATGAACTCCTATTTCAGGGGTTTATAACTGAGCTGTAAAAATTTGCTCTAGGCTAAAACTCTGCTCATCAGGTCTTAGCCTGGGAGAATTTTTCCCCCTACAATTTTTTTTTTTTTGAAAAGAAGAAATCAATTTAGCTATTTAAAATAAATAATCTAAAATCACAGAAATTTCAAAAATGTTGAATTTTTATCACATTAAGTCCAGATGTTGAAATTGATGGTAATTACATTCCTACAACTCTAACGAGAAAAGTAAGTCTCAAAACTGTACCTTTCAAATGTACATTTTCAATGTCTAATACAGATTGATGTAGCAATTTAGCAAGACAAGCAATTTCTTAGGCCATGAAACTAATCATTATTTGCAAAAAATTTACCAATGAGCCTCTTTTCTTCACAGTATTAATTTACTGATTAACCAGACCTGGCTATAGAAATTGGGGTAACTCTTTGTAGAACTTGTTAAATCACCTTGCATTTTAGCAGAGCAATAAATCGACAAGTGAAACTGATGAAAGGTTATTGAAGACGTTGATGGCATTTTTATTTACATGTTTAGAAGCCCTTGTTAGATATAGAAAGGGCTTACCTACCTGGCCATAGAAAGCTCTGTATACACAAGATAATGACAATAGGAGTGTATATAGTACAGTAGAAAGACTACAGGTACTGACATCACAGCATGTTTGAAATATAGGTTTTATGATTACAGCTATGATGAGGCCAGGAGATCAGGAGACAACTGCCATGGAAGAGATAGTCGCTTATACTCACAGATCCCAAGAGAAGGGGTGTGCCATACCATGAAGGGCCACACAGGGAAGAACCAGCGTGGTCAGAAGGCAGAGAGAGAGAGGGAAATTGGGGGGAGGGTTTACTGTGGTTTCCATGGGAGGGAACAGAAGAGGCAGAAAAAGCAGTTTTAGGATTGTCCACTTTGAATAAATTCAGTAGGGTCTGGGGCATACGGGCTGCCCCTGATTGTCTGGCCCTGCAGTGATTAGGGCAGGTGGATAGTGGTCCAGAGTGTGAGAGGCCATAGGGGGGCTGGTTGGGGGTGTGGGCTCTGGATTGGTTGGTTTGCACTTGAAATATAGCCTGACTGGTAGTTGTTTACTATCTCTAGGAATTGGCTAACCTTGGGAGGGACAGTCTCTAGGGTCAGCAAAGTCAGGATGTCAAAGTGTTAGAATACAGATAATATGACATATGGTTTATACACACTACTTTGGTCCAACTCCTGGGCCTGTCATTTCCCAATGTGCTCTACTGAATATTGGACAAGAATTAACATTTGAGTCTCGGGTTTTCTGTCATTAAAAAGGGGGATAATGACGATGCCTACAACCTCCTCTTCACTGGAATCCAGACTTCTTCTCCTACTAGGCTCTATGCCCTGGAGCAAGTTACTAAACCTCTCTGTGCTTCAGTTTTCTCATCCTTAAGATGGTGAAAATGAAATGGCCTATGCCATGGGTTGCTGTGAAGATTCAATGAAATAATACATGCAAAACAATCAACATAGTCTGGCACACAACAAACACTAAATAAATGGTAATTTTCCCACAAACGTAATTCTCTTATAAACCCAACTCTCCATTGCACATGTCTGTGGGCTTGGAGTACAGTGGTTTTGAAAAACTGCTCTAAATTTAGTAGTAGAGGGAGAAAAAGCATTTCTACTCCTGTCTGAGCCATCCATTAGTTACTATCCATTGGTGTAGCTTTGTTGTTACCTTTTAATATAACTGTGTACCAGGAAGGAAGCTCCAGTGAGTTCCAAGGATGCTCAGTGTTATGGCAAGACGTGCAATACCCCGAGGCCATCTTGTTTATTGTTCTATGCCCCCTACTCCCTGGTCTATCTGGTTCCGCCATTGACTGCAGAGGTCATGGATCCAAGTTCCTCCTACACATGGCTAACATGGCCGCTACAATGAATATAATAAATATAATAATAATATATCATGAATATAATAAACTCTCATCTGTGTAGGCTGGACTACATGAGGTTTTTGAAATATTTTACTATAGTTTTTTTAGAAAAAGACAAGTTCACTTGCCACGCTCCTTCTCCTCAAAGCAAACCAAGAAGAAAACCTCCCAGAGAGATAAGCTAAGACTGGCCAAGAACAGAGTAATGTACAAAACTACAAACATTCTCTTCATTCATTTTGGGACCTGTTACATGCATTTTCCTAAAAAGGAATAATAACTGTTGGTGCAAAATATATGTTATTTGTGCAACATAGAACATACATGATCGTGGCCCTATTCTGCATTTCCCATACTTATCTAGTGGTACATAGTCCAATTATTTTTTAAAAATGGTATGTTTGGCTTTTACAGGGATGTGGCCATTGAAGTTAATGGAAGAAATGGGTGCTGTTTTCTTCTGGATGAAGGAAACAAAATTTTTCCAATAGCTGTGGCAAAAGCGAAGCTCCTACAATCAAACAAGGATAAGCCAGGTTATATTAAAGGAACTCTTTTCTAAATTGTATTCCTAGTAGCCCATGAGATACTAACAGATTGATATTCCTGGAATCCCATAGATATTAATAGATTGATCCATCAATCAATAAAAGAATTTCTGGTAAATAGGCTTGGAAACTGTTGGGTTAAAACAAATCTCTTTATCATAGGAGCAAAACACTGACGTGCGTTAGGAATCTCCAAGAAAAAGATGCAACATGCAATGTTTCTCATCTTATTTAACTTCTAACCACACTGTTTTTAAAGGATGTCCATGTACAGAGTGAGGATCATTAGTATTCCACTGATTGAAGTCTGGGAAATACTAAAATCAGACCAAAGAATCCCATGATTAGAACATTGCCTCATTCTTTGTATGGAATTAGGTCATAATTTCTGTCTACTCTTATCACCTGGGAGTGTGCTCAGCTTCATTTAGGTTCTTGGGTACCCAGGAGTCAGCATACCAATAAAACTAGCCCACTCTGCCAGTAATTTGTATTATTAAAGTATTTAATATCAAAGTGTCATGAAGTAACACATTTTAATTGTTTTTTCCCCCCATTTATTTATTCATTGACACATACACTTAACTAAAGATTTTTTAGAGTACATTAAACCTTTGACATTTGTTTATTTTCTCAGGTTTACTTTTTTTCTCTGGTAAAAGTTTAGCATCTATTTCAAAAGTTATTAAAACAAATTCTTGAGAAGAATAAGAAACCAATAAGGGTGGAGTTAGGAATAATGGCTACTCTTCTAGAAAATAGAAAATAAAGTGATCTCTAAAGATCAGTTTTGAAAACAGTCTTTACAAAATCTCTTTATAAATTGTATTGTACAATCTTCGAGTGCATGAAATAATTCCAATGTAGTTACATTTATTACACAAATATCATAACCATGTAAATGGATTTCTAAACAAAGAAAAGGAAAAATCTTAATCTTAATCACAATCAGGTTTACTAGGTAGTAGTCTGAGGTTTTTCACAGACATTATCCTTAATTGTACACATTCTACATCATGGCAGAGCAGAAAGAATTTTTATATTTTGGTTTTTTTTAAACTCAGAAACTTCATTGTCTGCGTTGTTACACAGTCTTCACAATTATCCTTTTAATGTCTTATATTCCACAGACTAGCTGTACCCTAATTTACTTAACTTCTTCTCTACTGAATGATTTCCAAATATTTGTAAATAATGCTGCAACAAACATCTTTGTATATGTAGATTTTCACCATCTTTTGGTTTAGGCAACATTTTCAGTAGTGGAATTGCTATATCAAAGATTAGGAACATATTTACAGTTCTTGAGCCATATTTCCATATTGCATTCCAAAATCACACCAGGCTGCACTGTCATTCATGATGTGTAAATATTACAATTTCATTGTCATCTAGATCAGCAATGAGGACTAAAATTAATTAAAAATTTGATAATTTAATTGGTACGACATAATATTGTGGTGTTGGATTAATCTGTGTTTCTTAAACTCTGAGATTAGACTTTCTTTTTTATGTTTATTTTTTAACTGATTTTCCTTTCAGGTATTTAGGTGATTTAGCAGTTATCTATCATGGTCTCAATATTTCTCTTACAAACTTATGTACTTTTAATATCTTTGGGTGTTAATCAATGATAAAAAACAACATTATAAACCCAATTTTTAAAATATCAGTTATTCATACATTTAATAGTATAGAAGTTTATTTATTATTTGTTTTCAAAGATACAGGTAGAGATTTAATTTACTTTTTTGTTGTCAATTTTGACTTAATAACATTGCAATCAGAGATTGTGATCTACATGCTTCCAATTTTTTGAAGGTTGTTGAAGTTATTTTGTGGCCTTTTACATGGTCAGTGTTATAAATATTCCATATATACTTGAAAAGAACGTATACTTGAAAAGAAATTGTTGGTGCAACGTTCTATATATGTCAGTTAGATCAAACTTATTTTTGTACTGTTCACATCTACATTAAAAAATTTTTTGTCTTCTTGATACTGGGAAAAATGTGTTAAAAACCTCCACTCTCACGGTATTTGTCAGTTTCTTAAAATTCCATCAGTTTTTGCCTTATATATTTTGAGGCTATCTTGTTGGGTGCATATATATTTAGAATTAGTTTTTTTCTCTAGATGAAATGATCTTTTTATGATTATATAATAATCTTTTTACTCTGGAATGATTTTTTTTTTTTTTTTTTTTTGTGGTACGCGGGCCTCCCTCTGCTGCGGCCTCTCCCGTTGCGGAGCACAGGCTCCGGACGCGCAGGCTCAGCGGCCATGGCTCACGGGTCCAGCCGCTCCGCGGCATGTGGGATCCTCCCGGACCGGGGCGCGAACCCGGTTCCTCTGCATCGGCAGGCGGACGCGCAACCACTGCGCCACCAGGGAAGCCCTGGAATGATTTTGATTAAATCTTTTTATCTGGTATTTATATGGTTTTAATTTGAGTCGGTTTCTTTTGGTTAGTATTTTTTCCTAAGATTTTTTTCCTATCCTTTTGCTTTCAATCTTTCTGAATCTTTATGTTTTAGGCATATCTCTTAGAAACAGCATATAACTTGATTTTAATTGTCTGTTATAAAACCATTATGTGTAGACTTTTATGTTTATCGTAATTACTCATTTATTTTGGGTTTTATCTTGCATAATTTTTTCATTATGTTTCCCCACTTTCCATGCCCCCCATCCCTACTCCGTCTCTTTTTCTCATCCTATCTCATCTTCATCCTCCTCTTTCTCCTTTGTTTTTCTCTTCCTTGTAATTTGATAATATATCTAAAATTTTTCCTGCATTTATCCTCTAATCATCATTATAAGCATTTTTCCATGTCATTAGTATGTTTCAAAGTATATTTTCATGATTTTATAATATAATTTCTATGACTATGCCATAATTTATGTATCTGTTCTCCTATAGCTTTACATTTAGATTATTTTAAAAATTCTGGTATTATTAATATTGCCATAAGAAAGTCATATGCCATATTTTTAAGATAATAAGCTATGGGGTCAAAGTTATTTTGGATAAATTATTTAACTTGCCCATCTTCAGAATTCTTATCTGACAAATGGGCATAATTATGATATTTACTTCTTAAGGTTGCTGGATCAAATGAGATATTTAATATAAAGCAATTAGCTTAGCAATTTAAGATGAACTTGAGAATCATTGTCATGTTTTCTCCACCAAAACAAAACATGACAACAACAACTTTATTGACATTTGAATTCAGTTTCATTAAACCATAGATCATTAGAAAGGATTGACTTTTTAATTAATTCAGTGTTTCTTTAAAAGTGTGGTATTAATTGCCAGTGTTGAGATAGATTTCATTCTGCCCATTGCTACTGGGGTCATCTATCTAAAACCTAAATAAAATCTTGTCACTTCTCTATGAAAACTGTTTAATGACTTTCCATCATTTACTCAGTAATATATGTTCTTGCAGTTGACTTGCAAATCTACTTTTCTGGTACAATGCCCTTTAGAGTCTTCCTGAATTTCAGTCATCCATAATTAACTATGGCTCCATA
The DNA here is from genome assembly GCF_002837175.3 of Physeter macrocephalus. NCBI lineage: Eukaryota > Metazoa > Chordata > Mammalia > Artiodactyla > Physeteridae > Physeter > Physeter macrocephalus. The sequence continues at coordinate 101,398,030 of NC_041231.1, forward strand.
AACATTCAAGGTCTTTTAGGTCCACTCTCCTTGAGCATATTGTGCCTTCTCACCCCAATGTCCTCCTTCAAATTGTATACCTGCCAAATTCTTGTTGGTTTTTCAGATTTACACTAAAAATTTACATCACTGTGATGTTACTTCTGATCACTTTCCCAGTCTTTTTACTCTGCTTCTATAAGGTAATTATTTCTTTTGTTTATATGTCTTGTTCTCTCCCAATAAATTTTTGTCCCTTGTTAGCAGGGACTGTTTATTTTTAAATCTCTGGTTCCCCTGGATCTAGAGGAGAACCTGAACATGGCAGGTGTTCAAAAAAATTTATTAAATTGATGATTGTATGGCACCTGTTCCAAAGGATTGCCAAACTTTCATGTTTCTAAACCTGAGAAAGTGGATTAAATAGCAAGTTTATAATGCTAATAACTTTAAAATAATATACACATTGAAATAAAGCAATATAAGAAAAAGTTGTTACAGACTAATATCTTTGCATCCAAATATATGCCATCCTTTCAAGAGTTTATGTTTGGAACATAAATTTTATGTCAACAAGGAAACCCTCTGGAAATGCTAAGGAAAACTTTTTAACAAGTTGAACAAGAAATCTTTCTCATAATTCATTGCAGTACTTACTGTTTTTCACAATATTCCGGTGATAAATTTGTTAAAGGACATAGTCAGTGTTCTAGGTTTTGCCACACAAAAAACTGAAAGAGACCAGTAGCTGGCTTCTTGGGTATAATTTCACAGTGTGCTCAGTTAAACGAATCTGTGTTGATGGCATTCTCTTTCATGTCACATCAAATTAAGCAATTAAATTAAATATTGGAATTGTTTTGCAAGGAGTTTGCAGAAGGTAAATCTACTTGTGCTTTTTGGTTTTTCCTTAGTTGGAAAAAAATTAGTATATGCTGCCATCAAAGTTTATTCTTCTTCTGTATCTGAAAAAAATAGATCAGTCTACTTATTTGTAATGACATTTTTTTTGAGAATTTTTCTTCTGACCTGCATAGAAAAAGAAATGTGTGCATTATTGCTCATAACATTCTACACTTTAGTGTTTAGAGCACTTCTCAACTTCTTCCACCACAGCACAGATGAGAGATGACAGTCACATATCTGACACCTGTGGTCTGTGATGCAGGTGAGTTTCCTTGTTTCTCCACACACTTAACTGTCTCTCAAAAAAGCATATTTATACGTAACTAAAGGGACTGATCTTAATTAAAAGGATAACCTTGAATGTAAACTCATTTAATAAAGAATTAACTTGTTTGCAAACTTTGTGGATTTAAAAAAAAATTAATTGTGGATTATAGCTGACCAAACGGGCATTCTATACACTGGGTCTGAGTTAAAAAAAAAAAAATCAAAGGCAAAATTTTATCAAATATTATAACAAATTACAGAAATAGTTGAGAAGCTTAAAAGGTATTTTTATTTTGCCTTAAAAAAAAGCATAATCTTGAAGGAAATTCTGGAAAATTTTGAATGAATTGTGATTATAGGAAGAAGGTTGTAAATTTCATAGGCTGTAGGAACTCACCCTTTATAAGGCAGTTACTTCATCTATTAAGTGAGCCTACTCTAAAATTAACATTCCATTGGACTAAGGAAAGAGAATAATGTATTAATGCCTTTTTAGGGCCTAATTTTTTTAAAGTCTTGATTAAATTATGTTATAAAAGAAAATGCTTTACATTAGTGGCTAATGAAAGAGCAGACCCAATATGTTCCTGCTTTAGTATGATTACAAATCTCTTTCTGGAATGTCCTTCAGTCCCCGTATATTAAAATCCTATGCATTCGTTAGAACTCACTTCGCAGCTCACATAACTTTAGCCTTGAACTCACCTCACAGATCAGATGATTTTAGCCTTGGTCGATGTTGAGGCTCTTAATTGTATTAGCCAGGTTTCTACTCTCATTTCCACTTGGCTGTCTCAAAGGCAGCTCAAAATCAACAGGTTCAACACCAAAGTCATAACCTATCTTCTTCCTTCAAAATCTGGTCCACTGTCCCTATGGACCATCCATCCAGTTCTGAGCCAGATTTTCATTCTGAACTGATTATCTCAGGCCAGGTTTTCATCACCTTTTACCTGGATCAAGGCATTCACTTCCTATCCAGTCCCGACATGTAGTCTGATGTCCACTTCAATTTCTTCTCTGTGTCCCAGCCAGGGAGATTGAGTTGAAGTGCTTAGAGTACGACTGTGTACTACCCTTCCTCCAAAGCCTCCAAATACAGTGTGTGTATGCAATCCACAAACACACACTCACTCTAGCTCACACAGTACCACAAAACCTTCCAGTGGCTCTCAAATTCTAAGATAAAGACCGAAATCTCCAATACAACAAGCAAGCCCCTGTGTGCGCTGCCAACCTTGCCCTGACTTGATGTTGTGTTATTTTCCCTCAACTTTGTGTACCTCAGCCATATGAACTTTCTCTTGAACACATCATACTCCTGTAAGCCTTGACCTTCACAGATATTTGCCTCCAACTGTAGAATTCCCATTGCTTCTCTTCCCAGACTCTCCCTTGGTTAACCTTTTGTCTGGTTAACTCCTACTCACCCTTCAGAGCCCAACTCAAATATTATTTCCTTACCTAAGTCTTCCCTGGCCCTCTATATTAGTTTACTCTGTATTGTGTTCTCATACACTATTCTCAGTTCAAACTGTGCAGTTAATAGGTACACATTTTGATTAATATCTGTCTCTCACACTAGATTGTAAGCTCTCTGAAGGTGAGGGCCTCATATTTTTTTACTTACCATTTTATACCCTCAATATCACACTGTTCAATATCACCAACCATACTCAGTCACAAGTCTGATTGCAAGAACTACTTATTTTCACTCTATGTGTTTGATTAAGATATATTTACTCTTAGAATAATGTAGACAATTAACGACCTCAAGGAAGTTTGAATTTGACATCTACTTTGCTCACTTTTGTTGGCGACAAACATTTTTAAACTATACTGAATGCTGACATGAACAAAAGCACAGTATCGAGAGATGAACACAATATTTAGAGACCGCCTGTTCTCTCCACTGCTCAGGTAGGAGAAAGTAGGACTCAACTCACCCCAGTGAACAACTATAAATAATAATGGTGGCATTATTCTTTTGTCTCCTGCTTTGCAGCTGCTAATGTGCTTTGACAGTTAGCTTTGCTCTTTTATGAACTGTCCACCAGCTATAATCAGTCATGGGGAAGTCAGGCAGCAAAATTTGCATGTGCCAATTCTCACCCTTGCTTTCTAAAAAAAAAAAAAAATAGCATTTGAGTGTATAAAACATTTTTGAATGAGATTTCTTCCCATGTTCCAATTTCTAATTTCATTTTTCAATATACTTTTGTAGGCTGTGAATGTCAAGTTAGTTTTTGCATCTGAATAAATTGATGACATCCTGTTTCTATATGAGAACTAAGGTAACTTTTTAAGAAATGAAGGTATTACAACACAGTGTCGAATAACTAATTCACTTTTGTGCACATGTATAATATGCATAGAACACCTTAATGTTGTGGAAATGTATGGGTTTCCCTTGCTGCTCAAGAGTTTAGCCACCTGTGCCTTACCCACATTCTAATAAGAAACCAAGTAGGAAAACAATATTTTAGTGAATGCTGCCAGCACACTCAGGCTCACTTATTTGCTCTGATGTAAGGTATTAAACTTGGGCAACTAGTGCATTATTTGGAAGTTGATTAAGAAAATGGAAGTTTCCTTGAAGAAAAAAGGCGTAAGGGAGGTCAAGACCTCAACGTGACCTCAAATGTAACTATTACCCTATTGGTTAGTTGAAATTGGAGATCAAAGACCCAATGTGCTAAATGTATTTGGCTCTGAATTGTTTCATGAAAAGGGTAAAAAGAAGTATTTGATGGTGTGGCTTTTCCTTTTTTTTATTATTTTCAAGGAAAATGCATTTATTCCTTAAAAAATACAACTGTGTGCTGCGTAATAAAGTGATCTTTTTCATTCTTCTTTATAAGTTAAATGATCTATGCAGATTCTATGAAAATAGATTTTTAATACAAGTGTTCAGTTCATATTTACTTAAATTTTTATTACATTTTGGGCTTATATATATATTTAATTTTTAAAATTGAAGTATAGTTGATTTACAGTCTTTCAGATGTACAGCCAAGTGATTCAGTCATACATATATATATAAATATATGTATCTATTATTTTTCAGATTCTTTTCCATTATAGATTATTACAAGATATTGAATATAGCTCCTTGTGCTATACAGTAGGTCCTTGTTATTTATATATATGTATACATTTTTAAGGACTTCAGATTTGGAAAAAAAGAGAAAAAATCTTTTAACAAGTAACTTTTTCCTTTCATTGCTCTTTCTCTCTGTCTAGGAAGAACACACTTCGCCCGTGGGTTCCTTTTACTCTTACACTCGAAATACTTCTAACAACAGATATTTGAGTTTTCCACACACCAAGCAATTCTCTGTGACACCAACTTGGTGTCTTATAATCAATTCAGTTCTGACACTATCTACCTGGAGTTAGGGTCAGATCCCACAGGTTAAGGATTCAGTCCAAGACTGATCCCACTTCAGAGGCCGAATGCAATCCTAGGTTGTCATCTGTACTTCTGACGGACTGGTTCCCATGACCCCCTTCTTGGGTTCAATAATTTGCTAGAATTGTTCACAGAATTCGGGGAAACATTTATGCTTACTGGTTTATTATAAAGGATATAATAAAGGATACAGAAGAACAGCCAGATGAAGAGACACATAGGGCAAGGTATGTGGGAAGGGGCTTGGAGGCTCCTTGCTTTCTCCCGGCACGCCTCTCTCTTAGGACTTCCACATGTTCACCAACATGGAAGTTCTCCAAACTCTGTGCTTTTGGGATTTTTATGGAGTCTTCATCATGATTGATCATAACTTCAGTCTTTAGTCCCTCCCCCTTCCTGAAGGATGAAGTGTGGGGTGGAAAATTCCTAGCTTCTAATCATGGTTTGGTCTTCCTGGTGACCAGTCCTCATCCTGAAGGTATTCAGGACCCCACCAAGCATTGCCTCATTAGAACAAAAGACACTCCTATCACCCATGAAGGGATTTAGGAGCTCTATGTGTCAGGAACGGGGGTCAAAGACCAAATATTAGAAAAAAATGTTCCTAATGGTCTCATCACTTAGGAAATTACAAGGATATTAAGAGCTCTGTGCCAGGAACCGGGGGGAGACATCAAGGTATATATTTTCTATAATTTCACTCTCCCTTTCTTACTTCCTTCTTTTTCAGAAATGGGTAGTTTCATTGTAGAACATAGTTTTAAAACGATAGTATGAGATTACCTGAATCAGAATCATGACATATGGGGCTTGTTAAAAACCCAGATTCCGGAGCCTCATGGAAGACTTGTTGGATCAGCATTTCTGGGAGAGACTTTGAAATCTCAATATTTAACCAGCTCCCCAGGTGATTCTTATACACACTTAAACTTAAGAACCACTCTTGTAGAAGATGCTAGGAGAACTGGATGAAGGGTTTCATAATTTTGGTGATAAGCCCTATTCCTATAAAATTCTTCTTTGCCTTTTTCTCGTCTCAGATTGTCATTCTTGCTCACCTAGCACCCTTTGGGTCTAAATCCTACTCTATATTCTGCTGACTGTGACCTTGGCTTCAGCAGAGGGGGAGAGATGACCATTCCAGGAGTCTGGAAGAAAACCTGTCCTTAGGTAGATACTCATTCTTTCTCTCTCCACTTCTTCTTGCTCCTTGTTTTGCTTTATCTTCTTCAATTCTACTTTTGCCCTTGGGTATCTGAAGGAATGACATTTGGAGCTGGTCACTGACACTCCTTCATCAATAAATACACAGAACACAGCAAAGATTGAATAGTCAGGCAATGATGCCAACAAGAAAGCTAATACTGCCTGGCTGCAAGTTGCAGGTAGTTTTACTAGTGAACTGAAAGGCAGTCAATCAGAAGACAAAGAGGAAATTGATAAGGGAAGAGAAAGAATGAGAACAAATTAGAGATATTTCCCTGACACTCCTTTCCAAGGCCTCATGTATACCTTGACTAGGATGGAAGGATATTAGTTAGAATCACGACCATGCTGCCTGTCAAGGAGGAGTCTTTATAATTGGGTATTAACTTTCTAGTAACCTACATACATTCCAGATGTGGATGTCATTTTTCTCAATGTATTTTTTTTTTTGCCTTTATAAATTTGCACATTAAAAGAACCCCTCAGGCATTGTGAATGCCTGAGTGACTCTGATAGTCCTTATATTGACGCTCAGAACTGAAAAGCCAGGTAAGTAGCAGGAACTATACACTGTGTCTGAGAAAGAACTATTCTGATTTAGGTTACTCAGCCCATTCATCTGCATTTCGTAAACGTTAATGTAGTCAGAAGAGAATTAGATTAGCAGTCAAAAGGATTGGCCTCTGGTCTCCCAGGCATGCAGGGAACCACTAACCCCTTGGAGCCTCAATTTTTGCTGTTTTGAATCGAGGGTGGTGGGTGGCATGGAGAGAAATTGAACAATGATGTTGGACGAACATAAAGGTCTCAAAGGTCTGTTCCAGTCCTAAAATTCTTTAAAATCTTTTTGTTTCCTTAGGTGTTTTATAAATAAAGTTTTTAAAGGTTAGCACTGTTCATTCTCTTTCCAGTTCTTTGCCTTAGGAGTTTGGATGGGGTGCCATGGTTTCTACCTGGTTCTTTTAACTCTGTTTGTTTACACCTGGGCATGGCCAAGGGGGGCTGGAATCCATTGCCTCAATACTGGCATGTTCCCCACCAGACTGTGGGCTGCTATAAATCACTTTACTAGGTTCTATTTCCTGAAATCCTAAAATTTCTTTTAGGTAGTGGTGGAAGGGCGGGCCACAGAATTCAAAACAGATTTATCGAAAGGCCTTTGAGAATAACTGCAAGGGATGACCCAGCTGTTGCCGTTCCTGCATAACTCAGTGAGGGACTCCCAGCACAAAAGGCTAGTAATTAGTTTCATTTGTAGGTGAAAGAAGGTCTTTGAAGATGTCTGGCATTAATTATAATAGTGGTCACTGTTGCCATTTCCAAATCCTGCTTTTTAAGATCGTGAGCTGTCAGTTTAGAGAAGGCTTAGCATCTCCTCTTAGGAGGAAGAGAGTACTTAATGCGGGCATAAGTGGTAGAAGTCTGAGATGAATAGCATGCGCGAGGTTAAATAACGTGTCGTGTCCCATTCTTGGAAAACTCATTCCTGAAAGTGGAGTTACAGGCTCTTTGTTTTTGTATAATAGGGACTTTTACTCTGTGTCCTAAGAAACGGGCCACCATTCCAAGTGGTAGTAACAGTACAATTGTTACTCAGCCAGCTCTTGTACTTGGTCGTTGGCCCAACATATGCCTTGTTTCTTACCACCTTGTGGATCTCTTATGCTCCTCCTGACCCAAACTCCACTCAATTTTAGTTGCCATTCTTTTCAGTATACTATGTAAATGACTATGAAAGTCTGAACTCATGCTTTGTGGGATGAGAAACTCCAGATGCTCTACTGGGTGACTTCACTGGCCACTGGATTATCTGCATCAGGAAATCTCCAGGTCCCACCCGTCCGGGGCCCATGGAGTCTCTGGGCCCCATGCGACTCTGCAGGCTCCTCTGGGTCCCACAACTTTAATATCTGGTGGGTCCCAGGACCCACCAGCACTCAAAGTGTTACTCTCACAAAGCCTAAGCTTACTCCTCTGCCCTCCTACAGTTCTACTGCTACTACTACTACTAACTGTAAGAATTAGCATTTACTGAGTTTTCACTATGTATTAGGAACTAAGTTAAGGACTTTGCACACAGTATCACTTTTAATACTCACAGGAACGTTGTGAAGTTTTTTTTTTTTTTAATATTTGCATTGTACACACAAGGAAACTAAGGCATAGGGATGCAGCATAATCTGTACCTGTTAAACAGCAAACATCAGAGTTGGATTTTTCACCCAAGAAGTTCTGATTCCAAGGCTTACCTCTTAACCACAAGAACCACCAGCAATGTAGAGCCCCAAGAAGCCATGATCAGATGTTCTATTTGCCTTCTGAATTAAAAAAAATATTCTGCTTCTCTTTGTAGTATCCAAAGTTTCAATTATGGGATCCTGGGCCCCAGTCACCACCCCTTCTTAATTTATTTGCCCTGTTTCTAAGAATCAAAGGCTCTGACAAGCGCATTGTATTAGTTATTGCTTCACAACAATAGTGGCTTGAAACAGCAAGCATTTATTATCTCATAGTTTCAGAGGGTCCGAAATTCGGGAGTGGCTCAGTTGGGTGCCTCTGTTTCAGGGTCTCTCATGAGGTTGTGGGAAGAATGCCGTCTGAGGCTGCACCATCTGAAACTTTGACTAGATCTTCTGAAAAGGCTCACTCGCATGGCTCTTGGCTGGAATCCTCAGGTTCTCACCACAAAAGCCTCTCCACGAGAATGCCCGGGTGTCCTAAGACACGCTAGTTGGTTTCTCCCAGCGTGAGTGACCAAAGAGAGATCCCCCAAGACAGAAATTGCAATCTTTTAAAAACCTAATCTCAGAAGTGAGATTCCTGCTGTATTCATTTTATTTCTCCTTGTTAGAAGCAAGTCGCTAAATCCAGCCTGCTTTCCAGGAGAGGGGGATTAAACTCCACCTCTTGAAGAGAGAAGTATCAGATAATTTATGGCTGGACATAGTTTTTAAACCACTACCTGCTAGTATTTGAGAAGTTACTTCATGCAAGACTCTACCTCAATTCTGAATTTCATTGATTAAGGCACCTGTAGTATCAAAAACTTCCAGTCAAGCCAGACTATTCCAATCCTGGCCTTACCAGGTATTAGCTGTAGGAGCTTTGGCTTGTGCTTCATTTCCTAATGTGAAAATGGAGATAATAGTCTTTACTTCCTTTATTTATTTATTTATTTTTTTTGCGGTACGCGGGCCTCTCACTGCTGTGGCCTCTCCCGTTGCGGAGCACAGGCTCCGGACGCGCAGGCTCAGCGGCCATGGCTCACGGGCCCAGCCGCTCCGCGGCATGTGGGATCCTCCCGGACCGGGGCACGAACCCGCGTCCCCTGCATCGGCAGGCGGACTCTCAACCACTGCGCCACCAGGGAAGCCCCTTACTTCATTTTTATGTTATTATGAAAATTTATAACTTAGAATTTCTGTGAAAGTGCTGTGGAAAAAGCTATGCAAAAAGAAAGTATCTTTGAATAATTTTGAATATTAGAAAGCTTAACATTGTGTTTATTTATATCTCCTGGATAATATGGAAATAATAATTTTAGAGCCAGGACTACATCTAAAATTCTCATAGTATTCTTCATTTAGCAGTGTATTTATTAAGTTACCAGAGCAACTTTCTAATAAACCTACGTAATGGGACCCACTGGATGGAAGGAAAAAATACTATTGAGGGTATAACAATGCACACATTTTGATCAAGATAAAAACAAATAAACAGAGTCATTAAGACAATAAAAGTAAGCAAGCTTACAGAGGGTGCAGCAGAATATTTGAATCTTCAGAGGAAAGACATTAGTGCTAATTAACAAATTATGAAACTCACAGTTTTTTTTTTAACATCTTTATTGGAGTGTAATTGCTTTACATTGTTGTGTTAGTTTCTGCTGTATAACAAAGTGAATCAGCTATATGTATACATATATCCTCATATCCCCTCTCTCTTGTGTCTCCCTCCCACCCTCCCTATCCCACCCCTCTAGGGGGTCACAGAGCACTGAGCTGATCTCCCTGTGCTATGTGGCTGTTTCCCACTAGCTATCTATTTTACATTTGGTAGTGTATATATGTCCATGCCACTCTCTCACTTCGTCCTAGCTTTCCCTTCCCCCTCCCCGTGTCCTCTAGTCCATTCTCTACGTCTGCATCTTTATTCCTGTCCTTATTCCTGTCCTGCCCCTGGGTTCTTCAGAACCATTTTTTTTTTTTTTTTTTGTCCTGCCCCTGGGCTTCAGAAACCCTTTTTTTTTTTTTTTTAGATTCCATATATAAGTGTTACCATACGGTGTTTGTTTTTCTCTTTCTGATTTACTTCACTCTGTATGACAGACTCTTGGTCCATCCACCTCATTAAAAATAACTCAATTTTGTTTCCTTTTGTAGCTGAGTAATATTCCATTGTATATATGTGCCACATCTTCTTTATCCATTCATCTGTCAATGGACATTTAGGTTGGTTCCATGTCCTGGCTATTGTAAATAGTGCTGCAATGAACATTGTGGTACATGTCTCTTTTTGAATTATGGTTTTCTCAGGGTATATCCCCAGTAGTGGGATTGCTGGGTCATATGGTAATTCTATTTTTAGTTTTTTAAGGAACCTCCATACTGTTCTCCATAGTGGCTGTATCAATTTCGCACCAACAGTGCAAGAGGGTTCCCTTTTCTCCACATTCTCTCCAGCATTTATTGTTTGTAGATTTTTTGATGATGGCCATTCTGACCGGTGTGAGGTGATACCTCATTGTAGTTTTTTTTGTTTTTTTTTTGCGGTACTCGGGTCTCTCACTGCTGTGGCCTCTCCTGTTGTGGAGCACAGGCTCCGGACACGCAGGCTCAGCGGCCATGGCTCACTGGCCTAGCCGCTCTGCAGCATGTGGGATCTTCCCGGACCGGGGCACGAACCTGTGTCCCCTGCATCGACAGGCAGACTCTCAACTGCTGCGCCACCAGGGAAGCCCCTCATTGTAGTTTTGATTTGCATTTCTCTAATGATTAGTAATGTTGAGCATCCTTTCATGTGTTCATTGGCAATCTGTATATCTTCTTTGGAGAAATGTCTGTTTAAGTTTGATAGTGTCAGGCCTCACATTTAGGTCGTTAATCCATTTTGAGTTTATTTTTGTGTATGGTGTTAGGGAATGTTCTAACTTCATTCTTTTACATGCAGCTGTCCTGTTTAACCAGCACCACTTATTGAAGAGGCTGTCTTTTCTCCATTGTATATTCTTACCTCATTTATCAAAGATAAGGTGACCATACGTGCATGGGTTTATCTCTGAGCTTTCTATCCTGTTCCATTGATCTATATTTCAGTTTTTGTGCCAGTACCATACTGTCTTGATTACTGCAGCTCTGTAGTATAGTCTGAAGTCAGGGAGCCTGGTTCCTCTAGCTCCGTTTTTCTTTCTCAAGATTGCTTTGGCTATTCGGGATCTTTTGTGCTTCTGTACAAATTGTGAAATTTTTTGTTCTAGTTCTGTGAAAAATGCCATTGGTAGTTTGATAGGGATCGCATTGAATCTGTAGATTGCTTTGGGTAGTATAGTCATTTTCACAATGTTGATTCTTCCAGTCCAAGAACATGGTATATCTCTCCATCTGTTTGTATCATCTTTGATTTCTTTCAGCAGTGTCTTGTAGTTTTCTGCATACAGATCTTTTGTTTCCTTAGGTAGGTTTATTCTTTTTGTTGCAGTGGTAAATGGGAGTGTTTCCTTAATTTCTCTTTCAGATTTTTCATCTCTAGTGTATAGGAATGCAAGAGATTTCTGTGTTTTAATCTTGTATCCTGATACTTTACCAAATTCATTGATTAGCTCTAGTGGTTTTCTGGTAGCATCTTTAGGATTCTCTCTGTATAGTATCATGTCATCTGCAAACAGTGACAATTTTACTTCTTCTCTTCTGATTTGGATTCCTTTTATTTATTTTTCTTCTCATTGCTGTGGCTAAAATTTCCAAAACTACGTTGAATAATAGTGGTGAGAGTGGGCAACCTTGTCTTGTTCCTCATCTTAGTGGAAGTGATTTCAGTTTTTCACCATTGAAAACTCACACAGTTTTAAAGATAACTTTATGACACCTATTTCTTGTTATAAGAATATTGCTATCAACAGTCCCTTTCACCAAATACTAATTAAAACTTTCTCCATCCCCTTTTACAAAGTAAAGTCAACAGCAAAAAAAAAAAAAAGTTGTGACTGTAAGGATTTTATTTGGAATCTCAAAACAGTGAAATTTGCATAAATTCTAATAAAGCAAAATTAAAATCCATTAACACTTGTTTCTGGTAATTAACAAAAGCTTGCTGTTTTAAATGACTGTGTTTTAGACATATGGAGGGAAGGAAAGATGGGAGAATGGGGAGCTGTGGAAAAATATGAAGATTATAAACTAGGAATGACGTTATTTAGAAAGTCTCAATTTTAGGAAAGAAATAAAAGTTGTTTAGGCTTTTAGGATGCATTGAAAAATGCTTTCCATTTTATAATGTATAGATTCACTCAAGACTTTCACCAGCTGTTTATTTTACAAGATACATATGACACTAACATTTACGTACATTAATGATAATTTACTACTCAGTTCTAATTACTCCCCTCTGGAGAGAACAGACATGTTGACAAATATTGATTATTTAAGACAAACTACAGAAAACCCATGCTTTCTGATTTAAAAACACAAGAGAATTTAAATTTTCTTTTTCATAGATTTCCAAATATTTGGAGAGAAGAGAATTAAGCCATCATGCATTGAAAATTACTTTTTGAAGTTATTGGTGTATTACTTTATATTTTGGTGTATTTATTCTAGACTAAATACATTCTGCTAAAATGGAAAATAAGTTTTTCTGGAAATAAGATAAAAAACTTGCCTTTAAAACATCTTGTCTAGGATCGCTGGTTATAGTTGCACCTAAATTGGAAACAAACAGTGTGAAAAGGAAGACAAAGAAAAAAAGAAAGACATCTTAGTATTAGGATGGTGATGGTGGTGATGATGATGACGATGAAGAGTTGAGATTTATTGAATGCTCACTAGATACCAGGCATTGTATTAATGTGGATTATCTTATTCCCTATTTACCTACACTACTACTATTATTTACATATACTACTACTAACAAAATAATGATAGTTACAGTGTATTGAATATCTATTATGTGACAATGTTTGGACAACATGCTAGGTACTTCACCTAAATTATTTCTAATTCTTACTACAGTTCTGTAGAGAAGTATTACATTTACCGTTTCTTATGTGAAGAAAATGAAGCTCAAACAACAAAAGTACAATTTTCTAGTCACATATTTCATAAGTGCACAAACCAGGTTCAAATACAAGGTTCAAATACAAGTCTGTCTTGCTCCTTAGGCTTTTTTATTTCACTGCTCTGCAGTCTCATGCCATCCTAGATTGATAATGATGTTAATGACAACAATGATCATAATAACACCACCACAATTATCACCACCATCGCCAATAGAAATTTGTATCTGTAGAGTGCTTTCCAATTTACAAAGTCCTTGGGGCAGGCAACTGTTACGTGATAGAGCATAGTATTTATTGAAAAAAAATTATCTTATAAGTTGACTCACACAGTTCAAATCTCTGTTGTTCAAAAGTTAACTGTATTTTATTATTTTTGATGCTATGGTACATGCAGTTGTTTCTTTAATTTTGCTTTCAGATGTTTATTGTTAGTATATAAAAATGTCACTCATTTTTGAAAAAGGAACCCTCCTACACTGTTGGTGGTAATGTAAATTGGTGCAGCCACTGTGGAGAACTGTACGGAGGTTCCTTAAAAAACTAAAAATAGAGTTATCATTATATCAAACAATCCCACTCCTGGGCATATATCCAGAAAAGACAAAAATTATAATTTGAAAAGAGACATGCACCCCAGTGTTGAGCAGCACTATTTACAATAACCAAGACATGGAAGCAACCTAAGTGTCCATCGGCAGATGAATGGGTAAAGGAGACATTATTTTTAAAAAATTTTTCTTTTCTAGTTCTTTCAGTTGTAAAGTTAGGGTGCTGATAAGAGACTTTTTAAAAAAAATGTGTTTCGAGCTATAAATTTCCTCCTTAGTACTGTTTTCACTGCATCCCATAAGTTTTGTTATGTGGTATTTTTGTTTTCATGCATCTCTGAGTGTTTCCTAATTTCTCTTGTGACTTTTTCTTTGAGCCATTGGCATTGTTTAAAAGTGTGTATTTAATTTCCACAAATTTGTATATTTTCCAGTTTTCCTTCTGTTATTGACTTCTAACTTCATCACATCATGGTATATATGTATAATATTTATCTTTTAAAATCTATTGAGGCTTAGTTTGTGGCCTAACATATGGTTTAAGCTGGAGGATGTCCCATGTGCACTTGAGAAGAACGTGTATTACGTTGTTGTTGAGTACATTGTTCTGTATATATCTGTTAGAGTGAGTTGGTTTATTGTTTTGTTCAAATCCTCTATTTCCTTACTTACCTTCTGCCTGGTTGTTCTATTTATTATGGAGAGTGGGGCATTGAAGTTTCCAACCATTATTGTGGAACTGTCTATTTCTCCCTTCAATTCTGCCAATTTTTTCCTCATATATTTTGGGGCTCTGTTATTTGGTACACAAATGTTTATAATTTTTATACCTTCTTTCTATATTGAACCTTTTATTAATGTAGAATGTCCTTCTTTGTCTCATAACAGTTTTTAAAAATTTAAAGTCTATTTTGTCTGATATTAGTATAGCCATCTCTGCTCTCTTGGTTTCTATTTGCATGTAATATATTTTTCCATTCTTTCACTTTCAATCTATTTGTGTCTTTCAATCTAATGTGAGTTCTTGTAGACAGCAGATAGTTAGATAATTTTTTAAAAAATTCATTCTGCCAATCTCTGTCTTTTAATGGAAGAGTTTAATCCATTTACATTTAGAGCAATTACTTATAAGGGGGGACTTAGTTTTGTCATTTTGCTATTTGTTTTCTACATGCTTTATAGCTTTTATTGTCCCTCAGTTCCTGCATTACTGTCTTATTTTGTGTTTAGTTGATTTTTTATAGTGAAATGTTTAAATTCTCATTTCCTTTTGTATATATTCTATAGCTATTCTCTTTGTAGTTACCATGAGGATTACATTTAACAACCTAAATTTATGACATTCTAATTTGAATTTATACCAGCTTAACTCAATTACATATTAAAAACTCTGATCCTATGCAGCTCTGTTCCCAATCCCTTTTGGTTATTCATGTCACAAATTTATATCTTTATACATTTTGTGTCCAAAAACATTGACTAATTATTTTAGATGGTGTAGTGGTCTTTCTTAAATCATATAGAAAACAAAAATTAGAGTTACAAACTAAAGTTACTATGCTAGCTTTTATAATTGACCTTTGCTGAGACTTTTTAAAAAAAATAAACTTATTTATTTATTTATTTTTGACTGCGTTGGGTCTTTGCTGCTGCACGCAGGCCCTCTCCAGCTGTGGCGAGCGGGGGCCACTCCTCGCCGCGGTGTGTGGGCCTCCCACTGTGGTGGCTTCTCCTGTTGTGGAGTGCAGGCTCCAGGCACACGGGCTTCAGCAGCTGTGGCACATGGACTCAGCAGTTGTGGCTCATGGGCTCCAGAGCGCAGGCTCAGCAGCTGTGGCGCACGGGCCCAGCTGCTCCGTGGCACGTGGGATCCTCCCGGACCAGGGCTCGAACCTGTGTCCCCTGCACTGGCAGGCGGACTCCCAACCACTGCGCCACCAGGGAAGCCCTGCTGAGACTTTTATTTCTAGTGTCTTTTCAACCTGAAGGATGCCTTGTGGCATTTCTTGTAGGGCAGGTCTAGTGCTAACGATCTATGAGATTTTTGTTATCTGGGAATATCTTAATGTCTCCCTTACTTTTGAAGGATAGTTTTGCCAGATAGAGGATTTTTGATTGACGGGTTTTTCTTCTAGAATTTTGAATATATTAGCCCATTGTTCCAAGGTTTCTGATGAGAAATCTGCTGATTACCTTGTTAAGGATCCTTTGCTTGTGAAGTATTGCTTCTTTCTTGTTGTTTTCAATATTTTCTTTTTGACTTGGCTTTTGACAATTTGATTATAAGTGTCTTGGTCTGGATCTCTTTGAATTCATACTACTTAAAGTTTTTTGAGCTTCTTATATATTTATATTCATGTCCTTCATCAAGTTTGAAAAGGTTTTAACCAATATTTCTTTAAATAATCTCTCTGCCTCTTTCTCTCTCTTTTCCTTCTGAGACTCCCACAATGTGTATGTTGGTCCACTTGATGGTGTCCCACAGGTCCCTTAGTCTCTGTTCACTTTTCTTCAACCTTTTTTCTTTCTGTTCCTCAGACTCAATAATTTCAATTGTCTTCAAGTTCACCACTTATATCTGACTGCTCAAATCTGATTCTGAATCCATTTAGTGAAATTTTTATTTTAGTTATCGTAATTTTCAGTCCCAGAATTTCTTTTTGGTTTCTTTTTATGTTTTTAATGTCTTTATTGATATTTCCATTTTGTTCATATGATGTTTTCTTGACTTTTCCCACATCTTTTGGTTCTTTGTGTATCTTTAAGACAGTCTTTTAAAAGTCTTTGTCTGGTAAGTTTGCTATCTAGTCTTTCTCAGGTATAGTTTCTGTTGATTTATTTTTCTCTGAATGGGTCATAGGTCATATTTTTCTATTTATTCATATTCTTTGTGATTTTTTTCTTTTTATTGGAACTGGATATTTGAACCTTATAATGTGGTAAGTCTGGAAATTAGAATTTTCCCTCTTCCCTAGAGGTTGCTGTTTTTTTGGTTTTGTTTTCTCTCTCTCTCCCTCACTTTTACACTGTCCCTGTGCTGGGGATCAGCCTGAGGTATAAACTTAACATCTTTTGGGGTCTTTTCTGAGCCTGCACTTTCCCCAGGGCATGTACGGTGAGTTTTAAAAATTCCCCTGCTTATGCAATTGTTTTTGAACATTCTCTGGCTCCTAAAAGGAGAAAAAGAGAAAAAAGAAGGGGGGAAATGTGCAGCCTTTTAAATTTCTTGGAAGTCACTTCAGCAGGAAGAGGAGAGGCTTGCCACATGGCTGCCCACTTCTGTGTCTGTGCCTCTGCAATCAAGCAGCAATCATTGATTAGAGCACAGACTCTTGGTATTTGTAGGGCAGGGTCCTAACTGCCCACCCTGTGTGTAAACTGCCCCAGAAACATGTGCACAGCTGCTTGTCACTGGTCTAGAGGATGAGAGTTGGGTAGCTGCTACTTTGCTAAGAAGTTAAATTGACCAAAATCAAACACAATTTACCAGTGAAAACTTCCCCTGGAAGTTATGTCTTCAAATAGACCCCAGAGTTACCAAGTAGTTACATCAGACTGATACTGCTAGCAAAATTGTTGTCTAGTTGAGGAGATGGATTCCTGGTGCTTCCTATCTGCCATCTTTTCAAAAGCCTCCTTCTTTCACTTTTAAATGAGTTTGAGAGAAAAGCTTATTTATAAGTACAGAAATTTTCTATGTAATATTGGGGGAAATCATCATTTACATGGGTATTACCTGAAATTTAGTGATTCATTGGCTCTAGAATTAAAAAAGAGACCTATATTACCTTTTTCTAATGATAAAGAAAGGAGTCCTTCATGAATCAGATGTGGATTCGAAGTTTGGAGTATCTTGAAGGGGTTGATATTGAATGAGCCTGGGTTCTCACTCACCTACACATTCTTTTCGAGGAAAAACTAGTTGTAACAAAAATCCAGAGTCCAATTCTTAACAGCAGCTGTGCTTCTGGATAAATGTTTTGTGGCTGTTGTAGATTTGGACTTGTTTATCTAATGATGGTTGAGTTTGTAGCTTTGCACTTCAGGATCTCACGGTCCACATTCTACAAATGGTTATTTCTGTACCTGTGGCCAGCTTTAAGATTTTCTTCTGTCTTGCAGGTGCCTTAATAGTTGGCTTCTAAAGTCACAACAGGCACCAGAGTAATTTTCTTTCCAGAAACTATACCAGTTGTCTTTTGGACTAGAAATAACATTACATGAAACATATTTCTGTTAGTGCTGAAATACCAGAGTCCCCAAAGGATCACGTGAATACAGAGGAACACCTCAGACAATATTTAAGAAATAGTCATATTTTTGAAAGGTAATCCAGATAAATAGAAAGCGTATCTAGGATATTATAATATTTAGAAAAACATATATATGTATCCTGTGGTTTTGAAACCTGCACTTATACTCTCTCATTCTATTCTTACAATGCCAAACAATTAGGAGTCTTTTATATTTGGAATAGGGACCAGTCAATGAAATATGCAATCCAAACAATGAAGAACAGAGAAAATAAAGACATAAAAATATTATATATATGTCAATATGCAGGCTTACATACACACATATGCACACACCACCAGTAGTTCACTTTGGGTCTCAAGAATTGATTGAATTATTCCAAGTTTTGGGATTTGCAGTATTTGCCAATTTGATTTTCTTTCCATTCAAGGATGGGAGTTAGATTTTGTAACATAAAATTAAAGATGATCTATTTGCTTAAAAAACATGTGGAGCTTAAATTATAAAAATTTAATTGAACAGAATCAAGGGTATTTGGAAATATTCTGGTCATTTATTCCTGATTTTCTGTTTCTTTATGAGTTCAACCAATATAGAAAATCAGTTGCTTCATTCTCAGGTAGTTTGTAATGTTGTTTCTTAGTGTCTGAAGCAGCATCAGTGAAAAAACAACAGTTGTGAATCACAAACATCATCTGACCATTGTCTCTGCTCCAAGCACTGTACTTGGTCCTGGTGAAGGAAACAGATATAACTACTGCCCACTTGGAGCTTAGTGAGGTTGGGTAAACACATGAGCAGCAAATAAGTAAATGAATGTACACATAATATACAAATCAAGAGGGTGTGCTGAATTCCTATCTTTCTGGTTTTTGCTGTTTTATTGTTATTGTCTCTCCCCTCTAGAATAACTGTCTCTGATAATAAAACAAGATTCTACCACAAGGGGATGAACGTGAAGTGGAAAGAGACAAGTTAGTAGTTTCTTCCTTTAGAGAATCAAAACCTCAGTATTGATGATAGTGACCATGCAGACAGAAGAGTTTTAGCGTGTGAGAGAATGGGTTTTAAGTGACTTAAACCATCACTTTTGAAAAGAGTCTGTATTCACCCATTCTTTCTAAAAATACTCACTGAGTTCCGACTATGTGCCAGGCACTTGCTATTTCCTTTGAGAACAACTCTGAACAAAATACCTTCAAAAAACTGGGGGTAGAGTGTAGGGGATAGAGCATTATAAAATAGTGTGGTAAGGGCTACATCAGAAGTAAGTATGGTAAATTATTAGGATACTTGGGAGAGTATCTCTCTTAGGAAGATGGTGGACAGCAAAGGCTTTTTGGAGAAAATGTTGCCTAGGTTGAGATAAACATGGATAGACACTGTTGAAACTAGGTGACTGAGAACAACATTCTAAGAACAGAGAGCTGGAAAATCCCTGGAGATCATGTTCAAGAAGCTTAAGTGGCTCCTTAGCTGACATAGGATGTTTGATATGTCTCTGCATGTGTGTGTGTGTGTGTGTGTGTGGTTGTGTTGTGTGATAAGAAGCATAGTAGACATAAACAGAACTAGTTCATGAAGACCTTTGTTAATCATGTTAGGTTTTGAGCTTTCGTGTAAGGTTAATCTTTCAAAATTTAAGCTTGGATAAATGTTCATCTTATTTATTTTTTATTTGATTCAATAATAAAAGATCTACTATTCTGAAATTATTATGTGTTTTATTATAAATTAATACATTTTACTCACAGACAATTACAGAAAGGCATACATATAAATAAGAAATCACCTATAATCTCCAAAATTTATAAGCAACTCATGCAGCTCAATAACAAAAAAACAAACAACCCAATCCAAAAATGGGCAGAAGACCTAGATATACATTTCTCCAAAGAAGATCTACAGATTGCCAACAAACACATGAAAGAATGCTCAACATCATTAATCATTAGAGAAATGCAGATCAAAACTACAATGAGGTATCACCTCACATCGGTCAGAATGGCCATCATCAAAAAATCTAGAAACAATAAATGCTGGAGAGGGTGTGGAGAAAAGGGAACCCTCTTGCACTGCTGGTGGGAATGTAAATTGATACAGCCACTATGGAGAACAGTATGGAGGTTC
>NC_041231.1:101418219-101433203 GCF_002837175.3 Physeter macrocephalus
AATCTAAGAAAAAAAAAATGTCATGAAGAGACTAGCGGTAGGACGGGAATAAAACACAGACCTACTACAGCATGGACTTGAGGATATGGGGAGGGGGAAGGGTAAGCTGTGGAAAAGTGAGAGAGTGGCATGGACATATATACACTACCAAACGTAGGGTGGATAGCTAGTGGGAAGCAGCCGCATAGCACAGGGAGATCAGCTCGGTGCTCTGTGACCACCTAGAGGGGTGGGATAGGGAGGGTGGGAGGGAGGGAGACGCAAGAGGGAAGAGACATGGGAACATATGTATATGTATAACTGATTCACTTTGTTGTAAAGCAGAAACTAACACACCATTGTAAAGCAATTATACTCCAATAAAGATGTTAAAAAAAAAGAAATCACCTATAAACAACACTGTTAATATTTTATTTATTTATTTTTACTCACACTAGTTATGTTTTATGTGATATTATCTTTATTTAATATTATATTAGGAATATTTTCCTTTGTAGGTGAACTTATTTGTCTTGAAGTAGTATGTGTCATGGAATTGTATGACTTAAAGGATATTATAGATCGTCTCCAGAAGATGTCTACTTTTCTAGGTGCCAGCACCTGAGGGATGTTGGCTTGAGTAAAGTGATGCTCAAATCAAGAAGGATGGAAGATGTCATTTTGGAGAGGAAAAATATTGGAATCTAACGGGGCTAGATTTTGAAGTAATCCCACTCTCCCTCTGAAAACAAACTAATCACCATCTTCCCCCCTTGCCCCTATCCTCCAATAACAAGTTGAGAGACCACAGGTTAGCGCAAACCTTTTTGTTTACCAGGGAAGAACCAAGATCTGGCTCACTGGTTTTTCCACTGACCCTTGTGCTCCAATATAACTAGCAGAATGGCAATAGTTCCCTATTCCATTATTCATAGGGCTTAATTTTTACCTTAATTCTGTCTAGCTAACGTGGAAAATCAAGTTGTCTCTGAGATGTAAATATAAAGATAGGGCTAATTTCTTTTTCCATCTTAGACAATGTTCCCTCTTAGTTACAGAAGCTGTTTGGTTAATTGCAGTTTTTTTTAGGAGAAGCCCATTTGTTCTGTATCATTTAAAGAACTTAGCTGAATGCTGTTTTTGAATATCTGTATGAATTTTTGAATGGTCGAACGACTGCTTTTAAATAAAGCGGTAAATCTTTGAAGCTGGACATTCCTTTCCAATATATTGGAAAAGTGAATAATCCTTTGAGCTTTCGGATATTTTTACTGGGCCTTGACTTGCTACCAAAATGTCCAATCTTCCTATCTAATTTTAGTCTCTAATTTTCTGTAAGTTGTTATCATAGCAAAATGCTGTGTCAGGCACTTGGGGGCTACAGAAGACATAAACCAAAATATTTAGGTTGAAATTACTTTATAATAATAAGGTAAACAAACTTTTGCTCTAAACCTCAATCCTTTTATTGTTATAATTGGAAGCAGCTAGGAAAGTCTTCCTTTTGGTTGTTTGGTCTTGGCATGTAATGAAGTTGAAATATAGCTCTTTCTATTTATTAAACCAATAATCCACTTCTCAAAATAAGATAAATTATTTCCATAGAGTTTATTTACATTTTCTCAATACTAGGCAAATCTTGATCCTAAACATTTTTTTACCTCTTAGTAAAGGAACTAAAAAATCCATTTTAATGGACCAGTTGGGTAATTAGAGATTTCAACATGCCTAGAAATGAAGAAACAGTCTGTGAGATACTAGTCAGTAGTCACTATCCTGGCAGTTACCTGCCACCCAGACCCCTATATCTCAGAGAACTTGGACGTTTGAGCAAGAAGCATTAAGCCAACAAAAAACAATGATAGACATCACAAAAACGTATTCATAGTAGAGGCATTACTGCCTGAAATATTAACTATCATTTTGACAGTTCAGGTTTTGACCCAAGATCCTCTAGTTACGATTAGTTAGATTAGTTCAGATTAGTTAATACATCAAACATCGCCAAGTAAGGTTGCTTTCACACAGTTGCTCAGCTGCTCAGGTTGTGCACTGCACAGTGCCTCCAGGGAGCATGATCAAAAAAAACCTGTTGTCTTCTGTAGCAAGCCAACACCAAGCGTTTAAGCACTTGGAAAAAATTAGTGTGAGTTCTTCCTGTTGTTTCAAGAGAGTTTTATTTGTTACAATTCTAACTGTCTGCATGTGTTCCCCGGGGCAGCTTTGTAAAGGGTAATTTCCGAAACTGCAAAAATAAATATGTGGAATGATGAGGCACGGGCGATACGACTTCTGTCTCAAACGCTTCCACCGATTTGCCAGTGGATGTTGAGCAAGTTGTTCTGACAGTCTTTAGCTTGATTTCCCCTTGACGAAACTGTGGCTGCTGTTGTTTGCTTCCTACTTCAAACGGGATGCTTGACAATGTGTGCCATACATCTTGCCATTCTCAGACAAAATCGGACACCGTCGATACCTTTATTGTAGCCTTTAACATTCGCGAGTTAAGAGCAGCACCAGGCCGCTGAGCACCGCAGGAAGTACACTGAGTGTACGAACGTGTATTCTCACCATGAAACATTTCTTTTGTCAGCTGTGCTACTTAATGAATTCACGGATTCCCTTAAACGCAGGGCCTGCGAAGGATGAGGATCAGGGCCGGAAAGGGTTAATCGAGGCGCTTACCTGTCGTACTGTGAGGCCTCGGCATTACTGTGGATCCTGTCTTCCCTGCTCTCCCTTTTCAACACGTGAGGACCTTTGATGGCAAAATGGCTTCGTGATGCTTCGAAACTGAGAAGGTGAGCATGGTCTGAGGGAAATTAAACAAGCGAACACCATCCAGAGATTAGGGACCCCAGTACACATCTTTATATGCTTTGCCTCAGCTGGCTTGGGGTCTCTCGCCTAGTCTGACTTCAAAGGTACTTTTTATTAATGTGCCAGTGAACCTGTTTTATTATTCTACTGAAATGGCAGGTTCTTAATCAAGGCTAATCAAGCGTTTCATCATGCTTATTATTTAGGCCCCTTTGCTATAAAAGTGAAAGTCAAAAACACTATTCAGGACATATTCTGGTGATTTTTTAAAAAAAATTTCCTAGGGACTTTATTCTTTCAGAGTGTACGGTATATCATATTGGCAGAATTCTGTTACACGAATGAATACGTGTGTATGGATGTAGGTATACATGTTATAGTTAGTAAGATTTTTCAGAGCTCATGATGAAATTTCAGACAGAGGGGAAAAAAATGTCCACAGAATTATCTTTGTTTAATTATACTATAAAAGCTTGAAAAATTTGGAGGATTTAAAATTTTCTCAAGGGGATATGTGCGTGTGTGTGTGTGCGTGTGTGTACGAGTGTGTGTGTGGTGACTGTGGGTAAGATGTTTCTGCCTGCTACTCTGAGTTCCATGAAGAACTTACTTGTAGAAACAGGTCTTCTTTCCGTACAATGTTAACATGTTGTTAAGTCGAATATAAAGGCAATGACTTCGAATATAATGACAAATCAATCCGAAGCTTCAAATGAAGGCTTTTTAAGGATTTTACTCTGTCAAAAAAATATCCGGCTTTGCATTAAAGTCTGACTGAAAGAAAACGCTGTAAAAGCCGCGTGGCTTCGTCTGCTAAAATTAACACAGAATGGAACCTTTGTCACACATACCCCATATTTGTCTTTTTCTTTTCAAATGGGCTATTATTTAATATTTGTGGAATCAAATCTCTGCAGTGCACGAGCTGCTGTCTGTGATAAGCACTTTTGTTTATGGAATTAATGTGCACCCACAAGAATACCCCTTTAGCTACTGAATTACAGGACCTGTGCACTGGGAGAATTGCTGCAGGTGTTGCTTTATTTTAAGAAAAAACCCCAAAGGGTGAAACCACTTTACATAGAGACTTCTCTTCTGCCACCTCAAATGTTTGTCTTCCCCTTGCTGTCCTCTCACCCCATTAATTTCTTTGGGAACGTCTTCTCTCAATTATTTGATTAAAATTCAGAAAATCAGCAGTTTTGCACTGATTTTTTTCATCACCAGTAAAGCCATCGAATCCATAGAGTTGCTTAGAAGTTGTTTGCTCAAGCAGTGATTCTCAAGCCTTTATTTCCAGAGTCATACCTGACAGGCAAGTTTCATTCACGTGTCATATTCCTTATTTCTTTCAGTGTTCTTAGTATCATTTATGACACAGAAGAAGCAAAAGGAGGGGGAGGAGAAGGAAGAAGGATTTTTGTTGGTGTTCCTGATTATTTATTCAACAGCATAACTGCACACACAAACATATACTTTTTTTTCTAGAGATATAATACAGCATCTTGTTCAAGGCAGTTGAGATAAAAATGCTAATTTATTTGTTGGACATGGTTGGAATTCCTTCTGTCTCTCTCTCTCTCTCTCTTTGGATAAATCACACCCTTAAAGCTTCATTTATGATTTCCAGCTTATGTTTCTTTAAAGTGGAACAAAATAAGTGCAGAAAATTGTCTAGATATTTTTCTGATTTTTGTTGTTTTTTTCTGTCTTTACGATTTTTTCATCCATATTTAATTTGACAACATTTTTTCCTGGTGACTTGCCTTTATTTAAAAAATGTTTCCATCTCAGTTTTCACTGAAAGTACTCTTTCTCTTTTTGCACCCATACTTAATTAGTAAATATTTAAATCAGATCGCCCCATTATAGGTATATCACACGTGACATAAACAAGAGCAGACCTGACTCTTGATGAATCAACCACTGGCCTGGGAGATGCAGAACTGTGTGGGTGACTGGAGAGGGGCCAGGGGCATCTGGAAGGTTTAGTATGAAAAGCACTGAAGACAGAATTTGTGTCATATTCTTGGGAACAACTGCCACCCAGCAAGCACTACTGTTATGATTGGGTGGGATGTTGGGAAGCTTTAGTGCAGTGGTTCCCAAACCTGGATGCATTCAAAGTCCCTGGGGAAGCTTTTGAAAATACTGATGTCCAGACACCATCCAGACAATTAATTAGAATCTCTGGGGCTGAAATCTGGACATTCACATTTTTAAGAAGCTCTGCTGGGAAGCCTGACATACAGACAAGGTTGAGTCCTCAGCTTTAGTAAAACTTGACTCACTGAAGTCAAAAAAGATTTCTTGTGCACAATTACCTTAAAGTGTTTTCTCCCAACACAGGAAAGGCAGAAGGGCATTTTTGTTCTACTCTCAAAGTTTCAGGATCACCCTGGACTGTACTTGGTAAGGAAAAGCTGCTTGTCACAAATGGGGTGATCTCATAATGGCTAGAAATTGAAGCCAAACCATGCTGAGTAGAAAGCAGCTGGTAATGCCTGTGTGTTGTTCTGGGCAACCTTTCGGCTCTTTCATGACTTTTAGGCAAAAAGCAATCTGCCACTCAATGAAAAAAAAAAAGTTGCAAGTCTTTGTGGCGAGAACTCTTCTTAGTGCATTTGTTTTTAAGGAATATATTTTTATATATGCATTTGGATATAGCCTTCCCTGGAGGTATTCATTCTGTCTTTAATTTCTTGTTAAATGTTTTATGCTCTTTTCCTAAAGGTACTGAATTCAATATACACACAGTGAAGGGTTCAGAAGGGATTTTTATCCTTGGGGCGTTTTCTTTCATGAATTTTTATGCCCTATGCCCAAATAATTTTTAACAAGCATAATTTATCTCTTGTCCCTGACTCTCTATACATTTTTGGATTGTCTATAACTGCAAAGAACTTGTAACAGTTTTATAATTAAAAAAAGGAACTAGATGAAAGTTTAGCTGTGCGTGTAAAAAGCTAGAATTAGAAGGCAAATTTACTTCTGGTCTTTAAGTCTGACTGCTATATTTACATATGTATCACTTTACATAGAGACTTCTCTTCTGCTACCTCAAATGTTTGTCTTCCCCTTGCTGTCCTCTCACCCCATTAATTTCTTTGGGAACGTCTTCTCTCAATTATTTGATTAAAATTCAGAAAATCAGCAGTTTTGCACTGATTTTTTTCATCACCAGTAAAGCCATCGAATCCATAGAGTTGCTTAGAAGTTGTTTGCTCAAGCAGTGATTCTCAAGCCTTTATTTCCAGAGTCATACCTGACAGGCAAGTTTCATTCACGTGTCATATTCCTTATTTCTTTCAGTGTTCTTAGTATCATTTATGACACAGAAGAAGCAAAAGGAGGGGGAGGAGAAGGAAGAAGGATTTTTGTTGGTGTTCCTGATTATTTATTCAACAGCATAACTGCACACACAAACATATACTTTTTTTTCTAGAGATATAATACAGCATCTTGTTCAAGGCAGTTGAGATAAAAATGCTAATTTATTTGTTGGACATGGTTGGAATTCCTTCTGTCTCTCTCTCTCTCTCTCTTTGGATAAATCACACCCTTAAAGCTTCATTTATGATTTCCAGCTTATGTTTCTTTAAAGTGGAACAAAATAAGTGCAGAAAATTGTCTAGATATTTTTCTGATTTTTGTTGTTTTTTTCTGTCTTTACGATTTTTTCATCCATATTTAATTTGACAACATTTTTTCCTGGTGACTTGCCTTTATTTAAAAAATGTTTCCATCTCAGTTTTCACTGAAAGTACTCTTTCTCTTTTTGCACCCATACTTAATTAGTAAATATTTAAATCAGATCGCCCCATTATAGGTATATCACACGTGACATAAACAAGAGCAGACCTGACTCTTGATGAATCAACCACTGGCCTGGGAGATGCAGAACTGTGTGGGTGACTGGAGAGGGGCCAGGGGCATCTGGAAGGTTTAGTATGAAAAGCACTGAAGACAGAATTTGTGTCATATTCTTGGGAACAACTGCCACCCAGCAAGCACTACTGTTATGATTGGGTGGGATGTTGGGAAGCTTTAGTGCAGTGGTTCCCAAACCTGGATGCATTCAAAGTCCCTGGGGAAGCTTTTGAAAATACTGATGTCCAGACACCATCCAGACAATTAATTAGAATCTCTGGGGCTGAAATCTGGACATTCACATTTTTAAGAAGCTCTGCTGGGAAGCCTGACATACAGACAAGGTTGAGTCCTCAGCTTTAGTAAAACTTGACTCACTGAAGTCAAAAAAGATTTCTTGTGCACAATTACCTTAAAGTGTTTTCTCCCAACACAGGAAAGGCAGAAGGGCATTTTTGTTCTACTCTCAAAGTTTCAGGATCACCCTGGACTGTACTTGGTAAGGAAAAGCTGCTTGTCACAAATGGGGTGATCTCATAATGGCTAGAAATTGAAGCCAAACCATGCTGAGTAGAAAGCAGCTGGTAATGCCTGTGTGTTGTTCTGGGCAACCTTTCGGCTCTTTCATGACTTTTAGGCAAAAAGCAATCTGCCACTCAATGAAAAAAAAAAAGTTGCAAGTCTTTGTGGCGAGAACTCTTCTTAGTGCATTTGTTTTTAAGGAATATATTTTTATATATGCATTTGGATATAGCCTTCCCTGGAGGTATTCATTCTGTCTTTAATTTCTTGTTAAATGTTTTATGCTCTTTTCCTAAAGGTACTGAATTCAATATACACACAGTGAAGGGTTCAGAAGGGATTTTTATCCTTGGGGCGTTTTCTTTCATGAATTTTTATGCCCTATGCCCAAATAATTTTTAACAAGCATAATTTATCTCTTGTCCCTGACTCTCTATACATTTTTGGATTGTCTATAACTGCAAAGAACTTGTAACAGTTTTATAATTAAAAAAAGGAACTAGATGAAAGTTTAGCTGTGCGTGTAAAAAGCTAGAATTAGAAGGCAAATTTACTTCTGGTCTTTAAGTCTGACTGCTATATTTACATATGTATACATACATATAATAAAGCAAATATATACATATTTGTTAGGTAAACAAAACAATACCAAGAAAAGTTCTAAACTCAGTCTGCAATGACTCTCATGTGTGGTCACTGTTGGAAGATTTTTGCTGTTTTCAAATGTTTAATTCCCTTTGCTCCTGTGTTGATGAGAGTAGGTGTAACTATAACCATTCCAGGGGAAAGCTGAGGATTCTTGGAGCGGAAGGGCCGCAGCTGAGGATTTCATATAAAAGGCAAGGAGACCGTCTGCATGGTGTGTACGTGATTCTTCAAATTTAGCCAAAAAGAGGCTGCCTGTGTTTGATCTCCAGAGACAGAGACTATGTTTACATGATGTCAACTTCCCTGGTATCTTTGTGTGTGTGTGTGTGTGTGTGTGTGTGTATTTGTATATTCTTCCTAGTTCGGCTTATTGTTTTGATCAAATTATTTCCTTGACAATTTTGTTTTTGGTTAAATCATCTATAGTTTTTTTTTTTTTTTTTTTTTTGGAAAATGTTCAATTTTATTATTTAACGTTGCTTCACCATTATAAGTTGTACACATGACTATTACTAAAGGTCACTTTACAGAGTGACTGCAAAATGGCCTGAAATTTTAGCAGCACCCATTTTACACAAGATTTCTTTTTTCCACAGAATCACAGACACATCAGGCAAATAATTTCAGCTAAAAATGTTGGCGAGGTGGAAGAGATATCCTTTGATAAAACGCAATGTTAGGACAGTACTTGAGAAGACAGGGTTCTTTAAGTCCCAGATTTAACAAACATAGCCTAAGAGGAAGATAGGGAGTTTCAAGATACACTCCTAACCTTTTAAATATAGCGCCATGGATGTGCCATTACTCAGCACTGCAGGAAATTAAGAACGAATTGGGATTATGCACTGTATTAGCTCCCAAGTTTTCTCAACAATCTCATAAAAAAAAAAAAAAAAAAGAATGAATTGCGAAGAGATAGTGTTGAACTGGTGGATAGGTTGGCATGGGAGGGGAAAGGTAGACCAGTTCTAATAGTCCTTGACTCCACTCCAGCCGTTCCTGTTCCATACCATCCGCTGAGCTGGTCCAGTCCCCTTCACTCAGTGCGTCACCAAAGGCAGCTTCAAGGCTTGATGGCAAGAGGCCACCTCTTCACCTTCTGCTGCCTCTTTCTGCGGCCCCTGACTGCCATGACCGTCTGCTCTAGCCGCATTGTCCTCAGTGTCCAGTCCCCGGACAAGGACGGGGAACCATGGTGAGACCCCAACCCTCAGGCCCTAACCCGTACCCTAAAACTATTGCCTCTAGCCTCATAAATGTGATAGCTATCTATCAAACCAAAGGTGAGCTGCTATCCATATCTCTAGCAGCTGATGCTGCACGTAACTTTATTGAATGCCTTCAATTCTAACCAGCCACCATTCTCTGAAGTGGAGTTAGCTGGGCAAGAATTAAGGAGAAGGGTGATCAGTATTCCTTTGCTCTTGGACACCAACAAGACTTCAAATAGACTTTGTAGCTTCATGTAACACAGCACCTCAATCGAAACCTTTTTTGCAGAACGTCTGTCATAATCTCTGGTGGGAGGGGAGCGTATAGTCCCAGGTTGGGAAGGGGAAGAGGGCTCGTACCATTCTCTTCCTTATAAGGGGAGAGCTCCATCTCACTATTTCTGCCCTTCCATCAACTCAGAAGCTGAGTGGTTCTGAATTTGAGTGTATTTTCTAAGTTCCCAGCCCCTGCTGGTGAATTTGCCCTCCACCGCTCCTTACACAATCGCCCCCACGTTCATCTTCAGGGTCTGCGACTGGCCCTGCTTGTCTTGCCGACCTTCATCCTCTGCTGGACACCTTATAACCTGCTGGGTCTTTGGTACTGGTTCTCTCCCACCATGCTAACTGAAGTGCTTCCCAGCCTCAGCCACATCCTTTTCCTCTTTGGCCTCCTCAATGCTCCTCTGGATCCTCTCCTCTATGGGGCCTTCACCCTTGGCTGCCCAAGAGGGCACCAAGAACTTAGTATAGACTCCTCCAGGGAAGGAGGTTCTGGGAGAATGCCCCAACAGGAGATTCAGGCCCTTAGACAGATAAAGTACAAACAAATGTGGCAGCAAGAAAGGCAGGAGAAACAAAAGAGACATTCCTATGACATCCATTTGCTCAGGAGAGCATATATAAGAACAGAATAATTATTCTCTAGTATCATGAGAACATCTCACTTGTACCCCTGCTCCCTTAGCTTCCAAGTAAAAGAAATACTGAGCAGTGTTTCTACTTTGACCCTAAGTGAGACTTGAGACTATATTTAATGCAGAAACTCACAAAGAATTCAGTCCCTGGAAGAAGTATCTTCACAGTGACCCAGAGTGTCTTACTGTAAATAGTGCTTCAGAGCTTGCAATGTTAGAACAGGCAAGTAATTTTAGAAAACAAAAATTGGACATTTATTCATAACTCAAAAGAAACACTAAGCAGGTAGGGTAAGAGATTAAGTACAGACACAGTGAGTTCCACCCCAGCCCTATTTCTGCAAGGCTTCATAGTCAAACGGAATCTCTGGAGAGAACACCTGGACAACAGAGGATGGGTCAGCGACGCCTCCGGTCTGGACTCCTGCTGCGTCTGCGGCCACCTCTCCTCTTGCCCTTGGGTGGACCCCGAACGAAACACCAGTCTACGCTGATTGGCTGTCCCATCAAATCCTGGCCATTGAGTCCCTCCATAGCAGCTTGGGCCTCCTTGTATGTTTCAGACTCAACTAGAGTATACCCCTTTAGATATCCTGTACGTCTGTCCAGGCTGAGGTGGATGTTTTCTATTTCTCCATACTCTGCAAATTTATCATGGATGTCTTCTTCCGTGGCTTCCTCATGGACTCCAGTAACAAACAGAATCCAACCTTCAACAGAGCGCTGTGGTCCGGGTTCATCGCCATCCTGCTCCACGCTGTCATAATCCTCACGCATCCGCGCTCGAGACCCCTCGTCTTCAGAGCCAAAGCCACGGCCCTGCGGTTTCTTCGCTTTTTCTCTCAGTTTGTGGATGCTCTCGTCCCCATCCTCATCCATGGCGAAATCCTCGCCCCCGGCCTCATGAAGATCCAGTACGTCCGCCATCTTGCCTAAGCTCTCTATGGTTTTTTTACGTTGGTAATAAGTGGTAGAGATGGAATTGAAGCTTTGGATTCTTTTACTGAAAAACGCAAGTGTTTCATAGTACAACATGGATGAAATGAGGATATACGGTAAGTGAATGTTCCAGTCACAAAATGCAAATACAGTGTGGTTCCACCCAGGGGTCCCCAATCCCCGGTACCGCTGCAGCCTGTCGGGAACCAGGCCGTGCAGTAGGAGGTGAAGCTTCATCTGCCGTTCCCCATCGCTCCCCGTCGCTCGCATTACCGCCTGCACCGTCCCCAGCCCCCTTCCCCGTGGAAAAACCGTCCTCCACGAAACTGGTCCCTGGTGCAAAAAGTTGCGGATCACTGAATTTCCACCTATATGAAGTACCTACAGGAGTCAAATTCATTGAGACAGAAGGTAGGATGGTGGTTTTGCCAGGGGATGGGGAGGGATTGTTTAATAGGCACAGAGTTACAGTTGGGGAAGATCAAAAAGTTCTGGAGATGGATGATGATGATGTTTGCACAGCAGTGTGAAAGCGCTCAATACCACAGGACCATATGCGGAAAAATGGTGAAACTGATGAATTTTGTATTACGTATATTTAAGCACAATTTTAAAAATGAGAAAAATGTGTTTTCCAAGTTAACAGGAGGACTCTTCCCGGGCCTTTTACTTTATTGTATTTATTACAGTTTAATAATATATAAGCCAATTTTATTTTGGTACAGTCCATTTTAAATACCCGTGAAGTGCTCGTTTCGGCAGCACACATACTAAATACTTGTGAAAATAAATCAGTAGCTTAATTCATAAGAAAATGAAATGTATGACCCAAACTTAAGATAATTCCTGAAAAGAGGTGAAAATGGTGTTTGCCACTTGATTTGAAACATATGTCATATACATGCTCAAATCTAAGATGCCTCAATGTTTCCTGATATGTGAATCGCATTTCACAGTTTATAAAATGCTCTTAGACATACATTTTTTAAACCCTCACAATAAATTTATAAATATTATCCACATTTTACAGACCAGAAAGTTGAGGCTGAGAGATAAAATATCTGCAGAAATCAGCCTCAGACTCCTCAACTAGCTGTTTCCATTATACCAAAGAGAACAGAGCTTTTATCAATAGAAACACCAAATCCAGACTATTACCTCTCTTTAGGGAATGTGACTCCATGCTTCAGGCATATTAAAGATATCTGCAGGACAAGGGGCCCGGGTACAGGAGGGCAGAAAATACACAGAGATGGGGAGTGTGAGGTGATATACACGGGATAAGTTCATGTCAGTTTTGATATTTGGTGCTTTTACCTTGTAAAAAAAACCTCTATATTTGCTGTGTTAAGCACAGGAGAGAATTCATGAAACTGGAAAATAATAACCAGCTAACTGCTTTCTTACGCTGGTTCCTTAAATTTTCAGTGCTTGTAATCTTGCCTCGCATTCTTTTTTTCCATACGCGTGCTCACACACACACACACAACTCTAAATTAGACAACAAAAGCTAAGAACCCCCAACACAGTCAACATAAAACAAACCCTCCCTTTCGTGTTTGGATGGAATGTCTCCCATTATGTGCGGGTCTGTTGTCTTTGTATTAGAATGTAAGTGCCCCGTGGGCGGAGACCCTGTCATTCAGGATTAATTCTCCCACAGGCTTAGTGAATCACCACAAGCAGGGGAGTGCTTATTACACATTACTTGAGTGACTGATAAGACAAGTAATTGTACCAGAAGAAATGCTAATTTTAAAATGTCTATAAATTCCTGCATTTCACACGTGGAAAGTCCAGTGACCGGGGGCAGCTCTTGGGAATTAGTAACCTGATACAGAATCTTTCCCCTTTGTGTCACCTGTTACAATTTGGCCTCCCTTTGCCATGACTGAAAATCATTACCAGCTGACAGATCTCCCAAGCCTGGTGTCTGCAACCAAAGTGAAATGTAGAATGCTGCTGACATGGGAGGGTAATAGCCTCAATCCGTAAACTTGCCTGGGTTGCTTAGATAATTCAGATCACTCTCTGAAGAACTGGGAGCCCATGTTGAAGGATATTCACCTTGGTAGGTAACAAACTGAGTTTGAGGACAGCAAATCTTTCCTTTGTCTGAGGCAAGGACTAAAAGTGTTAGTTCTGCCTTTTATTAATGTTATAAAGATGAAGTCTCGGGCTTCCCTGGTGGCGCAGTGGCTGAGAGTCCGCCTGCCGATGCAGGGGACGCGGGTTCGTGCCCCGGTCCGGGAGGATCCCACGTGCCGCGGAGCGGCTGGGCCCGTGAGCCGTGGCCGCTGAGCCTGCGCGTCCGGAGCCTGTGTTCCGCAACGGGAGAGGCCACAGCAGTGAGAGGCCCGCGTACAGGAAAAAAAAAAAAAAAAAAAAAAAAAAAGATGAAGTCTCTATTTTGATTGGACACTCTTCTAGTAGAAGAGGATCTATTTGAGGAGACAGGAGGCTGACTGGATCCTAGAATGAAGATACAGTGGATCCCAAGTAAGCCAGGGTCTCCCAGATCATGTGCTACACCTTAAAGCAGAGTTTGGAAACCACATTGACCCTTTCGGCTACATTCAAATGATATCGGCTGGAAGGTGTTCCAATTGCCAAGTTAAAACAAGTCAAAAGTTGAGGCGCACATCACTGGACTCCTCCTAAGACACAGGGCCAAGAATTTTATCTAAATAGAGATGCTATGGTGTCACGGAAAAAATGAATGGATTTGGAATCAGAAGAGCTGGTTTCACAGAGGAGCTCTACTATGTCCTCGCTCTGCGATTTGGTCAGTCTGAGCCCAGTCTTCATCTATACAGGTGGAAAGAGTAGTATGTGCTTTAAAAGGGATAAATTGGGAGGTTGGGATTGACATATACATACTACTCTATAAAAAATAGATAACTAAGGACCTACTGTATAGCACAAGGAACTCTTCTCAATACTCTGCAATGACCTATGTGGGAAAAGAATCTAAAAAACAGTGGATATATGTATATGTATAACTGACTCACTTTGCTGCACAGGAGAAACTAACACAATATTGTAAATCAACTACACTCCAATAAAACTTTTTAAAAAATTTTAAAAATTACAAAAAATTAGGAACACAAAAGGTGGTTTTCTATAGAAGAATTCCAAATGCTCTATGTAGACACACCCCTCCTCCAGGACGTAGGGCTTAATTCTTCTCCCTTTAAATATGGACTGCACTTAATGACTTGTTTCCAACGAATAGGTAAGGAAAGGTAAATATTGTAACTCTAAAGTAGGGAAAACTGGCAAATACAGTCTTAATCAAGCGAACAAAGTCAACATCACCAGTGATAGGTTGATATCACACACCCCCATGAGATTATTTAATGAATCTGGCACTTCACCCCGGTGATATTCCTGCTCACAAAACATAACCCTAGTCTAATCATGGATAAACACCAAACACAACTGAGGGCCATTCTATAAACCACCTGATCCACACTCTTCAAAAGTGTCATGTCATGGAAGACAAGGAAAGGCGGAGAAACTGTCCCAGACATGAGGAGATGAAGGAGGCATGATGGATAAATGCCATGTGGTGTTCTGAATTGGATCCTAGAACGCAAAATGACATTTGCAGAAAAAACCTGTTGCAATCTGAGAGAAGTGTGTTTAGTTAGTAGTATTGTACCAATGCTAATTTCTTAGTTTGGACAAATGCACTGTAGTTAAGTAAGATGGTAACATTAGGGAGAGCTGAGTGAAGAGTTATGGGGACTCTCTGTGCTATCTTGGTGACTTTTCTGTAAATCTAAATTTATTCCAAAGTAAAAGAAAAAAAAAGACTATGACGATTGAGACGATGTACATGACAGGATTTTGTAGATACACAGGATTATAAAACTGTGCATAGTATTATTATCAGAATAACTACACTTAAAACTTAACAAGCCACAAGGGTGTTCTATGAAGTTGTGAGCTGATAAATAGTGTCTAGTTCCTCTTTTTCCCACCATCTTTTTTTTTTTTTTTTTTTTTTTTGCTGTACGCGGGCCTCTCACTGTTGTGGCCTCTCCCTTTGCGGAGCACAGGCTCCGGACGCGCA
>NC_041231.1:101433304-101437749 GCF_002837175.3 Physeter macrocephalus
TGCATCGGCAGGCGGACTCTCAACCACTGCGCCACCAGGGAAGCCCCCCCCCCTCACCATCTTTAATCTGCCAAACAAATTAGTTTTGGGGTAGAGATAACCAGTACCACCAAAGTGATGAATATTTTGAGGAAGAATTAAATTACTATCCATGTACTGTATTTGCAGGCAGCTCAGATCATGGTTTGTGCATTAATAATCAAATAATTGATAGAGCACATAAATATGTAAATTTCATTTAAACAAACTTGGATGAAATTGGGCAGTAAATTATAAATTCAAAATCTAGAAGATGCCTATAAAGATTAAGGTAATATTCCATTTTCTTCAGAATTGGCAGCACTAGCTAAAGTAAGATCAATATTAATTAAGAAACCTAGGGAGAAGAATAATAAATTACTGAAATTGCTTGGTTAACAGAATTTGTTATGTAATTCAGAAGTTAGAATTATAGAATAGGGTTGAAAGCAATTTTAGAGATCATCCACTCCAATCTTCTTATTTTAAGGTGGAAGTAAGAACATTTAGTTTGGAGATGCTGAAATTTTTTTTCAAGGTCCTTTCACTGGTTAGCAAGGGCACAATAGAACATGGGTTTTCTGTCTCAATCACATCCCTCTGAGGCAGGGATTCTTTATGAGGGTCCATGAGCTTCAGGGATCTCTGGAAACTTGAAATTATATGCAAAAGCTTACCTGTGTGCACATTTGAATTTTTCTGAAGAAGACTCAGCAGCTTTCATCGGAGTCTTAAAGGAGCCCTAACCCGCCAAAGAATGAGAAGCACAACTTTGGAATTCAAAAATTACTCATTACCACTGTTCTTAGGACATTGTTAGAATAATTTTAATGCATCTACAACTTGTATCAGTTTTTAAATAGAAAAATAATAGCTGGAGCCTAGTATGTTCCCAGAAGTTACCACATTCTTTGGGAAAATCAGACTATATGTTTTTATCTCAAAATCTTATCCTTTCCTCTGTAAACAAAGTAGGTTTCTGTCTACTAGGTAACAGATAAATAAGGTATTGAGCAATGACTATGTGCTGATACCAAACTAATTTAATCTAACATCAATACCAATATCCCATTTTACAAGTGAGGAAACTAAGGCACAAAGAAGTTTGGTAACTTGCCTGAAAGTCACAAAGCTAGTAAGTGGTAAAGCCATAGGTTTTGAAGCCAGCACTAGGGCCATACCACACTCTGCTTCTTTCTCTCTGATGTATTATTTATTTGGATGGTGCACTGGATAAGCAAGTCCATCACTGACCTTCATAGAGCTTCTTAGTTTGTAACAGTAGAGGCCAAAAAAAAAAAAAAAAAAAAAAAAAGTGTGGGACAAGGAAGTATGGGATTTGTAGGTAGGATTATATAAATGGGGGTAGCTTTGTTTCCACCTCCTCCTAGCTCACCTTGGACAAGCAAATTACTCTTGGTTCTCTTAACTATAAAATGGGGCTAGTCATAGTATTTATCTCATAGGGCTGCTCTGATGATGAAATGAATGAGGTAATGCAGGTAAAGCACTTAACATTGTACATGTCAAATCATCTATTCTCTATAAATGTTAGCAATTATTAGTATAACTGAATATGCTAATTCTCATTTTCTTCATCATATGTTTTTCTTCAAAAAATGTAAAAAAAAAGAGCAAAAAGGTTGGCAAATATAGTTAGATCTTAATATGGTTTAAATGAATTCACTAAGATTTCAATTTATACTGATATCAACTTCATATATTTCTAAAATAGCCAGATTAAAAATTACCACACCTGTGCACAACTCTGTGGTTATTCTAAAATCCACTGAATAAGTACCCTTGAAATGGGTGATGTGTATGGTATGTGAGTTATATCTCAGTAAAGCTAATATATCAAAAAGAAGTTACCATGGCTGGTACAAAACAAACAGAAAACACTAAATACAACGAAGCATTTAATGAAGGATAGACATTTTAGTTTTATTTTATTTATTTTAAAAAATAAATGTATTTATTTTTGGCTGTGTTGGGTCTTCATTACTGCACGCGCGGGCTTCCTCTAGGTGCGGTGAGCGGGGGCTACTCTTCGTTGCGGTGAGCAGGCTTCTCATTGCCGTGGCTTCCCTTGTTGCAGAGCACGGGCTCCGCGGCATGTGGGATCTTCCCGGACGAGGGCTCGAACCCGTGTCCCCTGCATTGGCAGGCGGATTCTTAACCACTGCGCCACCAGGGAAGTTCCGACATTTTATTTTTAGAATCAAATGATGTCAAATGCTGGCTACTCGCCTTGTTTGCCCTTAGGTTCTTTCAGAAGTTGTAGAACTTGTTTCTGTTGTACTACGGTACTTCATTGCACTCATCCAATGGCCTGAAATACAGTTGCAAAAATGGCCTGTAATACACGATTAGGGAGTAGCTTAAGTGAAGGCAATATCTACCTCACTATGTCCAAAGAAGGAGGGGATATCAACAGGTTACATTTAGATGAGTAATACGTGTAGCACATTTTAGATATAAAAATGATGAGTTCTGGTACTTCTATTATTGCTATGCATTTATATTCTCACATGGTACACAGTGAACCCATCTATAAATGGCATGGAAATTCTGATTTATAAAGCACTGTTCCTCAGGGCTTCCCTCCACCCTTTTGCCTTTTGCTTTCTGGTTACTATAGCACTTTGCAAAGGATCAAAGAAGCATTCACACAGCGTATCAATGCATGTCAGTGGTTTCATTTGTAGATGTACGGAATAATGGCATCTTGTTAAAAAAAGAAAAAAGGTGTGTCCTCAGGAAAAGTGTTGAAAAGACCTTGAAATCAATTATGTTAGTCTTTTTCTGGATCCAATTGTATTTTGAACAGACAAAAGGCCCTATGACTTTAGAGTCTTCATAGCTGTATTGATGCTGGGTGATCCCAACTTCGGAAATCAAAGAATAAAAAGGAGACATTATTTGACCTATACAAATTCTTCCTCATGAATTTTACCCTAATATACTTCTTGGAGGTGAGATGATGTGCCCAAGTTGAAAGGCTGGCAGCTGGTGGGGTATGGCTTTCGGCCTGGGATCTGCCATTTGATCAAATGCAAAATTTTTGATCTGGATTAGCTGTCAAAGTCTCTTCCTCTGTGAAAAATGAGTAAGAAGTGCATATTTTGGGAGAGAGTGAAACATCATATTTTGGCATACGACCAACCTCTATTGTCCTGGATCTCCCTATTCTTTACAAATTAATGGCACTAGGTGATGCTACTGAGAAGAATATCAACTATCAATTCTGCCTTATGAACAGCTGTGTCAGATGAGAGCACCAAAAGGATTTCATTTTGAAAACCATATTATTGAATCATTGACTCTAGGTGAAGTGGAGCTAAAGAAGAAATTTGCAATTTGAAAATTTTTAACACCTCATTTCCTTTTAAAGCATTTATGAAGACACTATTTGTTCAGGTAAAAATTCAGTGTACTGCTCAAAGATGTCTGTGTTCTCTGAACTTACCTTTTTAGACAGAAAGCTCTGTATAAAGCAAATCCTCAGAGCAATGTGTCAGTGCCCAGAGGCACCTGGCCCTTGGCATGGAGTTCTGTGGAGAGACGGGTGGGAACTGCCCTCCTTGGGGAAATTGCTCCCTCTTTTCCAGTTAGTCAGAAGCTCGATGGAGGAAACAGTATTTCAGAAGTTGTTTAAATGATGGAAACAAGAGAACTTGCTGCGTGGGGTCTGCAGAGCATGCTAGGTGCGAAGTCCAACTTGGGAGCAGACTTGGGGGGAGTGGGGATGTGATAAAAAGTTTAAATGTAATAAGAAACACGAAGGACGCACGGAAGGGTTGTCAGAGAAACGTGCGAGTGAAACAGTGTGGTGGGTGTTCTTTGTCACCCGTATGAGACTCTTTCTACCCTCCCTGCTCCGAAGTAACTCTAGCATTATTACGCTCAAAGCTACGTCAACAGTAATTTTTCAGGCTGCTTGAGAACTAGTTCATACACCGAAGTTCTCCAGGAGGAAGGGTGGTAGATTTTTCTTTTCCCTCGTTCAGTCATTTAGCATCTCAATGAAGACTAACGAACGTTTATTGCGAAGCTGTTAGTTATTATGCTAGAGATACGAGGGCAAATGAAACAAGGTCTGGTCCCCTTAGCTCTGCGGGATGTGTTGATAAGAAAGCCGGCGATGAACTCCATCTGCGTTCAGGAGAGAAAGCAGACCCAGAAAAGAGACACCCAGAGAAGGTGAGAGGTTGTATGTCAGCAGATCCTTGAAGGGTTTAAGCGATAAAGAAGAGATGAATCTGGAAGGCCTGAGACTTTTTTTTTAAAATTAGGATTCGATGGGCTTCCCTGGTGGCGCAGTGGTCGAGAGTCCGCCTGCCGATGCGGGGGACGCGGGTTCGCGCCCCGGTCCGGGAGGATCCCACGTGCCGCGGAGCGGCTGGGCCCGTGAGCCACGGCCGCTG
>NC_041231.1:101437850-101444043 GCF_002837175.3 Physeter macrocephalus
AAAAAAAAAAAAAAAAAAAAAAAAAAAAAAAATTAGGATTCGACACACACACAGCAGTCAGAATAAGAGACAGCAGCGTGAATCCAAAAGCACTGCAGTTTTACGGCTGCAAAGATGGAACTGTGGTGACATTTTATACGTTTGGTGCAGCTGAGCAAAGTTGTGGGATATTGAATGAAGATGAAAAGCGCTGTCCTGGATGTCGCAGTTTTTGATTACTAGCAAGCTAGAGGGCTAATCGCTATGTCTCAGATATTGTTAAAGTAATAGTTAATGGTTATTATTGTCCAATAGCATCTGAATCCGGCTTATCGCTATGTCTCAGATATTGTTAAAGTAATAGTTAATGGTTATTATTGTCCAATAGCATCTGAATCCGGCTTAAAAAGGAGGAGCGCTTGCAGCTAAATGTGAAAGCTCATCACAGCCACATGAGATGAAAACAGAAATTTCTATGACTATTGATAGCCATAGATGACAGACATGATATTTATTACCAGAGACAGCTACATTTCTATGTATATCAGAGAGAAAAAAAAAAATCATGGAAACTTTTGAGAAGCTAAGGTACTGACAGGAAATGCCTGAGTTAAAAACACATTGGTTGGGAGAGGAGACCTTCATTTTTCATTCTGGAGATTAAACGTAGGCAACCAGCTCAGGGCTGGGTTTGTGAGTGCCCCCTCTCCATTTTTAATTTCCATTGTTGTGTCATGCTTAATTAGAGTTTACCAGTATTTCTGGAGTTCATTACTTTGGGAGCATTACTTATGGAGATTTCCCATAACCAGAAATCTGAAGAGCTCTTAAATTATTTTTTACTTTTATTTAAATGTGGAAACTAGTTTTAAAAATATCAGCCATTGATAATTCAGGAAACTAAAGTGAAACAAAATGCCTAGATGGAAAAAAAAATTGATTAGCCTTGACTGAGTCTTATGTTAACGCAAAACATTAACACCGGGTGTTCAGACATTAGGTGGCAGGAGAGAAATTAGAATTTGTTATGTTATATTCTACAATGATCCATCTGCAGAGCCTCTGCAGCACCTGAACATGGCTAACCCTGAGGTCAGGGACCATGTTACTGCCTTTCTAAGCCCCCTCGATACTCCCTGATAAAGGAGATCCCCAACACTGTGGAGGGAAGTATTTTTCGGGAAAAACATGAAGAACGTATGATATCAAAAAGTGTTAATAATAGGGGGATGACTCTGAAGAGGGTCAGTGAGAGTGGAAGCATTTCTTTATTTATATTTTTCCATGGGCAGGAGGTACATGTGTTTGTGATGACTCACTCAAACGGATAGCATAGCACTTGTTGAGATTTCTGGTTGTCTAAAATTCCTCATTTTTTAAAGCCTGCTACCCTTCAACACCCAGAGGTCTCAGACAAATTCCACATTTATTCCTTCATCAAAAATGTTATCAACTGAGAACCTCTGATTTTAGCTAGATGTTGATCTGTGAGGTTTAAATAATTCATACTAACGTGTGTGACTAATAGGAAATATCTGCTAATGGATATTTACTCCTTAAAAGGTGAATTTGTCAACCAGATCAAATCTCTAATTGGTAGGGTGTGTTTGGTATTTTTTTTTTCATTGTCAGGGAGGTTACTTAGTGTGTTTCCCATGCCATCAATAGTTGTTCTCTTAAGCTGCTATCTCTAAAGACATGTATTTCCCCTTGTTAATTAGTCTATTAGGGAATAGAATTCTTACAGCAAACGTTTAGCAATAAGAATTGCATATATACTTTTGCCTCCCTTTTGTCAACGATATAATAATGTGAAGGATTTTTTTTTTTGAAAAAGAGAAAAATAGCATTGTCTCACCTTTTAATTTTGAGTATTTTTAATTATGTGACTTTTCCTCCACTTTTTATTTATAGCCATAGACACGTTCCGATGTGGTCGCAACCATAATATAGTTTGAGTTATGCTTGAGAAGTCAGTGAGGTAATGTTTGCAAAATGACAATGTTAATGGACATAATAGCTGGTGTGTGTGGAACGGCAAGAACCGCTAAATACTTTATTCTGCATTTTAAAATTTAGCCCTCACCATGGCACAGTGACGTAGACAGAATCCTTGTCCTCATTTTCCACTGAGGAAACTGAGGCGCTGTGAGGTTAAGTAACTTGCCCAAGTTTACTCAGTTGGTGAGATGGGAAATCAGGCAGCTCGAGGTCAGATCCTCTTAAAGCCTATTATTTTTATTAATAAGCCAGACCTGATTTTCCACAACAGTGTGGGCCCTGTGTGCAATCATTAAACATTTTAAAGTTATT
This sequence comes from Physeter macrocephalus, assembly GCF_002837175.3. Lineage (NCBI taxonomy): Eukaryota > Metazoa > Chordata > Mammalia > Artiodactyla > Physeteridae > Physeter > Physeter macrocephalus. The sequence goes on from NC_041231.1 coordinate 101,440,143, forward strand.
AGGCAAAAAACACATCTGTGTCTTAATTTGCTGTTATTACCAGTGAACTGAAATTCTTCCCTCATTTGTTGATGAATCCTGCTTTATTACTTGTGTAAATTGTAGGTTTGCAAACATTTTAAGTAACAAATACAAGCTCAGGAAAGATTGGTATGGTTTTGTGTGAAGTTACCATCAAGGTCAGGACAGTTGGTGGGACATTCTTTCCTCTTGACGCTTTGATTCCACGAATAGAAATGAAAAGATTCTACCTGGGAGAATTGCAGTCATGGCGTCTGACATGTTCACAGGGGTTTAAATAGTTACACACTTAGCATGGAGAGAGAGAGAGAGAGAGAGAGAGAGAGAGAGAAAGAGGCAAAATAGGTGATTTAATTACAATTGCCGCAATGAATTCTGAGTGGGTCTTGCTTCTCCCACATGCTTTGACCACAGTTTTTAGCTTGGCATTGCCCGAAAGCTTGAGGAATGTATTTCCAGTAAGTGCCAGACCACTTCATTGTTCCTCAGTATACATAAACACTGGCCTGTGATCGGAGTGGTCATGCTTGAGCTGTTATCTGAAATCCACTTTTGCTATAAGGACTGACGAATCTGGTTCCTACCGAGAGCAGTTTCCATTTACTGTATTAGCTTTCTCTCACTTCAGTGCCGCACAGCTCCAGTCAGGAGAGGAGAGCAAAACTGTTAAAAGTAGTGGACGTGCTACTCATCACAGATCAAATTGCTCAAGCATCCCATGTCATTGCCATCAGTGTCCTTTCTTTTTCCTGCAAGTGGAAAAAGAAGTTAAACAACTTCCAGCGGTTGGAGATACAATACCCCTCTGCGCAGCACAGGTTAAATGGTGAAGTTGCAAACGAATGATTCCGTAGTGTCTGCAGCAAAGCACTTGCCAGAAAGCTTCCTCTTTCCCCCATGCTTCGTCACTCTTCCATGGCTTGGCCTTTCCACCCTTCACCCCTGCCCTGTCATTATCTGCAGATGTTATCTGCCCAGCATATGTTGTAACCTAGAAGGTTCTGAGACTTGTTCCCACCCTGCTCCACTCCCCCTCCCACCAGCCCCTCTGCACTGGGGCGCACAGTTCTTCCAAACGGAGCACTGAGAACAGAAGACACAGATTGAAACACAAAAGGGCATGGAAAAGTAGCCATTTTATGTTAACATGAGGTATAGGCTGTAATCTATCACAACCAGTATTTGATGAGAGTTGTTTCAACACAGTTTAAAAAGTGACTACTTACCTTATGGGTCTTAAGGAATTTGATTCTATCCAATGGGTGGCAAGATAAATTTTTCCTACCTCACGTTTCATAAAAGAGACATTTTCATGCAAGTTGGGACCTGCAGAATAGTAAGTTCCCAACTTCTCAGGGTCTCTACCACAATCAAACCACTGCTGCAGCTAAAATATTTTAACCACCATTTTCATGGAAGAATGAAGCCTTATAGGTGTAAAAATTAAGTAACATTGTACCAAATTGACCTATTATATCAGGATAGAGTAAGTATAAACACGGTTACTACCTGATTTGAATTATTGGTATAAAGCAAAGACAGTTGCCAACAGCAAACAGAAAGCAGTTATTTCACCCCAAACTGAAAGGTGAAAGTTAAGATGCATAACTTGTATAAATGAAACTTGGAACTGAAAAAGTAAAATCAAGTTGGATGGCTGTGAAAGACAAGAGAGAAGATCAATTTGCTAGTCTGTGAAAAATATGGAAGTATCTTTGAGAAGGAAATACTTTAACGCAGTATTTAGTGGGAATGCTAATTTAAAAACTGCTTAATTTGCCCTTACTGCTTTTATTTCTCCAACGAATTAATTTTGTTTTATAATCTTCCTAAATACAGACAAAAAAGGAAAACAACGTAAAACATGAAAATTATATATCAAGGTATACTTTAAAAAATCAATGTAAAATGGTCTTTCTGTGCTGACTTAACCTCTTCTGTTTAAGATCATTTCTATCTATAGAAGGAAAAGCATTTTTAAACTCTCAGGAAAGCAGATGACTCTGACATTACCGATCAGTGATGCTGGGTTTTGCAAACCACTCTCCAAATCTCACTTTCTTTCCATCTTCCCAGAGTCATGTTCACAGGGCAGCTGGGACTGAGGCAAAGCTGCAGACCCCAGAAGCAACCCACCAGGGTCGCTATAGAGACTGTAATTTGTTCAAAGAAGATCTAAATTAAATTAATCTAAAATACCATTTTAAAGTTTCCTATTTCTTCCAGGCAGCAGCAAGAGTTTTGCTAAAGGCCCATCAAGCACAGAGAATTGTTAAATAATATTCGCTTTGATAAAACAAAATTGTCCTGAGAAATCTTTGGAAATATTCCTACCATATGTCCCTTAGATAAGATCACAAGTGTTAAGTAATGTGGTAACTTTTAGCAGGTTAACAATCGCAGCTTAAATTTCATAAGATCTCTGGGTAACCTCCATGACCCAGAATCAAAGTCTTTGGTATTTGCTTTCACATACTTCTAAACAATAAGCTCCATTAGCAATTTTCTCAGATATTCTCAAGTAGTTTCATATTTGCAAGCAGTGATCAATTTTGTAAAAACATACATTAGCCATTAAATTGATATTTCCCTTTGGGAAGCATTTTCATAAACATTTACATTTTCTCAAATAAAAGACTTCAGCTCTTTTATCATAATATTGCGGAGAGCCATTTATTGTGAAGCAAGACAAAAAAACAGTGATGGGATTTGGGCTTAAATACATATAATTTATTTGGATCATTTTGGTTGGTGCAAATAGTGTTCTAAGTGATATTTTGCAAGTTTGTCCCCGTTTATTATCTCTGAATCTAGTTTCTTCTTTATTTTCCCACCTCTATCACTAACCTGTTATGTGATCTTGGGCGTTTAGCTTAATCCCTTGGGGCCTTAGTTCCCTCAGCTATAGGATGTTGTATGCAGGGATTGACTACTTGGTTGCTAAGATCTTTGCTGGTCTTGAAAGCCTTTGACTCTATGGTCTCTATCTTGTGGCAGTCCATTGGTTCCCAGGCACAATCAAGGAACAGTTCAAAAGGAAACAGTACAAGTGTCGCCACCTATAGGCAGAAAATATATTGCCAAAAAGAAAGAATGACATATCCAGGTAAAGAACATAAAACAAGGAACAGAAATTCATTTAAACCCCTACAAATTCCAAACTCCATCCACAACGATATACCTGAATGTTCCTCTTTTCTTTTCCTTCTTCCAATATTACTGAAGATTTTCATCTATATTATAGATACATAGTTAGCTTTATTTTCCTTATGTGTATTTTAGAAACTTGGCAGGTTGATCTAGATTTTGAGATTTTACAATGTATGGAAAGTTTCATGACTTCAACATCATTAAAGGCTTCTGTGAGCTACATGGGTCTGCTGTTCATGTTAAACCAAATGTCGGGTTAGGTGTTCAAGAAAAAAAAGATGAGCGCAAACCACCTGGGGGAAAGTTTGAGTCATTTCCTAATTGAAGATGTTGTGGCTTTATGGATTCAAATTTTAATGAAAACGAAACAAAACCATTGTAGTATTGTTAGCATTAAGATACAGTCGATAAATTGAAGCTCAGCTTCAACTCTTCTCTCCATTATGGCTAACAGGAAATCTGCCCTCAAAGAAAAATGAACAATTAGAAGAAGAAGAAGGGCTTCCCTGGTGGCGCAGTGGTTGAGAGTCCGCCTGCCGATGCAGGGGACTCGGGTTCGCGCCCCGGTCCGGGAAGATCCCACGTGCCGCGGAGCGGCTGGGCCCGTGAGCCACGGCCCCTGGGCCTGCGCCTCCGGAGCCTGTGCTCCGCAAAGGGAGAGGCCACAGCAGTGAGAAGTCCGTGTACCGCAAAAAAAAAAAAAAAAAGAAGAAGAAGAAAGAAAAAACCT
>NC_041231.1:101444555-101463052 GCF_002837175.3 Physeter macrocephalus
GCCCCGGTCCGGGAAGATCCCACATGCCGCGGAGCGGCTGGGCCCGTGAGCCATGGCCGCTGAGCCTGCGCCTCCGGAGCCTGTGCTCCGCAAAGGGAGAGGCCACAGCAGTGAGAAGTCCGTGTACCGCAAAAAAAAAAAAAAAAAGAAGAAGAAGAAGGAAAAAACCTTGATAAATTAAGAAACCATCTACCAGTTAAACTGACACTCCTTATGCAGAGAAAACAATTTCCGTGCATGTTATAAAAAATGTGTTAAATCAGCTAACATTGATATAACTTCAAGCAATTAGGGGAATGCTAATAATGATATGAGTCTTCAGCTGTAAATAATTATGCTGCCCCAAGGCTATGCTTTAATTCTTGGCTTGCTGTATCTATAAACAATAATCAAACTGCAAAGCAAGTTGTGTTGCGTTTGTTCACAGTTTGTGAAATGATTTTTATACCCTACAGTGATGCTGATGGCTATTTTGACCTTCAAGAACTCCGGCCTGTGAGGCTAAGAGCTCATGTGTACTTTTCATCGATCTGAGTTGGAGACACACAGCGGGTTACAGTGCCTGTTCTCCACGAGCACAGAAGCCGCTATCGTCAATCAGTGTGTGTTGTGAAAAGGGGGCTTGCTGCTGTGACTCAATAAATGGGGACATTAGGAGGAAATGTTATCATTGCTGCTACCCACATCTTGTTAATGAGTAATGTACAGTTAGACACCACGCAATTGCAGCTAAACTGTTTATACAATTTATTCTTATGTTGCAATTAACACTTAGTTAGCATAATGAAGTATCATAATTGCAACCATTAAAGTCAAGATTAAGATTTGTTTAATTAGAATTAAGAAAATGTAAAATAGAAAACTACTTTCAAATGTTGGGTATACAGGATGGATTCAGTGGTAGGAAAGGGAAAAAAGCGCAGAGGGTGCTGGCAGCAGACATTGTATACATAAAATTGTTGGAGGTCTGTTCTTTGGATTTTTTTTTTTTAATGTTCCAGTTGAAAGTCTAGAGAAAACAAAATATAAAGGGCATGAACTTGGCCACGTATAGATCCAGACTGTTATTATTCAGATCGTTCGAGTTGTAGCTTTTAAATTTCAGAATTTACATTACCCCTGGGCTAAACAAATAGTATCTTAAAACACACAACTTATATCACCATCCGTGCAAGTTATCAAATGAATTAGGAAGGAAATAAGCCCCTGACTTTGTATAGGAAATGTCATAACTTTGTAAAACCAAAGGACATTAAACCTCTACTTTAATTATCTACACGTCCAAACACAGGCACTTATATAATATGATATTTTTACATAAACGGAGGGACAAAACATGGTTAATGGAATGCTTTGAAGAAATATGGCTTGTCCAAATTCATTAAGTGAAACTGCTTCATTTAGGTCACATCATGTTTTCCTCCCCCTTTCTATGTTGTTAAATGCGGAGAAGTTCCAAGGTGCTACCAGAAACAGAATTGTTTGGGATTTTCTCTTTCTGAGAACTGCTTTTTCACCTTCTAATACTCTTATTTCTAAACAACTCAAAAACTCCAGTGCTTTTCCCTAGGTCTGCATTCTGTCCTCAACTTTCTTTGCTTTGGATGAGACCTTCTCCCCTTGTCTCTACAGAATCTGTCAATATTAGGCTCTTCCTGTAAATGGAATCCAGTGGAAAGAGTGCTGGGTTTGACAAAGGAGATCTGAGTTCTTCAAATCCATGTCCGTCTAGTTGTGTGACGTAAGCTGGTCATCCGAAATCTCGTGCCCTCATTTCTTCATTAGACAGATGAGATTAAGTGTATCTGTCCTACCCACCCCAGAAAGTTTAGGGAGAATCTAATGCCCAAATATAACTGAAGACACTGAAAGTTTAATGTGCCAGAGAAAGGGAATTTGTGGTTCAATTCATCGAGATTGACCCATACTGATTTCATCGATTGCAAACTGTACCTTGAAATGGGATAAAAAACAGGGTAATATTTCTTCTGAGACTACTCAGAAGAAACACTATTATTTTCTTCTCTTCTTGTATTTTACATGCATCTTACTGAGGAGGTTCTCAGTATGAATCGAGTTAATACAAGTCTTTGTTTGTAAACTTTAAACCAAATTTAGACGAGCACTGCTGATTATCTCAGAAACAAAGATTGTGGATCCCTTCTTAGCTACTCCTCAACAGAGCTGTAAAATAGTATAAATGTAAAAAAGCAAGTGATGATCTGATTTTTGTAGCAATATATAGTCCGAGATCACGGTGTTTGAGAGCTCTGTCTGATTGACTTGCTGTTACAGTATGGTATGTAATTGTTGATTTCAGATTTCTTGGCTTAGCATGGAATTTATTTTTATAGTCTGTTCCCTTCCCCTTCATTATAAATTTCAAATGACAGATTACTTTTTGTATATACTTAAAACTTTATATAAAATTTGAGTTTATCAACTTGTAGAACCGCTTAAGAACTTCAGCTTACGAATGCAATTAAATTCATTAAATTCATATATTTAATCATTCAACAGCTATTTATTGAGAGTCCTAATCTGTATCCTGTACTAGATACTGGGTATAAAGAACTCATGAAGAGGTACAGGGAGATTTTTTGGGGAGGGAGTGATTGATGGCTTAGACTTTGGACACATTATGTTTGAACTTCCTGTGACACTACCAAAAGGATTGGGTCAATTGGTGACATTACAAATTATCATTGTCTTATAACATGGTAAGATCTAGTGACTTTCATGAAGAATTAAAATGTGCACTTTGTGGAAAAATCGACGGTGTTCAAGATACTGATATTATACACTAGTTAGCTCCTAATGCTATATGAGTAATTTAAAAATAGTGGACAATTATTTTTAACTTGGTGATAAATGAAAAATTATGGTTGTTTGAGATAGGATATTAGTATATATTCTAAACCTAATTCACATCTGCATCTGAGTGCAGGAATTTGTTTTAACCTAACTGCTCTTAGTGTTTAAAGCAAGAACTTGCCCTTCCTTCCTTCCTCCTTCCCACCTGGGCTCACCTGTCCAGCGTGGCAGGCACTAGCCACCTGTGGGTATTGAACACCTGAAATGTGACTAGCGTGAATGAGAGACTACATTTTAAATTTTATTTAATTTTAACTGATTTTAACTTAATTTTAAAACCTGAAGCAGTATACAATATTTTCTGCTAAACACAATTTCATTTTTTGGTAGGACTACATTTCTCTTCAATTGTTGAACTGTGTGAGATATCACTGGTGCATTCTAGTGAACATTTTGGGCACGTGCGTTTTTTTCTAGTATAACGTAGAAATACATTACTGATCTGGTCCGTGTCAACCGATTGATTCAGCTTGAATTTTTTTAAAAATTTACCAAAGTAGTGTTGTAATATATTTATTTGACTATTTTATGAAGACTGCATGAATTACAGTGATAATGATGTAAATTTTAACTGGTAATCACATTGACATACTTATTATTTTAATTATCTTGTAATAAAGGATATTATAGTTAAAAGTTAAGAATGGGCACATTTAAAAAATTCAAGACAAAGGCATGCCACTGATGCAGAACTGAGTGGAGATACAAAAGAACTGGAACAGTAAATGAAAAACGAGATAGGAAGAAAAGGTGTCACAAATTTTATCAAGAATGGCAAATGCAATTTACTGCAGCAGAGCACATCAGAGAAGCTGGTTTGTTTGCTGTGAAAACAAATTTTTTAAGATGATAAAGTTGACAAAGTAAGGAGACATTTTCTGGCATACGCAGTGAATTTGATAAGAAGTTTCCTCTCAACAGTCAAAAGGAATCAATGAAATTAGGTGCCTGAAAGCAAAATTCAATGTCCAAAAAACCATTTTTAAGCGATTTCTAACAGTATCTAAGCTTGTAAAATTGACTAGTTTCAAGAGAGCGTGGATTCTTACACACACACCCAAAGTCTCCATTTTTAGCTGGAGAGACGATAAAAGAAACTATTTCAGTTATGGAAATTTTGTGAGAAGATTGTGAGGATAAGACTAAATGATATTTTATACAAAGTAAAAGATCTTCAGTTAAGCTACCAAATAATTGCCTGTAGAATGCAAGACCTTACTAACAATATCAGATATCAATTTACTCAAAATTTTATAAATTTCAAGTACTATTTTTAAGCTTTAGAGGAGTTGTGAGATATAAGACTCTGTCTTTTCAGTACTTTGTGTACATTTTTTTCTCAAAGGACTTTGAAATTTATGAAGAAATGTTGCCAATTCATGGCTTAAAAAAAATTGAACTGATGGTGCAGGATGATGGTGCATCCTACATTTATCAAGGAATTTCACCTAGATAGACAAATTTTAGTTTTTATAATAATTGACACTGTTCCAGCTATGTTAGATAAAAAATCAAGTTTTGCTGGAATTTTAAAACCAAAGACTGATGTTTCTCTTATTTCTTTGTTCCACTGTATAATACATATTGGAAATATTTGTGCAGGGTTTTCTGAAACAGATTCTATGAAAAATGCCATGGCTATGGTTATGAAAATCATTCCATAGAGATGTGCAAATGCCATGAGTTATCACCAGTTTGTAGAAATGTTGAAAGAAACAGAAGACCATGAATTTAATGATCTATGTTTTTGTCACTGCTGACTGGAGGAATCATAGAAGAGGTTTACAAAAGTTTCCTGCTCTGGTAACTCGAACATAAAGAATGCTCAATGTATTCAATATTCAATAATCAAAGGCAAAACTAGCAATGTGATTTACACTTTCTCACCAAAGATACACAGCATATAAATGAGCCAAATTTGAAGCTCCAAAGTCACAAAGAAAGCTCATCTGTGACTTCAGTAGGCAGGTACAAGAATTTACATTGAAATCAATAATAATGACTTTATAATCAATAATAAAGATTTTATACATTTTTTTTTCTAACAAGAATCAATATGCAGAATATTTTAACTGTAATCAACAGCATTATGTACATTGGCTAATGAAACTACAAAAAACTTGAAAAAGCTTTGTTGATATTGACAAACAAAGTTGCTTTTCAGTTTATATAATACCTTTTTGAATTCAATGTTAATAATAGTTGACACAAGAGTTAGTGGGTTTACTTGTACAGACATAATGTTGAAATTAATGTGCTTTTGGTTGATGTCAAATAAGTCTTTTAAATGCGATGAACCAGCCAGTTTTGTTAAAGTGGATACAAACATTATTAAAAAAATGACATTTTGGGGGGGATAGTTGATTCAGTTACTGGAAAATTTTAAGAATGTTTGGAAAATGTGACTATGCAAATCTACTTTTTCAACTATAAATGTTATGAAATCTAAACGTAGTTCAAGTGTTTTCTATGAAAACTAAAATGTATAAAACACATATCTGATTTTGAAGATTTTGTACAAAATAAGAAGATTAAACGGCTTGCTAATTTTAAAATATTTGATATATGCTGAAATGATAATACTTCGGAAGTATTCGGTAAATTACATATATTATTAAAATAATTTTGACCTATTTCTTTATACTTTTTAAAAAAGTGGCTACTAGAAAATTTAAAGTTACATTTGTAACTTACATTTTGTTTCCATTGGACAATGCCGAGCTAAGTAAATCTTACCATTCTTTATTTGTCTTCCCTTCTATTGATATCTAGGATTGGCTTAATGAAAAATTATTCTTCCTTTCTCAGTGAGGAAGACTGCCCAGGGGTCTTTCATGAGTTATTTGGGTTGTAAAAATTACCTAGTCCATTCTTAATCAGTTTAACCCGTATATTTCATCTGCCAATTAAATTACTATTACCCGTAATATGTGTTCTTGCTTTTCTTTGTTTTGTTCTACTGCATTGATGCTTTTAGATAAAAGACTAAGTCTGTAATTTTTTTCAATATTATGGGCAGATGTGAACACCAAAATGAAAATGGATGGTTGAGTAGCACTGGAGAGTTTGGTCTTTGATGTGTGTATCTAGACCTGGTTTAATATTTGATTATATGATTGAAACTCTATTCCCTTCTACTTACTTGAGTGTATGAATCATAACATATAATCATATTTTCTTCTCTATCACAGTAAATAGGTCATTTGTGATTTGAACTAGATACATCTCGACCATGTACCATTTTTAGATTTACCATGTAATTATCAACTATTTCACTTTCCACGTGTCTTCTGCATAGTGTTAGCTGAGAATAGATGGCAGGCTTGCTTCTAGATCTATGAACTCTAACCCACAAGTAAGTTTGTAGACTGTTTGTAGTGATTATCTCACTGAGATTTGGGAAAGTCTTGGAGAGAATAAATCTATGATTGTTTTTCCTTGAGTTCAGTCTCTAACTTTGTCATCAGTGGAATTACAGGTCTGATTCTGATTAGACAGCCTTGTTGTCCTTGCCAGGGTAGGGATGAACCACAATGAATACCTAGATGGCATTCCTTGGATACATTTCTTCTTAATGTTTTATGTTCTCTGTCAACTGACCAGTGAGACTGTAGAAGGAAAACGAGGAGCTTCTGATAGTCAAATTTTTAAATGGAGATTGGAGATATATCTCGATAAAAAGAAAGTATTTGGAATGATAGTGAGATCAGAGTACCAGATTGGCAGAAAGAATCCTCCAATCATAAAGTGGTCAGGGTCAGCAAAGGGAAGGAATGAAACTTAGCACGAAGCAATGGGAGCATTTGCTGTACAGTGAATTGAGGCTTTTATTGAAGGATATGCATTATTTCAGATATCAAACTGCTGTTGACTGGGGTTGAGAGTCACAACTGCCACAAGAGAAGACGGCAATTGTAGTAGACCACCTGAGGTTACTGTACAATTGTCCATAAATTTTCTGTTGTCAATAAGCAATGCAAATATAGTTACACTTCTCTTTTCTATACATGACTCAGGATGTAGTTGTATTCAATGACTTTGTTTTCTCCTTGATATTACTGTGGCTAATTTAAACGTGGCTTAATCTCCATAAAAACATGTTGTGAGGAGAGGGCAAGCCCTGAACTCCTCTAGAACTCTTGGGGATGTCCTTGGATAATATCTACTTTGTCAACTCATTAATGTCTTGGCCACTATGGTACTACTGTCATCTCCATGACCTTTGTGGTTGAAGAGCTCATTTTCTTCATAAGTGGTTGTAACCTCGTTTACCCTCCACTCTTCCTTCTCTCTTCTCTTCTCTTCTCTTCTCTTCCCTACCCTTCCTCTCTTTCTTCCAACCAACATTTCATAAACTCAATAAATGACAAAGCTGGTGATGGTCACGTTGTCCTTGCCCTCAAGGGACTCTGTGAAGTGGAGGAGACACATGAAAACCCACAAATACTGTAATATTGAAAGTGGTATGATTATTGTGTTCACACAATGATGGTGGGGGGGGGCATGTGAGAAGAAATCTTTATTCTACCTAGAGAATCACATCAACAAAGACTTGATATTTGAACAGAGTCTCAAATGATGTCCAGGAGTTTGCCAAGCATACAAGGTGGGTGAATGCAGTCTAGAGAGAAGGAAAAAGATGGGAAGAGGTTAAAAAGAAACACAATTATAAGAGGTACAGAATGGCCAGAGCCTTGGATGTGGGAGAGGAGGCTTGAAAAACAGGTCTGGGTCACTGAAGCATCTTATAAACCATGCTAAGGAATGAGGTCTTGGGTATGTTGGTGGGAGCGGTATGGTGAAGTTTTAAGCAGAGGAGTGACTTATCACATATGTGTTTTAGAAAAAGCATTCCTGGAGAAGTGTGTGAATTAATTGGAGGGACAGGCAGAAGACATGGACAGACTGTAAACAGGGGCCATTTGGCCAGGCCAGGGTTCACACTAAGAGCAGTGGTGTGCTTGTCTAAATGGTTAACAACCTGTTCTCAAAAAAAAAAGCTCTAATTTTTAACATTTGTTGATTTTTATGGTGTTAATATTCTCACCATAGTCTATTTGAACTTATGAACGTGATGTCACTGAATGCACAGTAGCATGCCGTTGTATAGTGTTTCCACCAGACACGACAGAGGTAAAATGATCTCAGGAACAAAGGCAAGTAGGTATTATTTGAGTCAAGTTGGTGAACATTCTAGCTAGAACAGCATGGTTGGAAGCTGAGGGAATTTAAGAAACTGAAAGGCATGCGGCATGACTGTAGATTAGATGTCAAGGAATGAAACATTTGGGGGTGAAAACGGAGACGTGAGTGTGATCAAGCAGGGCAAAGGAGGTAATAAATTTGGATTTGATCCTAAGGATAATAAGCAGCCATATATGTGTTTTAAGTGCAAGAGTAACACTTACCCCGTTCCGGACAGTCACCAGGGACAGGGGGCTTGGATCATGACTGGGAGAGTTCAGGCAGCTGTCCAGTAATCTAGGCAGGAGGTGATGGGAGATGATGCAGGGAATGGACTGAGGAGAGAGAAAAGGGAAAGGAGTTGAGAGATAAAATGCAGATGTGACAGGAGTCAGTATTGATTGCGTTTAAAGATGAGTGAGAAGGATTTTGAGGTGCTTATGCATGCAGCATCTAAGTTGACATTTTCTACAGGAAGATGGAGATGTGGATCTGGTGTTCCACAGACAAGTTGTGTCTGGAAATATGGACTGAGTGTTGTCAATATGCAGCTGGTATTTGAGTCTAGGGTTAGGGATAAAGTCATTCTTGGGGAGTGTGTGGTGGGAAAAGGAGGACCACCATCAGAAGTTCAAGATTAGGGAGGACTAGCATTTAAGGAGGGACAATCCGATTTGTTTTGTGCCAGGGAAGACCAGGTTAATACAGTGATATTAATCCTGTCTTCTTGACACCTTACTGATTCTGTGTCTCTCTTGACCCTGATCTATATGAACGACATGGAGTAAAAAAATTGCCTGAAGTCCTCCCTGGGGTTGCTTTTAAGATGCTGACCATTACCTTGTTTTCATGAACAATATTTTCCCAGATGTCCATATAGGCATAATCAATTTTTTAAAAACTTTAATTGAACACCTACTATGTGCAAGGCCGTATGTTGAAGAGAAGAGCATACAAGTAAAGTTTTGGTAGCCATTTAGTTCAACTTACAGACTCTATAGTTGCACTATGAATCCTATAGCTGCACCACTGGTGAAAAATGTGGTGCCATCCATGTAACCATTAACATCTTTAAATACCTGCTTCATGTAATGCTATAAAAAGGAGAATTTTCTAATCAACTCTCATTGGCTCACATCTTTCTTCTCTTTCTTTTCCTTTTTCTTAATCTTCATCTTTTTATTTTCCTTTTTAAAAAATCATCTTCAGAGTCACATACATACATAAACCATGGCGAGGGAGAAGCGTTTTGGTCAAGAAATCATAGAAGTATTGAAATTTTTCCCTGCTAGACTCAGTAGTCCTCTGTGAGTTAAGAAGAAGCTGGGAAATCCATGCTTTGATTTTAAGTCTAGCTCTGGATTTGAAACTATAATTGTTTAAAGACACCTTTGAAATAAATGTGTTTTCGTCAGGGGTTCCTTATTAAAAGCCACACGTCTAGGAAAGGATGTTTTATGTTAGATTTGTGGAAGAGCTAAAGGAGCTTCATGGAGAGCTATTCCTTCTCGCATCTTAGACGTGAGGAAACCATGAGTGAGGGGAGCGTTTGTCTAACCCCGGTCACCGCTACCAACTCGCTCTCTCTCTCTCTGCCAAGGGATGCCTTGTGACCTTACGTGAGGAATTAATAAATGGACAGAAATAGAATAACAAGCTAATTATCACATATCTAGTACATTCGTCAAACGGGTTCGACATGAACTTTGGAACACTTGTAAATAATACACCAGAACAAATAACACCTAGTAATCGGCTAGCATCCTAGAAATCGTGTGTTCTCACACACATGACTTCATGGAACCTCAGGATGATCTAGTGAGTTAAATCAGGAATCATTGTCCCATTTCACAGATGAGTAAATTAAGGCTCAGAATGGTTATCGCGTGTCAAAGAGGGACAGAACTTATGAACAGGATGGGAGCTTGCACTTTCCACTTTCACTCACAAGTCCGGGAAAGGGAAGTGAAGTACTCTTTTAATATAAAGATTTCGGTTTAGGTTCTGGTTAGGTGCAGGCAGTGGAATTATAACTGTTACTTAATCGTGGCTGCATTAAGTTTTAAAAACTGCAAGAGATTTGGGTCCTCTCTGAATTTTCTATCCCCAACAATGCTGTCCATGGCTAAGAAAGGTGGCAATAAAGAGTTAAAGTGAAAAAGAAAACACAGTGATCTGAAATATTGAAGCAAGCCTATACAAACAGTGTCCACAGAAGGGCAATTTTTAAATTCCAGAGGGCGGATGACAACTGACTCGTGCAATTGCTGATCACTGATTAAGCATTCTCTTTTCTAAGAGCCTCCTTCACAGGCAAAATTCCATGGCTGCTGGATCTGAAGCCAGTCCACACCAATCAATATCAATCTGCTGACAAATGTTATTAAATATCTCTTTGATACCTATTTACAACTAAGAAAATAATTTCACAGCCGACGGATTGTAAATGTGTGAAAAGAGCCTCTGACAGCTTACCTCACTCACTGTCTATAGCCCTGCGTCTGGGTGCTCAAGCCAGGAGACTAAGATGAAGGACATAATTAAGGAAACATATGAAGGCTGGCAGTGGGCTGGAGATTAATTAGCTGTGCGTCAATAATCTCATCAATATCCGATTAACAAATGACACATTGCCCAATGAAACGTATTGATTCATATGCACTCTCCTCACTGTTAATAAATTGAAGCTGCTTTGCTAAATGAGAAAGCTGACAAAATAATAGGCCGCTAATACTGCCCTGCTATTGTGATAAAAAACATAAAATTAGCCTGAAATATACAGTACTTAATTTAGGAGGACTGTCACTCCATTTATGAAGTTTGTTAATGAATGACAAGAAAAGGGAAAGGAATTTTATGGATAAGTTACTCACAAGGGCTAGGAGAATTTCCAGAGGGCAGACATTTGAAAAAGTACAACATGCATAGAGATGGCCCTAAGCCTGAATACGTTTCTCAGTTGGTGTGTATGAAAAAAGTTGTGCTTGTTTGTTTTTAAGGATACCTTACTAATAACAAGAGAATTGTCTTAAATTTTGGAAGTAACTCTTTAAGATTTATCCATATGAGATTACGTTGTATCAAGGAGTGTTGTTCTTAATCTGTTTTAAGGAATGAAGAGCAACTGATTTTTTAAAACTTATTTTAATGCAGTTTTAAAGGTTACACTCCATTTACAGTTATTACAAAATATTGGCTATATTCTCTGTGCTGTGCAATACATCCTTGAGCCTGTCGTACACCCAGTAGTTTGTACCTCCTTCTCCTCCACCCCTATACTGCCCCTCCTCCTACTGGTAACCACTAGTTTGTTCTCTGTATCTGTGAGTCTGTTTCTTTTTTGTTTTATTCATTAGTTTGTTGTATTTTTTAGATTCCACATATAAGTGATATCATACAGTATTTGCCTTCCTCTGTCTGACTTATTTCGCTTAGCATAATACCCTCCAAGTCCATCAGCTGGTTTTAAACAAATCTGATCACAGGTAAGCCTATGTGAAGTGGAGTGTGTGTGTGTGTGTGTGTGTGTGTGTGTGTGTACTCCTCAAGTAAACCATTAGGTAGTATTTGCTTTGTCTGCTTCATGGCATCACCATTGGTCGTCCCCATTATAACGCACGCCAGGATTGTTCTCCCTTCTCACCTGTGTACACTCGCTCCTCTCAGAGCCCATTTTCTGAGTTAAGCAATTTCCAAACCAGGCAAGTCCATCATGCTGTTGTGAAGGCTAGAGCGATTATAATTTATTTTTCTCTGTAGTCCATGACAGAGAGGTGGGAATAGGGTTGAGCAGGAAGGGAACAAAGTGATAATGGTGGAGGTGAGGGCTCAATATATGTGGACGACCTACTGAGACTGTGGTCAGGAAAGGCGAACGGCCCCGCAGGTGGGTGAGAAGAGAAGGCTCTGCTAAGGGCGGGCTGCCCCCCCATCTCCCCACAGCCACTGAGACCACAGCTTCTGACCTTGGGACTCTCCTGGAACGTCCCCAGGAGCCCTGGTGTACGAGGACCCCCTCTGAGGACAGACTGTTTAAGGGTACGGAAACATCTGCTTGCAGAAAATGTTTTGTCCAAACACACAGTCCCAAGAAAATGCAACAAGGAAAGGAATTTTAGGAGCGCATCAGCTCCTACGGGTCATTAGGACATTACCATCGAGGACAGCTTGACTTAACGAGGAGCTTATTACCCCAACTCTTTAGGTAACTGGATCCCCCCGCCGTCTGCCACAATTTCACTTCTAGGAGAAAGAGACATTCGGTAAGTGGCTCTCAGAGACGTATTAGGGCTTTAGTATTAGGATGTAACCCGGGCATTTCAGGCTGTGCTCAATCTCCTGTCGCGTCTGCCCCGAATTCCTAGATGTTCAGGATCCAGATCCCTCACTGAGAACCAGAGACATTTCAACATCAGGAATCTTTAAAGAAAAATCAAAACGGGAACACAATATAGGGAGGCTCGGGAGCCTTGAGTTAAAACTCTACCTTGCTATGAAGTAGCTGTGGAGCTTGAACAAGGACTCAAGGCTCCTGTGCCTCAGGTTCTTTATCTAGAAAGGAGAGATTGGACTAGATGTGTTCTGACGTTCCTTAGAGCACTAAGATTTGTGGAGCACCATCAAGACATATGTCCATATCTGTGTGCTGAATAAGGTCGAGATGATTTTCAGTACAACAGTTATTGAAAAAAATAAAATAGGCTTTTCCATATCAAACTCACCAGAATTCCCTAGTAACTCTGGTGTTCAGGGCATGACTATGTCATCTCTTACCGGGGTGTCTGGCAACAGCATCTGCAGCTTCTCAGGGTGTCCCTGTCTTGATAAGTAGTTTGGAGAGAAGCTGGGTCATTAAGTTGCATGAACTCTAATTAGTGATCAGAAGGGAATATAAATCAATAATTTGCATTAGACATCCTGAGAAATGTTGAAACCCATTTCCTCAAAGTCCAAGCTTTTCCTCTGGAACAAAGTAGCATGTGTGGGAATGGAGTTTCTTTTTTTAAGGTCTTTAGAATACAAATGAGCTCATTTCTTTTATCTGGGGTCTACAGAAGAGTGGGAGTGGTTTATATTGTGAGAATGAGTTCTTAAGAATGAAATGTTTTCAAAAAATAAAAATGAGGAATTGCTAATGTTGGAAATGTATGTCAGTAGGGGAGATAGTTTTGTGTAAGAGACCCCTTGCTTTTGTCCCCCTGTACTCCTAAAACCAGTCTTGACTCTGTGACAGTTTTAATGAAAAATAATGCCAACTAGTATCAATACCTCACATTAGTGAGCTCTTTCTACATAGCAGGCACTTTATACCCACTATATTAATTAACTCACAACAATCCCATGTGTTAAAAATATTATGCGACCTCTGAGGAGAAAGCTGAAGCTCAGAGAGGTTAAGTAACTTGCTCAGCATCAGCCAGAGATAATTGTTAGACCTGAGTCTAGACGGTCTGATTCCAAAGCCTGCAATTTTAAGCACTATGGGATTCTGCCTTCAGTACAGAATGCTTGCCTAGAGCCTGGCAGGGACCTGCCAGTAATAGACACTAACCACAGGTGGTTTAGTGAGATGCCAATCTTCACGTCTTCAGTGGATCACATTCTCTCGAGACCAAACTCTTCACTAGGAGCGCGCTCCCTAGTCTCTAACAGGATGAGTTAGTAGGTAAAAAGGCACTTACCATGCCAATATTTTGTCACGAAATGTACCGTCACGATAAAAATATCCGGGCTCTTGTTCTACTTCTGGCCTTTGAAAAGCTGTGAGGGCAGACAAACTAGGACAATTCGGTGCAGTGCATGGTGGGCACTGAGGTGATTCGAATTCCTTGTAGCATCTGCCAGGTTAACGTGGGCCCCATGTTTCCCTCCACATCAATTTCAGTCACTGGATGAGGGTTATTCAAGGGGTTTCGCACGCAGCTGCTCTGTTGGCCGCTCCAATATAACTTGTGCTGGTGAGTGAGATTTCATGCCCAGTTAGGGTACAAGGGGAAAGCTTCCCTTGTGTAAGGGACCCAGCTGCTCTGGAATAGCAGCTTCAAGATGCTCAGAACAGTCTCATGAGTCTGGATTCCTCATCCTTTTCTGTAGGTGCAGAGGGATAGAAGTAAGGAAATCTTTTATTCCTTGGCCTCAAGCCTATGCAATTTTTAATATATATAGTTTATATATTTACATAACTTAATATAGAGTTTATATATTTGTGTAATTTAATATAGTTTATATATGCACACATATGTACACATATATATCTTCAGCTAAATGTATACACCAGATAAATATATAGTAAATATTTGTTTATATATTTTGTGCATGTTTGTACATGGATGTGTTTGTGTATACGTAACTGTGGATCCATCTGTCTATTCATAGCTGTTTTTGTTTTATTGCCATGCTCATGAAACTCATACACACATATATATACATATATATCTCTTAGGCTATATACACACATATCACATAAATATATATAGCCTGTATATTAGTCTATATAGTAGGTGTATGTGTCTGTATATGTATATATATGTGATTCTGTGTGTATGTGTATTATGTATTATTGCCATACTCACACAACTACATCAAACACCTTCCCCAAGGAGTAGGTGAAGGGACGCTTTTTAAAAAATATATTTATCTACTTGGCTGTGCTGGGCGTTAGCTGCGGCACGTGGGATCTTCCCTGCGGTGTGCAGGATCTTTTTACTTGTGGCATGCGGGATCTTTAGTTGAACATGCGGCATGTGGGATCTACCTCCCCGACCAGGGATTGAACCCGGGCCCTCTGCATTGGGAGCATTGAGTCTTAACCACTGGACCTCCAGGGAAGTCCCTGGAGGGAGGGTTAAAGTAAGGAATACTGATCTTGCAAACCATGCTTGAGATGTTTGATATTCATTTTTGCCTTACCTCAAAAACCAGAAGCCAAAATATGAAATTTTTTCAGATAAATTACGGCCCTTGCCCATTCTTTCATCCTGGAACTGTGGATAGAAAAGTGTTTTAGTGCCTGAATTACCTGTGTTACTGATATTGATCAAATTCACCCAATTTCAACTTTACTTTCCATCTAATATAGCCAATGGAAACATGGTCTTAATTTTGCTCAAGGTTTCAAGACTTCTTTCTTCTCTGTAGAATTTCCTTCTGTTTCTGTTCTCGTTCACTAGTCATTCTAGTAACGTTCCATGATTTCATTTCCATTTTTCTATTGTTCCCACGACCCACATCCAGCTGGTTATCAAGTCCTGTCTTTTAGTCCCACCTGAAACGTTTTTGAACCCTTTGGTTACTTGCTTCCCTACCACCATTTTCCTAGTTTAGTTACCATTTCTTGCCTGGAGTATTAGTATTTCTAGAACCTGGTTTTTACCTTCTTCCTCCTTTAAGACAAGCTCTGCACTTGTAGCCAATTCACATATAAGTATCATTTGCTGGGCACCTACTAATTCAGATCACTTAATCCTCAAAGCAACTCCCTGAAATATAATTTCACATATGGGGAAATTGGCCTCAGGGGAAACGTGTCCCTTGATTCCAAAAGCAGTGTACTTTCCTCCGTGCAATGTGCTTCTAAAACATGGGTCTAATCCACATCTCTTTAAAAGTGTTGGTCCCTCTCTCTTGCCCATAGGATAAACTTTAGGCTGCCTAGAATGGTTCGCGGGACCCTTTACAATCTGCTTTATGGCTCCTTTAGGACCCATCCTCTTCACCATCATTCACACCACGGTCTGAGTGTACTTGTTCCTTGACAGTACTTGACGTTGGTAAAATGTTCATGTGCTTTTAAGTGTTGATGCTTTGTTCAAGCTATTCCCTTTGCATGCAATGCCCTTGCCTCCCTGGTCCACACATGAAATTCTTGTCATTTTTCAGAGCCGTCTAACAGGACACCACCTCTTTAAAGCTGCCTTTTATTCTCCCAAATAGAACTATGTGCTTCTTTGTCTGCATTCATCTGATTCTTTGGTTATGCCACAGTTATGATCCCATCACATTATTTTTCATTTAATAGGAAAATGGCTCAATAAACAATTGCATGTTAATTAAATGATAGGGTGTGTATACATTAAAATATATTTTCAAAAAATATTGTATGATTTGGGAAAATAATGTTAAGTGAAAAAGTAGAATGCAAAATTGAATTACAAAAAGTTGCCAATTTGTAATTATATAAATAGAAACCATAAGAGAAAGAACACACAAATACTAATTTACCAAAACAGTGGTTATCTCCAGATGGTGGGATTAATGATGATTTCTTTGCATTTTGTCCTGTAAGGTCTTTTGCATTTTCTAATTTTCCTTTATCAACAGGTATTACTTTAATAATCAGGAAAAATTATTATTATTTTTTCACTTGGGTAGGGTCTCCCTGCTTTAGATAGCTATATAATAATACCTAAAATGGTTGTTTAGTGCAGGATATAAAAAAGTCAAATGATTAACTGAGTACTTCTGAATCCACACTATGTTTTTAAAACCAGCTTTTTGGTAGAAAAATAAAATACCATAATAATAATTAAAAAGTAATTAAAATAATCCAGAAGAATAAAAAGGGGAAAAAAGAAGAGTTTTCCTACCTCTCTCCTCCTTCACATCCAGACTCGCAGCGTTCACATCCAAGGTAACTAATTGTATCCGTCAGCTAAGTAATGCAGTGGTAACAAACAATCCCTATATCTTGGTGATTTACAAACATACAGGTTTACATTTGCTTGTACAACATGTCCAGTGCAGATTGGCTGCAGCCTTCTATCACATCTTTCTTCTAAAGCTCAGGCTGAAGGAAAGTGCAGCCAGAAATTCCCAGAACTGGGCCCTCTAATGAGTTAGACCTAGGGCTGGGTCACTGCTTGCTGGGCTCTAACGGTAACTTGGCATTTATTTTTAACATAAGTATATATGCAACCAATTATAAAAACTACATTGTTGAACTGACTGATTTCATTTCCTTATCACTAGGAGCTTGGTGAAATTTTCAACTAATGTTGCTTAAGGGATTGTCTTATTTCAGATTTCTATTCTTTCAGCTTCTAAGTTCTGCTGACACTCCATAAAATGTGTTCAAACATTTACTGTGTCTCACTGGTCTGTGCTAAGATGACCACTTCCCTTCTTTTCCTGCTTCTTGTCAGTGTTTACAGGGAATCCTTGCACTCTGCAGCTGCAATTGCTCAAAGCTCAGTGTTCAGTGAAGATGCCCTCATCAACTATATGTAAGGAAGACTGCAGTTCTCAAATTAATGGGTGTCAGTTATTGCCTTTGGAAACCAGCATTGTTTCATTTGCACTGTGTTTGCCTCTGCCTTAGCTTTTCATGTTCTGCCTCACATGCTTGTAAAATGACTAGTTTAAAATCTTGATTTATTTTGGCAGATAGGACAGAATCCAGATTTAGACTGACCTTCGAAATGCTCCTTCACAGGGAGGGCAATGCATGTGGTAATACTTCCTATGCAGGCCTGTTAAATATGCCATGGGTCTTATTGCCTAACTATTTTGGTGAGGCAGCACAGTGGATTCTGTAATCAGACTGTCTGAGGTTAGAGCTTGCTGTGGCTAAAGTGCTGGCCATGTGTCCTTGGAAAATTAATTTAACTCTATTCCTGAGTTTTCTCAGTGGTTACATGGGGACGATAATCATAGTTACCTTATGTGGTTATTGTGAGGATTAAGTAATTTGATATGGGTGAAATACTTAGCTCTATGGGATATGGTAAGCATTCAATAATGTGAAATTCTTATTCTGATTATTTTATGTCCATTGTGTTGGCTACTATTTTAGGAAAAATCAATTTATGTTGTTTGGTTAAAGGGAATCAACAAGTTAAAATTGGAGGGGGCTGTGTGAGCTCAGTATAAAGACATATTTTCTTACAAAGAGAACTAGCAAATAATGGAATGAGTTAGCCCTCAAAATAGTGGACATGGTCATTGGACATGATCAGGCAGAGTCTGAAGAGTGCTACTCTGTAAAATTAAATCTCAAACCAACAAAATGCAATAATTATTTGCTGAGTTGTTATTAATAGTGCATTTTTATTATGTTTCTTAGTATTCTCCTTTTGTATCATAATTTAGAAATATTTATGCATGGTACTGAGCTTTCATCTTTGTTCACTGTTCATGCAGCCTACGTAGTCTATTTTATATATCTACAATGGAGTCAGATAACATCAATATGTGAATTGCAGGTTAAAGAGAGAAACTATGGTTAAAAAAATAAGGAAGGTGGAAATTAGATTTGAATTCGTACATTTTTAAATTAATTAATTAATTTATTTATTTATCTTCGGCTGCGTTGGGTCTTCGCTGCTGCGCACGGGCTTTCTCTAATTGCGGCAGGCGGGGGCTACTCTTCGTTGTGATGCGCGGTCTTCTCATTGCGGTGGCTTCTCTTGTTGCAGAGCACGGGCTCTAGGCGTGCGGGCTTC
>NC_041231.1:101463082-101466197 GCF_002837175.3 Physeter macrocephalus
GCCTTCTCATTGCGGTGGCTTCTCTTGTTGCAGAGCACGGGCTCTAGGCGTGCGGGCTTCGGTAGTTGTGCCTCGCAGGATCTAGAGCGCAGGCTCAGTAGTTGTGGCGCACGGGCTCAGGTGCTCCGCTGCATGTAGGATCTTCCCGGACCAGGGCTCGAACCCGTGTCCCCTGTGTTGGCAGGCGGATTCTTAACCACTGCGCCACCAGAGAAGCCCCCGTACATTTTTGAAGTAAGTTACACAGCATTGGTTTCCTATAGTCTTCTGGAATGAGGTCCATTCTTCTGGAGGTTGCTTCAAATAACAGATTTTAAAACAGAAAGGCAAATTCGTTGTCCTGGTGTGTGTGTGTGTGTGTGTGTATATACACACATATATATGTAATGTCATACATACAATGTATATCTTGCCACTTTTCTTTTAAGATTGGTATAAAGTTTAAGAAAATAAATAATTTTATATATATGTATCTTGACTCTATACAATAATTTCTACCCCTTTATTTCTGGATTCCATATCCTCTTAGCATTTATATTTACTCGTTTTTTTACAATGTTATTTTGTATATATTGTTTCATGGTCATTCTCTTTGGCTTGTGGCTGGGTGGGAGAGGGTTAGAACTAAACCATGAGACCTTCGAGAGTAGCAAACGCATCCTCTGTTTCTTTTTACCTCCCTCTTCTCCCCTAACTTCTCCCATCGTCATGTACTTACTATATTGTCAAACTTACTTAGGCAATCAATAGATGTTTACCAAACGACTATTAGCAGACTCATTATCAAATGGAAACAAATAAACAAGGCTAATAGTTTGTAAAATTCTTCCAGCCACCTGTCATTCAAACTTGTTTGTTCCCAGATCTTAAGAAGACAATGCTCTAACCATTGGGTTAATGGTTAGAGAGATGAAAGGTAAATAATTAATGAAAATCCCACTTTTTCTGCTTTTCTAAGTTCAAAGTAAATTATTCCCAGTCATTTGGTTCCAAGAGGTAATTTCATTTAAAGAACCTTCCCGTATCTCCACTTCTACAGGATCGCTGTGTAAATTCAAGGTTAAAAATCATATAAACTACATGCTTAGGCTGGACATAAATAATGAAAGGATAATTTTAAAAGAGAGTCTAACCACATGCAGGCCACTTAAAGTCAGGCTAGAGGGCTCTCCATATTCCTGTCAAATGGCAGGTTGGAAGAGTCTCTTTCTTTAAATGTTAGCTGGCTGAATATCCACTTTCTTTTGACCCATACAATTCTACTGAATGGTCTATTTATTGCTAATCTTAGCTGAGCACATACTACATGCCAGGCACTGTTTCGAGTGTTTGCTTGAGCAGTGCCATCATCATGGGCATGAGTGGTCTCACAGCAATCATGTGAGGTAGGCAAAGTTGCTGTCCTCCTTTTATAGGTGCAGGAACTAAGACACCGAGAAGTTAAATAACTTGCCCTAGGGCACCCACCTAAGAAAGGGATAGAATTGGAATTTGAATTAAGGCAACCAGATTCCAAAGTGTGTGCTCTGGACATTATATTATATGGTCTTCCCCTTTACAGATAGTTCTATGCAACAAAATAGTCTTTAAAAGGTCCAAATTAGTCTCAAAATCAAATGCGCTCTTCTCCCATTGTGCTTTTAGCAGGGTGAGCAATTTACCTCTGGTACGGTCAAAGGTGCAAAGAAGATATAGTTTCATTATTTTTCAGAGCTAATATAATATTCTTCACGAGCCCCACTGTTTTGGGTAGTGGAGAAAATGAAATTAAATTTAATTTGGTAAACTTAGCAAAACTTTAAGCAGCCTCTTGGGTAGTTCAGTCCTTCTTGGACAAGTTAGTTTTTCATTTACTCTTTCCTTCCTCCTGCTCCCCTTCAACGTGGGTTTGGGGGGTTTGGAGAAATGACATGTTACGGTGGAGATGGTCTTTAGAGGTGGGAGAGCTGATGTCCCCTGGGGTGTAGTTTGTCTGGTTCTGTTCGTGAGGACTCTGTGCGTCTGTTCTGATATCTACAGTGATGTGCGGTCTCTCCTCCCTTGACTTGGTCAAACCTGATGTACTTCGTTAATGTGGCCCCATAGCAACTCTCTCGGCACTGTACTATCTCACTGGGATACCCCTGGTAACCCCCAGTTTATTGATGGTTGATCACCCTTGTCTCCATGGTCCCTTTACCCTGTTACTAAAACAACTTCGTCTGAAAAGCTTTGCAACCAGACCCAGTGATCAACACTCCACCCCTGAAAAATACAAGCAGGAATTTCAGGGTCACGGACATACAACGTGAGGACAAAGTATGACACAGGAGTGATAAATTAAGCTTTTTCCACGCCTAACGATGGCTCCTTTGAGCTGTGGGGATAACACCGGACAAGTTGGTTACTGGAACAATAACACCCTTGTTTTTCTCTTTTCTCTCATCCTGTATAAAATGCCTCTCCTTTCTGAGGCTTAGGACCTGATATGGCACAGGATTTCCCTACTCCTTTGGCCTCTTTCTCCTAGAAAGCGTGAACTTTTTCAATGTTTTGACCCAGGTGGACCAGTTTCCTAGGTCATAGCTTCCTTCCTTCCCCTCCCCCTTTTCCAGTGGCTACAGTTTATTTAACAAACATTGAATTGTAGGCCGGTTACTCTGCTAGACACTTACAAATATTAGCTCATTTAGTTGAATTCACATAATCCTTGGAACATCCCTATGGGATAAATAGTATCAGCCTTCCTCTGCGGAAGAGCACGTTGAGCCACCGAAAGTCAAGTAACTTTCCCCAAGCCACACAGCTGCCACGTGGCACAGCCAGGACTCGAACCTCCACAGGCCTGGGCTCCAGGCTTCTCGCCATCACGCTACACTGACTCCCATACAAACTAATGGCAGATGTGGCCGGGCAGAGAGCAACTGCATTAGTGATAAGGAAACAGAAACTTGAAATGACATCAAAAATATTATATCCATGACATGTTCATAAGTTTGAATTAGGTTCACTTGGAAGAATAGGTCTGAAATGAAAAGAAATCACCCAAAGAACTCTTGAGTTAAATAAACTTTTTTTTTTTTTTTTTGGCGGTACGCGGGCCTCTCACTGTCGTGGCCTCTCCCGTTGCGGAGCC
>NC_041231.1:101466240-101472813 GCF_002837175.3 Physeter macrocephalus
GGAGCCTAGGCTCCGGACGCGCAGGCTCAGCGGCCACGGCTCACGGGCCCAGCCGCTCCGCGGCACGTGGGATCCTCCCGGACCGGGGCGCGAACCCGCGCCCCCTGCATCGGCAGGCGGACTCCCAACCACTGCGCCACCAGGGAAGCCCATAAATAAATATTTTAACTGCCAACAATTTTTCTAGACTTCAGTTGAAAGAGAAGTGATCTCTATATGTACATGCTTGAATTCCATTATTATAACGTGCAGGCTTGCTATTAGCTACAGCGAAATAATTTTGTTTTTGTATTTTGTTTTTGTAGGTATGTAGGGTAGAGAGTTTGGCTGTGTATATGGTTTTTGTTTTTTGATTATGTATATAGGATATATTTAGTAGTTATTAATAATGATAATTAAAATCACTATCAGCTGTTAATAACACAGTGATGTGACAAAAAATAATAATTTAGTGTGATATTTGTCCAATCCATTCCTCCTCAGAAAGACTTGAGTTGAGCATAATGCCAAACTTCCTTTTTTTTTAAATTAATTTTTTTATTGGAGTATAGTATATACAATGTTGTGCTAGTTTCTGCTGTACAGCAAAGTGAGTCAGTTATACATACACATATATCCACTCTTTTTTAGTTGACATATACACACACTACTATATTCAGAATAGATAACTAATAAGAACCTACTAAATACCACAGGGAACTCTATTCAATACTCTGTAATGACTTATATGGGAATACGTATAAGGTTTGATTTAAGTACTCTCGGAAGACCCATCTATCTCTAAATATTTCCCTCATGGACGAAAGTCCTTAACTTTATGTAAACTTCCTCTGCTTGAGAATTTACCTGGAGCAGGTGATAGCTGATTTTGGAGACTGAGGGATTTGAAAGGCAACAAGCCAGTGTGATGTGATACAACTGGGATTTGGGGCTTCATATAAGAGAAAAGCAACTGGCACCTGTACGCTGGGAGAGAGAGCGTTGTGATGTATTAAGGTTGAATCATAAAAATTGCCAAAATTCACTCTTTTTTGACCTACAAAAATGTCAGTCTCATACAATTCAAACTCAAGAAGGGATCTGGAAATTTAGATTCATTTTGAAATTTTGCCTAGTATTATCTTAGACCTAACCTAAACTCTAATTCTACCCAATCCTTCTCTACCCTCCAATACATACAAACTGTTTTGGTTTTTTTTAACTTGCATCTTGAGTCTGCTGTAGGATGCTTGCAGATAATCTAGTGTTGATAGGCTACATTTTAAGAACCTGTTTCTTGCAAAAAAAGACCACAATTGACCAATTTTAAGACTTGATGCTACGTAACGATATGATTGCAATTTTCTCAACAAAAGATGAAAGAAAGTCTTTGTTGATATCTTACTCTTCGAAGGCTATCAGTTGCATAAAGAAGTGGAATGTGACTGAGCTTTTGAGAAGTGGGTGCTGTGACGTTATTGCTTTACGCATATCTCAAAACATATAATGCAAGACTTATGCTTGATTTTAGAAGGAACCCCAATGAACTATGCCTCTTAAGGTTTATCAGATATTTTATTTAAGATAAGAAACAAGATGGAGGATAATACAAACCTTCATTTTATGGATTAAACGTTGAAAGAACTTACCATGGCTGACTTTCCAATATGACGTATTTGAAGGCGAACCGGGTCTTCAAAAATTTGTGGGTTTCTAAACTGCAAAGAGGTTACCTTTTCTTAAGTTATCTGGGATTATATACAGTGTTCTCGGCAAATGCATGATGGTGGCTGATTCTCTTTATGCAGTTTGCTTACAAGTTATTTTTCACTATTGCTGGCTTACTGTCAGAGTATTTCAGGTTTTCAGATATCGTTAAGTATAGCAAATATGGATTTATTTCAGTTGTGAAGCTGTGCCTTTGATTCTCCCAGAGTTTACATATCTAGTAAAATTTTAATTAAAAACTAGGTCAGCAGGATGATTTCTCATATATTTAGAGAGGAATTTCTTTTACATTTTATTCAGGTCTGCTAATGGGACTCCAGTCACTCCTGAGTACTCAACAGTAGATAATGCAATGCTGTTATAGTTCCCTTGACCTGAGGCGTTACTCAAATCTTCATTTTAGGGGCAAACAAGACGGTGCTCTCATTTTAAAAATGTGTACTCAGTATTAATCATGTAAAAGTTTAAAAATCTGCATTTATTCATAATTAAAACATTGCTACCTTACTAGTAATTCTATTGAATCACTAAGACAAAAATTCAAGTTTGAATTTGGTTCCAAATGTACCATAATCGGTACCTAGAAAACTGACTTTGGTGATTTTTCTGGGTAATAACTATATTTAATCTTTGTTGAAGGTTTATACCTAGCACTATCATAAGTCCATGACATATATTAAATTAACTCACTTAATTCTCCCTGCAATGCCATGAAGTAAGTACTTCTTATTATCCCCATTTTACTCCTGACAAAACCGAGGTACGTGGGTTTTCACCAAGGTCATATAGCCTATGAGTGGCAGGGTCAGAGTCTGAACTTAGGGATTCTGGAACCATAGTTTGTGCTCTTAACTATTACAGTATTTTGTTGTATTTGAAATACAGATTTTTAAAAAAAAAATTACAGAAAACAGAATCGTCTGTGTTTTCATTTGATAGTTTCTTGTTTCTTGGAGAAGACTAGTGAATTGGTATCTCTTGAATTTCAAGGAGGCCCAGAGATGTCTACAAATGGCTTGAATGTTTTCGACCCTGTTGGATTAAGTTAGAGGCTATTGATAATTTTAGGCATTTATGATAAACAGTCAACCATGTGGAAACTGATAAGCCATATTAAGTTATCATTCCTTAGCACTTGCCTTGTGCCGGGCACTCTGCTGTGCCAATTTTATACTTTATCTCCCCTAATCCTCACTACCATCCTTCAAAATAGGTGTCATTATTCTTCACAATGAGCAAACAGGCTCCAAGAAACTAACTAGCCTAGAGATAAGAAATGGTCATTGTATGCTTTTAACCGGGTTTACCACATTCTTAAACATTAAGCCAGTGTTTGCAAATTTGTGGTCAGATGTCCTGCTGGATCAAAATCACAAAGGGTGTGATTAAAAATATCTACTGAGTCAAAATTTCCGCAGAGTGAGTCCTGTTGAATCAGAAATATTAATGTGTATCCAGTGATCCTTACAATATACCCAAATTTGAGAACTGTACTAGGCCAGAGCCTCTCAAACTTTAGCAGTCAAGGGAATTACCTGCATGGCTTGTTACAACACAGATTTCTGGCCCCAGAGAGTTCTCCCTCAGTTAGTTGGGAGAGGCCTGAGAAGTTGCCTTTCTAACGAGGTCCTTGGTGACTCTGATGTTGCTGGTCCAGGGACCATATGTTGAGAACCACTGTACTAGGCAATGCTGCTATGCTATGGGAGACAGAAAAAAGATTTTTGTTTAGGTTAAAATAATTGTCATAATATCCTTGCATTCTTTTGCCTTGTTAATTTCATCATAAATTATCTGTATGTGGAAATTATTTTGATCACTTCTGTTTTTTTCAACTACAACGTTCTGACCATTTCTGTGCTTTTACTGACATAGCCACCTCTTATACATTTAAGAATTATATCACACCCTTTCTCCGAGTCCTACGATTCTACAAATAATGCTTGTCACTGTTTCACTTAGGTTAAAAAGCGAGGGAAGGAATTGTTGAGGCTTCTAGTCATTTAGGAAGCAGAGAGATGGCAATTTTCAAATTAAAAGGAACATAATCTAAAGTCACATGCGTCTTCTGGCTGTCACTCTAGCCCCCATGGCTACCCCCTCCCCATCAACGGATGGTTGCCTGAGCGTAAAGCCAGGTACAGTAAAATGCTTCAGCTGGGGTACGTAGCAATTACTCCGTGAGTCCTGCCTCACCAGAGAAAGCCAGCTGACGCAATTCTGCCTGAAGGGCTTTTCAGCAGAGCATCTGTTTTTTTGATACACTTTGCCTATTAATTTTTACCTCCGATGTGTTGGAACTGGGAAAAAAATCCCTCCCCTCCTTGATGCCTGTCTCTGCCTATTTCTCATGCAGGGATCATTGATGTTTCAGTAGCGCATATTCCCAGGAAGCAGGAAATGATCTTTTTTTCTTTAATATTCTCTTTGCTTAACTGTGTATTTATTAATAGCAGATTAGATCATCTCAAAAATATCTTCCAACTTTTGTGTCTAAAATTCTATCACATGCATTTATATATATATATATATTTTTTTTTTTTCTATTTTCTTGGTGAGGAGGGGAGGTTTATTTGTCTGTTTGAATAAACTTGTCATCATACACATCTATTGTAAACATTTTTTTTTCTTATTTGCTATAATTGTACTCATTTCCAAAAAGATACAATTAAGAATATTATTTTCAGAGAGCATCTGTCTCTTTAATGTCACAGGGCTCTATCAGGCCAAAGTGCATTGGCACACTGAAGCCACTTCCGGTACTATTGAATGTACCAAAGATCTTCTCACAATGAAACTCAGACACGATTGTCACTATAGAAACCACAGTAGAGTCAGAGATACAGTTTCAACTGGAAAACCTTGCCTGGAACCGAGAGACAGGTAGGATTTTCGAAGACTCCTCAGTCATAAATTAAACTTTGGTGATAGTGAGGAATTTTAAAGAGTATTTTGAACCTGCCTAGGGGTAGAAGAAATAAAACTTTGACACTTTCCTGAATTACTTATATTACATAATTCCCCCAGGGTTTTCAGAAGGGATTATACTATGTTAGATCTTGTTGAAGATGGCATTTTACAAGCCACCAAGGTGAGAAAGGAACACTCACGCTGCGTCAAAGTTGAAAGATGTTATTTTTGCATTTTGTATACATGAAACCAGTCATTTAATCATTGGATTTGTTTGTTTTGAAGTGACAAGTGGTCGTACTCTTCAAATATTTTATATTGGATGGTGTTATGTCTGCCTGGTGTTACGTCTGTCATTTTAGCTGCATTTTACCTTCTTTCTAACAACATCTTATTTTGACAAAGCAATGGCAAAAATAAGACTCTGAACCTTAGGTAATCTGCGTATTCCTTTGTTTATCTAATGTCATGCTTTTAGGTTGGTTCAATATAGTGTTGAGGACAGTAAATAAGATAACATCTACTGTCTTTGGCTACTTAAATACTTTATGTTTGAACTACCAAACAGCTTAGGAAAAAGTAAAATGATGACATTCCAACACAGAAACTCTTCACCCTCATAGTACGCCGCATCACTGAACCTCGTCAAAAGTCTGCAGGCATCATTTTCTTTTGTTTTACCAACACGGCGTTGAACCAACCTAAAAGTACAACATTAGATAAACAAAGGCGCAGAACAAATTACCTACCATTCAGAGTCTTATTATTCTCCTTTCTTCCTTCTTTTCCTTTATTTATTCGGAGTTCAAACAGAAGAGGATGTAATTTACATACTGCCGATGCCCCAAAGAATTTTGGCTTCAAACAATTTCCCATGTCTCATCCTAGAGTAAACAGTTGATTTATGTATTCATTGAAACTAAATGGGCAAAGAAATTATTAATGATTAATGAGTTATTGTGGAGTATTGCCCAAGGGAAGAGAGAACAGGATCAGAGAGCTCTGGTCCCTCCGTTCTAGTAGAGCTTCTGATAAAAAGCTCTTGGCGTTGTTGACTATTTATAGCCTTTTTGGGCTATTCATGCATTTTATTACTAAAAGAAATTGGAAATAGCACAATTTGCAATAAATGGAATTTTAGCCTAGTAGAGCCTTGAGCACTGATTTCTGGAGTTAATTTTATTAGCATGAGTCACATTTCTCACTAGAACCCACTTCTAAGAAGCACCATGCCTGCAGATCAAATCTTACCTTGGACTTACTCAACTTGGTGCCGTTTCATTGCTTATTACTAACTCTGAATTACAAAAACCACAACAGTAAAATCTGGCTTCTATAATATCTGCTAGAGGAATGAAACTGGAATAGTGTTTCTAATTTGGGGTACATGCTTCTTTGAACATTTATGGAATTTTAAATGGTTTAGCGGATATTGGAATAAGGAGAGGTCAGCATTGTAAGGAAATATGGAAGAAACTCTTTTGTTAGAGTTTGAAAGCTGAGCTATCTGATGAATAGGAATAGACTCATTGGCTTGTTTTGGTCAGACGTGCTCGTGGCTGAAAGCCGAGGAATTTCAACTAGGCACACATCATCAAGTGCTCATATGTTCTCATGAGTGTATGATGTTAAAAACAATCAAATTTATGAGTCGATATAATCCATTCAATTTCAACTAGGCACAACTCATCAAGTTCTCATATTCTTTCATAATGTATTATGTTTAAAAAATCAAATTTATGAATTGATGTAATTCATCCCATTGATATAAGAAAAATAAGAAGCAGTTTTTATTAATTCCTGCAGACCTTCTCATGCCAATGAATCTTCTATCAAAACCAAAGAGGGGGCTTCCCTGGTGGCGCAGTGGTTGAGAGTCCACCTGCCGATGCAGGGGACACGGGTTCGTGCCCCGGTCCGGGAGGATCCCACATGCCGCGGAGCGGCTGGGCCCGG